>NC_091098.1:2701606-3022648 GCF_024713975.1 Paralichthys olivaceus
AAGGAATCTCCGCAGACACCATCTTAATTGTATAAAAGGATTATTACAAAAAGTTCTGCATCAATACAAGCAATGCAACCTGCCTATGGAGAGATCCAGGGTCAATGTGAATCTCTTCTGCCTGGAGAGAGATTCGGGGCCAATGTGAATCTCTTCTAAGGGGGCAACTTCAAGTCCTCGTTTATATAGGAGGGTTGTGTTCGTGAATCTAAAGGAAACACATCTGGCTTTCATCCTGGCTCTCCTCATCTGCCTGGTAACAGGGAGAAAAAGGCGCCAGCTCGATTTTAAGGTAGCCCTTAAAACTGTGATCCAATTCCCCGTACATATATATTCAGGTTTTCTCCAAATTCCTCAGGACCTGTGGGCCTCAAACCCAAAGATAAATTTCCTTTAAAGGGAAGACAACACATAGCATTTCAGACACCACAGGAGTTTGAATGGAGCGTTACAAGTGCTGCAGAGAATAGCACAAGTTGTGACAGTAACGAGCATGGAGGAACAGGGGTAAAATCCAAACAATGTGAATACATCAGAGTGATATCTCCTCAGACGGATGTGTTCCTGCCTGTCACTCATCCTGTACTGTCAGATGTGATAATAGACACAGGACGTCACACAGAGCCACAAAGTCTGGAGATGCTAGGGAAGTGGGTCACAGACAAGGACTAATCACAAAGTCCTTGTCCCACGAGGTATCGTTTCATCATGTCCAAGAGCACAACACTGCACATCAGAGATAATTCGATTACATAATGCATGCTGAAGTTCAAACATCACTTCCTATCAGAGGCAGAGGGGATTTCCTTCAGTTCTGTTACAGCTTTCACTGTGTTTCTCCTGCGTCTCCTGTTGTTTCTGTCTTAATATTCCTTGTGTGGCACTAGGTGCGTTTGCAAAGTCCAAATAATCTCCTTTCCTAAAAACAAAGGTGTGAAGGAGAAGTCGTGAGGAGAAAATCTTGCTCTACTTACACAGTGCATTTAAAAAACAACTTTATTTATAACAGACGATACACAAAATGTACAGTACTCTGTGCTGTGCCTCTCCGTTTCTGCTTCTGTCCCAAACAACTCGTCTTGAGAAAAGAAGTTTTCAGTTCATACAGAGGGAACATTTTGTAATCAGTTACAGAAATGAACAACCAGGACAAATATCCTTAAAACCTTATATCTTTTATCTTATATCTTATATAGTTGAACAGCTCTTATTATGGCAGCCACTGACATACTTGTGGGTCATTTAACTCACAGTGTCTGTCTGTGTGACTGGAATGGTTCATCAATCTCCAGTCCAGCCTCCATATTTCCTCGTTGAGCCTCTGCACATATATCATATATTTAATAATAATCCTGTAGATACAGTAAAAGAATGATAGAAGTCATGGTTAAGAGAAATCCATTTCTTGACATGTTAGGTCAGGGCAAAAGACATTTGTAAACTAGCTTTGTGTTTTAAGTGTGCTGTTCTGTAACATTGGGGAATAATCCATAGTTCCCTGGGTGCATTCAATATCTTTAAAGTTTAGTGCAAATCTGTCGAAACAAAACAGAAAGAAAACAAACAAACCAAAGAAATCATAAGGCAACAATTATACATATATCAAAAATAGTCATTAGAGAGCTATCTTTATAAAAGGTACAAAACGTTTGACCAGCACCAGTGAGAGGGACATATTTTTCAGCTCCTCCGCTGATCTCACAGTTTTGTATCCCTTGTCTTTTTCAAACCACGTATAAGAAGGATAAATTATAAATTATAAACTTTTATTTGTGGATGGAGCCAGCATCTGATGCAAATATGCATTGTAACACTAGAGGTCACTATGGGTTGTCTCGGCATTGAGCACAAAGCAAAATGAGCTTTGATCACAGTTTTCTTCTTTGAGTGTTCAAACAGTCCATTTTGCTTAGAAAGGTTCCCGACCAAGTGAAATGACCTGGAAGTATTTCAGTGGCTGCCACAATAAGAGCTGTTTGAATTCTCTCAATGAAAAGAAAAGGAGCTTTAATGCTTCCTAACATCTCTTTTATCTGTTCTATCTAAAAAGAGCACAACCTTAATGAATGGGATCAGCAGTACCTGTGTTGACTTACTATTTCATGTCAAAATGGCTGAAAAGCTTGTATTTCACAGATGTCTGGTAGAGGTGATGAAAGCAGCAGATAAAAGAAAGGTCAGAAGACTGATTGACAAAGTGCGGACTAACAAATGTTTGCATAATTAGATGGTCCGCTCTCTGCTGGTCCTATGTGGTGATGGTGCGTGTATTTAAATCCTTTCTAATCTTAATAGTGTACCCACACACTTATCACAAGCAACAGTACATTGTTTTATCATGCTAACTGCAACGGCAAAACCAAACAACAAAAGGAGACAATGAACAGCCTGATAAGTCAAGCTTGTCGCTGTTTCACTGTATTTTATTACATTGCTGGCACTTACTTACTTACTTATTGGTCCCTGTGTCATGGGCCTCTCTACTACTAATACTATACCATACAGGACAACAATATATATATATATATATATTTATATATGTATAGTGTGTGTTTATGAATACATACTTTATCTACCTCATTCATCTACAATAGTGTTTTGTCTGTAAGCAGCTTATGACATCTAAGACCATTCAATTTAGTTCCATCGACTCCTCCATAGACACACACTTGAAACTTTTCATAATTGGAAATCGGAAAAATATAGCACCTGTTGGTCTATTACTATTTCTTCTCGATTCTATTTAAATCACAGCCATATAATCTAGTGCTCACTCATGTCCCGTTTGAACTTGGCCTCATGCCATAAAAGGTAGGCATGTCATGTGACGTATGCACTACAGGTGTCCAAGCAACTGTGGTTGTAAGTATTTTGTTTTCTACAAATTCCCATGACAGAAATGCTCAGAATAAATGAATATACATTATGAATACAGCCACACAGAGACAGGCAGTCATTAGAAAACAACAATACCATCACAAGGATAATTAGGCATACGTATCTGTGAGAAAATACGTGCTGGGTGCTGGAGTAAAGGGGCCCACTCAGTGATTGTTGCTGCCAGTGTCTTGTTTCCAAAAAGTGTACATACATTTCTTCAAAAGTGGGTGAATTAAGAAATTATTGCATGACAGTCAGGGGTCCTATGGAAGGCAAGGTCTGAGACATAGCCGAGGCAAACCATTGTTGGAATGAAGACGTTTACATCTGACCTTTAGCTCCGTGAGTTTCCCACATCCCTTCTGTTGACCTGAGAAGCATCATCATATTTACACAATTTGTCATATCATGATCAAGTCATATCAGATGACAGATACAGATCACATGTTAATACTGAAATGAAACACTGTCTTTTCCCACTGTTTCCCAGCACACATTGCTGTCATCTGAATCCTGCAGAGAGAGAGATGGAGTTTAAACAACTCAAAGTTAGTGACCTGAAGTACAATAAGACACAGAGACAGAGAGAGGGAAAGGGAGTCGTGTTGCCGTGCATGATGGGAGTTCCCCCTGTAGTCTAGACCTATAGCAGGATAACTAAGGGATGGTTCAGGACTCACCTGATGTAGCACTAACTGTAAGAAGAGAAACGTTTTTAGTTTTACTTTAAATACAGAGATGGTGTCTGTCTCCTGAACTGGTTCCACAGGAGAGGAGCCTGGTAGCTGAATGCTCTACCTACTTTTTGTGTTTTGCCCAAAGTATTGGTTCATGCCTTCTCGGTTGTCAGCTCTTTTGTTAATGTATCCACAACATGTGTTATTGGTCCAGATTGAGTGCTGGCTGTAACTTGTGTTGTGTTGTGTGTTTGCAGCTGCTGTGCTGCAGATGTGACCCTGCTGATATGACAGCAGGAAAAGAAGCATCCAGACCCCTCAGCAGCCTTGACGGAGAGACAGCGGCACTGAACTGTACAGGTGGACCTGTTCACAGTCTGTGGAGTCTGTGTTTGTGCACAAAGCAGAAACAATCTGGTGTTTTACACACATCGTGTACATGTACTGCAGTATTAACTTTAGCTTTCTAAGTGGTACTTACATCACCGACATCAAAATACAGTAGTAGTGCAAGTGCTGCACTAAGCATGATAAAAAGACCCTGGGTTTGGCCCCTACCAATCATTACCCCCACTCCTACCCCCACCCCCCTATATTGTGTGTATATATACATATATAAAAAGATATATACATACACAAAGTAAAGTGCACTTTCTAAACGGATTACACACATGCTGGTTATGTGACATGACGTCAAAACTCCCTTGTAATGTAGCATCTACAGTACATGCACCTTAGCCAGAGGCAAAGCTAGCCCTGCATATAAAGATGGATGCAATGACAGCTCCCAAAAGTGAAGTCAAGTCATGTTGGTGCAACAGTCAAACGCATCAAAGTATCTAAGTGGGGTTTTGATGAGTTATTTGATGTTATAATAATGTGTTGAAATTGCCCACAGCTCCTTTTTGTCCAGTTGCCTCTGCAGATGGAAGATCAGTACACAATCAAATATTGTGAGACAAGTTGAAGTCTGAAAGGTACATCCATACTTTTCTGAGACTTGCGAGAAATAGTTGAAACAAAGAGGCGAGCTCTGACGACTTGTGACGACAGAAGATTGAAATGTTGCTAAGCTCACTGTAGATCTGCTGCTCCTAACCAAAAATATTATTTGCAAAATGTTGCCAGTCTAACATTTACCCCTTTGGTTTGACAACAACAGCATGGCCATGAGAATCAGATGTGAGAGGAAGCTTTGTTGGAGCAGCCCTGCATGGGAAGGAATGGGAGTGAATAATATTATCCGACTGTGACGCAAGCAGCCACAAGGAGAGCGCTCTCCCCTCCGCCTTATCAAGGTGACCACAAACAGCTGTTACTATGTGGTGGGTCAAAAGGCCAGAAACACCTTTCTGCCTGATTACGCTTTTATTTTTCACTAGTTTGAAAC
The DNA here is from genome assembly GCF_024713975.1 of Paralichthys olivaceus. NCBI lineage: Eukaryota > Metazoa > Chordata > Actinopteri > Pleuronectiformes > Paralichthyidae > Paralichthys > Paralichthys olivaceus. The sequence goes on from NC_091098.1 coordinate 2,706,554, forward strand.
ACATTATATTCTGGGAGGGAAACTGAATTCAGTGGGTTTGACTGGCAGGAAAATAAAAGATTCTAGATGGCTAATTGTTAAGTTATTCTAGAATACGAAATGTTAAATGAATTATCATTTAATTTCTTCGGCAGAATATCACAGTAAGTGTCAAGTGAACAGGCAAATTTCTTATTCACGTTGATTATTATATAGCATGCTAGCATTAGCCACAGCTTTGCATTGAGTTTTGGCTGTATGTGTTATGCTCTTCCTTCTCTTCCAGGAATAGAGAACATGTAACCATCACTTACTCACAGGCTGAAACAACCAAATAGACTTTACTGAAAATGAAAACAAAACTAACAGAACTGAAAGGTTGAAATATATAATAACATGATTAATATAAAGGTAGATAAAGTTAATCCATTAAAATAATAACAGAATAAAATTGAGCAATGGGCCAGAGTAAATAATATTCAGACAGTTTCCTGGTTTTTTGCTTTTGACCTTCTTATATGTTTGTTAAATGGAGATTTTTTCTTTTGCACATTTCACAATAGGGGGATTGAAATTACCTTTATATTTGTTTTGATATATTCTTCAGATTTTTGTATTTAGTTGTGAAGATATATTTATATTTGTATTTAGCTCTGATGATGATGTTGTGAACTATAAGTTCATTATGTTCACTGTGACTCCTGGCTGGACAAATGTGACATCAGGAGCTCAGAAGATCATGTGAGGAATCACATCTGTTCTGGGTCGTGTTACAAGAACATTATTATATATATTATAATATATTATATATTTAGGTGTCTGTCTAGGTGCAACTATGAATTACGGGATTACATTTTCTCCTCTCCCTTCATAAAATATGGTGCAGTGTTTCCTCTGCTAAAGGAGATACGGTAGGAAGCAGTGAAACTCCATCCCCTATCATTCTTGAGACAGCTCGTACTTTGGTAATCACTACAACACTTCCAGGTCTTCTCACGTAGATAGGACCCTTTCTAGGCAATAAAGTACATTTCACTTTAAACACAGGCTTCGGTTTGCACAGTGGTCCTTTAAGAAGTGGTGGACTGCACATCAGGAGCACATGGTAGCAAAATCCATCTTTTCGACAGCAACTGCACCTACAATAATAAATAAGAGCTGAAATATCTCTGTATCTAGAAGTGCCTTGAGATAATGTATATCATGATTTGGTGGTATACAAATAAAATTAAATAGAATTGAAATACTAATGGTAGAGTGACAAGTAAAAGAATGTGTCCTAACACAACTTATGACGACAACATTGTCTCAGCCCATCTACCCCCAGCATGCTATAACACCCATGCTGGATGGTTCCTGTAGTGTTCTACTGCTCTCATTCACTCCAGGAACACAAGACCAGCTCACTCCTGTCAATGTAGTTTTGCTCAAGGCAAAACGAGCCCATTACTAACATTACATGAGTTGAATCCAGTGGACAGTGAGAGATGAGTAAAGAATACTAATTTAATAAAGAAGAGGTATATTCTCTAACAGCCCAGGGAACACTTCTCCAAAATGCTGTTCTCAACATATTTTTAACAGTTTGTATTTGTGTTTGCTTAATTACACTTTATGAAGCATTGCGTTAGTTCATGCAGGACACAGAGTCATGTGCTCAGCTACTGATTATGGGTGCTCGTCAGTCACCCACCAATCACAGCCCATTCTCTCACAGTCCCTTTAAACACGACCTCAACCACTGATCCCTGCTCAGCTACACTGCCACTCACCGACAGGCTCTAGGTTATGATTCCAACTCCTCCAACTGCATACATGTGTCCAGATACTAGTCCAGAGGCAACTGCTTCCTCTCCAACATGAGATACCTCTGGATAAAGACTGAGACTGTGAATGTACTCACTAATCTCACAGTGATGCAGATGAAGCATAAAGAGCCATTTGATTTATCAGGCTGCTCCACACAGGGCGGAGATAACCCTCACCACTTGGAAAGATGATAACTCCAGCCATGTCAAAGTAAAATGAGTCAGCTGTTTATAATCCCCCTGAAGCCAAAACAAAAAGACGAGTTGTGTTGAATCTGATATTGTTATAAAATGTTTCAAAACTCAAAACAACTCTGTGAGCAAGATGGAACGGAATGGTCAAACCTGAAATTGCTTTTCTCCCGCAGTGGCTTCAAATCAACATGGAAAAACAACATACAGCAAGTTTTTATATTTATATATTTTATTACAGTCAAAGTGGAATAAATAATGAATGCAGAAAAGTATTTTACATAAAACCTGTTCATACCCACAATATGAAAAATATACAACATACAAGATAATTACAGACAGAGGAAACCACTGAAGTAGTAATGACAAGTTCAATAAGAACCATTTAATAAATACTCAAACATTAGAACATTCTGCCCTGCTAATGACTTCACTCCGTCAAAGTACCGTGAAAAAGTACAAAAGGATCAATGCATGTGAACAGATGTAATAAATGTATATAACTGATAAGCATCCCAGACTATCCTAGATTTTATATACATGTGAAACTGACTAACAAGGAAACGTCATTTGCTGCAGTGGCTCACAAAGCAACTGCATGATTATTAACATGCAGTGAATAATTTAAATGAAAATGAGGAATTCCAAAACAAAGAATGAATCTTCACACAGAGGAGAAAAGGATTCAGTGACAAGATGAACTACAGATATGATGTGGAGAAATATATGAATCGTATAAATGTTACTGTGGAAGCTCCAGTACAACATATTCACTGTGTAAAACATGATTTGGAGAATCTGACACAACAACTAAATAATGTGACATGAGACATGAGTCAGTATCTGTCCTCTGCTGCTGTATAGTAACTGTCTGCAGGTACAGAGATGCAGGCAGGAGGGACGGGTTCGTCTCAGACAGCACAAAGGTTTGACCAGGTTCATGACAAACTAACTTCATCATTCAGACCACAGACAGACAGCCTTCGTTGAAAACGATTCAAGTAAACATAAGAGCATAGTTCAACCTCTTTACTGAAGTTAAAGTGTAAAAGTATTGAAATGTACTCAAAGTATAAAAGCAAAAGGTTTCTGTAAGGCTGTATCTGTGCAAATCAAACTGAGAATCATATCATATTAATGTAGGACAAAGACTGTTTAACCTAAACAACTGAAATGAAAACACATTATTGTCCAGGAGAAAATGTGGGATATAATGTATTGATTTAAAATTTGAATTTGCATGAGGCCAGTGATGGGGAATGTTTTGCTGCCCTGCTTTGTCGTAAACATTTTCAATGTTCTCACGTCGTTACTCCTCGTCTCCTGTCTGTTTCGATCCGGTAACTATAAATATGCATATCTACATGAGGTCAGAGGTCAAGAGTTGAGTCTCATCGCTCTGTCACAGGGTGAGGGAGGCCTGTTGGATGTGCTGGTTTAATCCTCCTTTTTGATGAGGAAACTTTGTTTTTCCTTTGGGGCTGTTTTTTCTTTCTGTACGCTTCCCTCTTTGGACTGTCGGGAGTGCCCAGGTGCTCTAAAAGTTTCTTGTGAAATACTGCTTCGAACTGCTGTGCCTGCAAAACAAAGACAGGACAAAAAAATGAGTTGACTCAAGGACATGGAGCTCGGAGGTAGCAGGGAAACCTTGGCCCTCTGTGGGACCTGCACTGTTCCACGAGAGCTTATCAGGGATGTCACTTTAGTTAAAGTGTATTTCTTGCTTTTGTCTGTGGTATTGAAGACATTATTTTTACGTTAAATTTGTTAAAATGTATTTGTCGTGGTGTACGTGGGCCAATTTCTTTGTGAGAATGGATTCTGCGCTCATTCTCAGATTTGGGGTTTTTGCGGTGGTCGTTGCTTTATACACTGTGTTTCACTGCAAACTGCAGTGGAGCACGACAACATTACTTCTGCTTTAGTTGTCATGACATCGAACATGTGGTCGTAAGTTGAAAAGGACTGTACCCCTGCACTCGTTCCAGTGATTCGTTTTTGATTGGTCTGATTGTAAAACTATGGTAAATGGTTTGTATTTATATAGAACATTTCCTGGTCTTGACCACTCAAAGTGCTTTATACTACAGTTTGCCATTCACCCATTCACCCATTCACACACACATTCATACAGTACATCTATTAGCAGCACTTTTTTGTTCTATGAGGCAATTTGGGGTTCAGCATCTTGCCCAAAGACACTTTGGCATGCAGATGGGGAAGACTGGGGATCAAACTGTCGCCCTTCTAGTTGGAGGACGACTTTTCTAACCCTCAGCCACAGCCGTCCTATCAAGTGCATTTCAAAGCTGTGTATACATTTCGGGGAATTACTTTTTATTAAATAGTTCTTACCATATCTTGCTGTGTCGTGGTTTGTGCCGTTGTGGTTGTGGCTGGCCCAGCGGTGGTAAGTTCCTGGCTCTTTGGTTTGGCACAGTACTTCTCCAGATGCTGGAGGTCACAGCCACCTGTTCGGCAGCACTGATCGACTATCCCCTTCCCTCTGGGCCGACCACCGTAACCAGACCACGTACCTTTACCTGCAGAGGTAAACAAGGCAACTCATGTCAAGCTGCGGTATCTTCCAGCCATTCAATTACAGGTTGTTGTTCTGATAGAGACGGTTGTGGGGAACATGAATATCCTGTCTTCTTTAAATTCACCTGCACATTGTCATTGTTTGGCTTTGACCCTTCTTTTTTTAGATTAGCCTGATAATATATTGTATATAGTAGCTTGGTACTGCTTTAGCATTTCATCCAGTGCCACCAGCAGGTCAGTTTTCAATTAACTAGTAAAGCCCTTCAACACATGCTAGACAGACAGGAACCAAAACCTCTAATGACTTTAAATTTTTTTTAAATGTGTTTGAAATGGGGTAAAACCCTCCCGGAGAACACAACAACATCATATGTAAAGTACATGGGCCCACTCTGAAGTGTTGTGCGCTCTTCTTTTTTGTAAGTGTGAAAGCTGGACCCGTCTCAGATAACAAGTGTTTTAACAATAAAGCTATCACACGCCGAGGCACAGTGTTCTGGTTAGCGCGCTACCCGTTTTGGTGGACTGCCACCACTCTGATAGCAGATGGAGAGGGTGGCCTTGGTCAGAACAGGGGAAAGGTAATCAGGTGAAAGGGCCTGTTGGGGACTCTATTGGTGCTGTGGGAAAAATTATAATCTCACAATAATGACCTGTTCAAGACGCTTCACCAAATAAGCTCTGCTGTGAAGTGTTTGGCCTCTGTTACTCCAACATGCTGCAGCAGCCAGCTCATCCACATGCCACATGTTTTTATCTCTTATTGTATAGTACAGTCAATCAGAGTATATTAGTGTACTGCTGAGGCCTAGGCTTATTTAATACAAATACATAGACAGGGCATGATTTGTTGTCGTGGAGCTGATAACGTGCTCAGATTAACTACAATGTTTGACTGTGGACACGATGACCATGACCATATCTGTGTTATTACACACCTCTGCTGGAGAAAGTGTTGCACAGAGGGTGGAATAACCCCGATAATATTTTATCCCATTGGTATTTTTTATATTGATAAAAATCTCCATTGAGTATTGGACCATAATGTGTAATTAAAAACCCTACTATTGTATTGAATCAGGTACTGTCATGACTGAATGATCGACAACATATGTACTGTCACTGTTTATTGTTTGTGTGCTGGATGTTGTGTGCACAGCTTTTTATTAACAGTCTGTGGTGCAGAGTGAAGTTAGAAAACTTTGTGTTCATCCTCATATCTGCATAAAAGCTGTTGTGGGACTCTTTTTCTTTTTTCCACCAATTTTATACACTATATTATATCAAATGAAACTAAATTTGCTAGATTACTGTTCAAATGTTTGGTTTATGTATCATTTTTAACAATTTACTTAACTGTTTTTATTTTCCATACATTACACGTCAGCTGTTTCAGAGGTCTGCTCAGCCAGCAACATCAACAACTTATCAAAATAAAAGCTCTGTAATCCTTCTTATTATAAAAGCATTACAGCGACACACCATTTGTTGTGTTTTTACTTGGTGGACAAATTACTCAAGAGGAAGTGATTCTATGATGTCACGACCGTTGAATGTCGGTCTGTCCAACATGGTAAAATAAAAATAATCTAATTATCAAAATAATAGCAGATAATATGCCTTCCACAGTCAGACAGCCTCTGTTCAAATTTCTGGAATTAGTAGATGACTAAACAGAGGTTGTTAATCCAACTTGATAGAACTCCAGAAAAGTTTATTTTGTCAAATGCGGTTTTGATAAAGTGATTAAGTAACGTGACTCTCTAAACACATTTGCAATCGATCAACTGACAGATAGTCAGTATACAACCAGTAAACCTATCAAATGTCGGCCTGTTTTCATATCCACAGTACTGTGGAAGACTGTTTGTGTCTGGATTCTTACCAGAGACACAGTATCAGTGTCTGATCAGACCCTAAGTGATTCTGCAGCAGGACAGAATGTTTACATGGACGCTGTGTGTGGTGCAGACGTTTCTAGGTTCTGCACTGCTACTGAACACTTTTTTAAAGGTGAGATACAAGTGTCCCTCTCCAGACCAGACTGTGCTGCAACAAACCCACACTGACATCCTCTCTTATAAAATACTATTAGACACTAATGTAACATTATAAGAGAGTATTTAATGTCTTCTGAATACAGATCTGAAAACATCTCCCAAGTAATAATGCAGGCTTTAACTGTTAAATCATTAAGACAAAATATTGAAATTAGATTTAAATTAATAACTGGATTTGAAAAAGCTGAAATTCATATATGTCTCCGTTAAAAGTCTGATACTGTTTACACCTGCACTGCAGTACAGAAATAACAGGGACAGACTGTGACACTGTGAAATGCCCTGCATTGATAATCACAGACAGGGATATGCATGATGATCTTTGTTCTGTTTCATATCATATCCTGATTATGGTTACAAGAACCAGAACCCGAATTCATTTAGATACTACTGGAAGATTATTTTATAAACTGTCCAAAAGACACCTGACCTTTCCACGCCCAACACAATAAAGCAACAACTTTCCCCTTGTCAACTAGAAAAGTCGAAATCTCCTCAGTAGCTTCTTTTGGTGACATTAGATAGATAGTGGATAAGGTGAAGATAGACTTACCTAAATATATCCCACGATCACCACACACAAATATGAGGTCACTGAGGAGATCCGAACCACAGCGGAGTCTGGTTGCCTCTGAGGACAGGGGCCAGCCTGCCAGACACATGATCTGCACACACAACACCTGAAGATGAGAAGAGAAACTTCATTACAAAACATATCTGTGCAGTTTGTCAGTCATCATGGTATCTTTGGACTTGTTGTTGGAGCGAACTCTTCAATACAAAATCTGCAACATACCATATTGAATTCATGTATTCAAGGTGCCCTAGTGCAACAGTTTGAGGTGCCAACCATCGACCTTAACTTTCCTGGTTAAAATCAGCCAGAACCTTTATTTTATTTTAGGTTATCATCCCTACTTATCCACCGTCTGCAACGAAATCTACAATCTACAAATTCATGTGGTCATTATGACTTTCCTAGAGCTTCTTCTCTTTGACCCCAGCTTTTCTAAAACCCTGGCCCTGCCCTTTATGAATGAAATCATGCATGTACAATAAATATTGCAATGAGTGAAAGAGGAGTCTCAGATTTTTGCCAATGATCCTGAAAATATTGTCATGAACGCATCTTCACGTGTAACGGATGTCAAGTTGTGATTTGTCAAGCTCTCAGTGGACTCAAAACATAGATGTTTCAATACATTAAGGACAGCGAGGTGTGGTTGACAGCATGAATCCACTCTCTGTCCTGTCAAACATAATTATAACAATACATGTTTTAATAAATAGAGGAAAATGATAAAGTGCCACTCCAAATAATTTTCGAATCAAATATATGAACGATTAATTCAACAAAATAACTAATGAATCAGTCTTACAAATGTCCCACCTTCTCATCAGCATATTAAGTGATCACTGGGTTGTATATTGGTCAATCTATCAACTAATTCCAACACCTTACTGACTATCTGTCTGTCTGACTATCTCTCTGTCTGACTGTCTGTCTGCCTGTCTGACTGTCTGTCTGCCTGTCTGCCTGTCTGACTGTCTGTCTGCCTGTCTGTCTGTCTGACTGTCTGTCTGCCTGTCTGACTGTCTGCCTGCCTGTCTGACTGTCTGTCTGCTTTTGAATTGAATAAACAAACAACCAGCACTCTATAGCAGTGTGCCTTCGGTCTGTGAACAGAGTTGAACATGTCTTCTTCTATGTCCTCTGATAAAGTACAGCTGCGGTCAGTCACTGGCAATAATATCTGACCCACCTCATCATGTTGATCATCTGATTATTTTAGTTTACAGGGTCAGACTGACACAGACATACAGGTGTCACCAGTGCTGATCTCCGTCATAGTAGCATCATTCGTAGAGTCATTTCAAAGTAAAAGCACAATTTAAAGTTAATCTTTCATTTTGAAAAGCTGCGAACTTGGGTCTGAAGACTGTGTCCTTTGCGTAAAAGACCTCTGAAATAACCGACATTCAATGAATGGAAAATGAACACATGTTGAGTAAATCATTCAATCTTATATAAAAAGCCAAACACACGAACAGAAATAAAGCTAATTCAGATTCATTTTATAGAAAAACATTGACTTTAAAATCTTCACTGCAGATAAACCAGGTAGGAGTTTTCTAACTTCACTCGGCACCAAAGACTGTTTATAACAAGCTCTGCACACAATGTCCAGCACAGAAACAATAAAAAGTGACAGTATATCATTCTGAAGTAGCTGCAGAGCTTTAACACAGGACAAAAGAACAGAACATTACAAACAGACAGGTTCAGATTGGACACTGCACCCGTAAAGACTTCAGCTGTTCTGCTGTGCAGCAGGAAAATTGACCAAATAACATTTTCTCAGTTTCCCGTGATTAAATCCTACTGACAACAAGTGAAGGTTAAGTTACAAATCAGTTGGTTCTTGGGAAATGAGAGGATAAGACATAATAGTGTCATGACATGAAGTTTCAACAGTGTAAACACAGAGAAGAGAAGGATCAGAATCACAACACGGCATCATTAACTTCCTGCCAGTCCTGGTCTACAGTTACAAGTGAAGTGAAAGCAGGTCTTACTGTGAGTGTCGATGGTCTGGCAGAGGAGCAGTACGTGGAGTGCATCCTGTCTGTGGGGACGTACCTCAGCCGACCTGCGGGCTTATACCCAGGCAGCAGGAGGGGAGGACCACAGCACCGAGGTTTCCTCCCCCTCGCTCCTCACTCATTACACTCACTCATATCTTATCCCCAACTCATATTAGAGGATTTCACATACTGTCACTGGGGCTGAACTTGTTCTGCTGTGTTCCTACTGTGACTGTGACAGGATATCCACACACTCACAGACACGATATCCGTCCCACTCATGTTCTGGTTGTATCAAATCTGATTTCGATCTGTCGATTCGACTTCGAGGTGTTTCTGTTATTTTGTGTTGGACAAAACAAATCAACTGACCGCACCCTTCAAAATGATCACGAACCTTTCTAACACAAAGTCCCAGTGGAAACTGTGCACCGCTAAGTTCCCTCCTGTTCATTATTGGACAGTGAATTGAAAGTAGTGGCCCTGAGAGCACAACACACTGCGGAAAGACAAAATAAAAGCACACGAAGACAAGCTCTTCATCAGTTTGATAACACATGAAAACACGTCAATTCACATAGAAGTTTTTTTTACATTTTGATTGCATGGCTCAGATATTGTGAACCATGATTAATACAGGTATCTTAATGACAGGTACACACACACAACCTCTCACATACATATACAACTTCAAACACACACACACACACAAACGTCTCTCCATGTGACACACCACTGATCAGTGACGACAAAAAATCCAGATATGATGACACTGGAGCTCATCACAATGTAGCAAAGCAGGAAAAAACTAAACAAAACAAAAGGGCTTTCATTTGAACTCATTTCCAACACCACGGACAGACAAGAGTATTTCTCCTTTTACAGTGAACGCCCTATAAAACTGTGTTCAGACTTACAAACTACTCAACAAGAACCTTAAAACATTGTGTGCAGGTGAACTGAGAAGAACTGCTGCTGATTGAGAGTTAAAGAGTAGGGTTTTGTCTAATGACTGCACTTTGAATGACCATAAATGATAAATCATGGGACTAATTGTGTCCTCACTTTACTTTCAGTGCCTAAAACATTTGCACAGTCCCCCCCTTGAATAAATGGAAAGCTGTGGGATGATGCGGAGGGTTCTGTGGGAGTTGTAAATGTTTCCACTTCAGAATCAGAATCAGCTTTATTGGCCATGTGTGCGTACACATACATGGACTTTGACTCTGGTTTTTCTGTTGCTCTCAACGTTCAGAAATAGACAACAAAGCAAAACAAGGTTAAGAAAACATTTATTACTATGTACAAGTATGAATATAAATATATCTGCTAAATGATATACATATGAACATAAAACAAAACAACTATGACAATGAAATGGAGAAATAGTGCAATGATGCAGAGTGCAGACATGGTAGAAAAAATATGGGAAAGATTGTCACAGGATTCTTTATATACATGAGATAGATGGAATATGTATTTATATATATATAATTTGGAATATAAAGGTACCGGATTATTGCACACAGATTGCTCCTGACACTGTATGACAGATTATAAATGTTCATCAGAGTGAAGGCCAGAGGAGAGAAGCTGTTCTGGTGTCTGGTGGTTTTGACCTTCAGTGCTCTGTAGCGCCTATCAGAGGGGAGGAGTTGGAACTGGTTGTGTCCAGGTTGCGATGGGTCTGCAGTGATGTGTCCTCACTCTGGAGATGTAGACGTCCTGGATGAAGGGCAGGCTCGCACCAATATTTTTTTCTGCAGACCTGTGTAAAACAATTGTCCTTAACCTGAGGACGTTAAGACTCCGTGAAGGTGCAGTGACAGGAGAGAAAACGCTGATGGGTTTGTCTCCACCAACCACTCAAGTTGCAAGAAATATGGTCACAATTGCCCCTTCTTTTGCTGAGTTACAGTATGTGTTCAGGGCATTATAATGTCAGTCTATCCTATTAGATATATATATGTTTATCACTTCATTGTTAATTTTTTATTAGTGTATTAAATCCTTTGAGGTGGACTGATATTTTAAAGAAATTCCACAGCTCCAGCCATAGGAATAATGCATTTATACTGAAATGCAAATAGTCTCTACTGTGATGTGCAGCACTACCTCTGTTTCTCACCATTACACGCACTTCCAAAAGCAGAACGGGGGGAGACTTGGATCGAAACACCAACCCTCTGTTTAGTGGACAGTCCGCACTACCCTCTGAGCCACATCCACTGATATGTGGTGGTCAATCTCTCCACAGAAGCCACACTGCTGTTAAACTGTCCAACAAATGATATATTTATTAAGTACTCAACAGAAGGGCTTAATATTGTTCAGTTGTTCTATATAAAGATGGATGATGTGTCTCAACTCCATTCCACTAAACAGACATAAAGCCACAACCTCTCAGGTATTAATTGGGGCATCTAGCGCATTTGGAGTAGTAGCAACCAGGGGATAGAGCTGCGATGTCGAGATCCCATAGATACACACGTTTGGTCAATCGTAAGTCAGTCTCAGCTGTCAATCACAATATTTCACCCAGTTTTTATAGCATCAAATAAAAAAAAACTTAAAAATACATCAGTGTGATGTTAACTACCTAAAAATACAGGATCCATCTTTCAGAAAATAATATTTAATGTACTTTTACCTCTCAGTTTGGTCAATGTCCCATCCATTAACGAAGAGGAGGCTGGGTTAAAGACTTATACTGCAGCCAGCCACCAGGGGGTGATGGAGATGCTTTGAGCCATCATGTCCTTCATCCCTCCATCCTTTTATGTAGTCTATGGTGAAAACTCCTTCCCAGCAAGCAGGACCTCACTTTTCCAGCTCATTTGCCAACAGACAGTATTTAAATAAACTGATCAAAAAATGAAATAGTAACTTTCTCATTTGGAAAATATCAAAACCTATTGAAGTGACATGATGTGCTATCCAGTCTGTGGACAGCCCTGTGACTGCCTGACACTCACAGTCCAAACACATGCAGGTTCATTAGAGACTCTAAGTTGCCCGTAATAGTGAGTGTTTATTTGTCTCTGTGTCAGCACTGTGATGGACTGGTGACCGGTACAGGCAGAACCCAGCCTCTCACCGAATGTCTGCTGGGGCGGGCTCCTGCCCCCAGCAGATAATCAGTGCAGCTAACGAATGAGTTCATGAATGAATAACATGCTGTAAAATTCTGTGTACATTTCTGTTGTCGGCTATGTGGCACTGAATGACTGAAACACGCTGCAGTGGTCACTTCTCTGTGAGAGCGATGAGTTTATTTCAAGTTTTTCAAAAAAAAACCCATCAGACTCTAGTAATGATCCCAAAATAAGGATTTTTCTAAGTGTTTAAAAGATCAATCTGAGCAGACTGATATTTCTCTGAGCAGGCTCTCTCTGTAGCCTGGGCATGAACTTAATTACATCACAACAGTAAACCTTGTATGAGCACTGACATGACAATAGACAAACAGATATATGTAGTGTGTCATTATAATTCCAATGCTATGTTTGATTCTTTTCAAGGCCACTGGGCATCTGTTAACTACAAGACAAAAAGTCCCACTTGTGACCCCTGAAGGTGGGTCATGCACTTACACTTAAGGTCCAGTGTGTAAGATTTACGTGAAATGGATATTTTGGCAGAAACTGAATATAAAATAAACCCGGAGATGTTTTCACTAGTGTGTTTCATCTAAATTATACAAATTTGTACTATTTATATCTTAAATAATTTATATTTACAGGATGAGACCCTCTCTACGGAGGCCGCCATGTTTTTTTACATTAGTCCAGACTGGACAAACTAAACACCTTTTGAGTTTTTATGACAACTGAAGCTACCACAGTTTCTTTTTCATGTTTGGAAGGAGAGGGTGAGGTGAGGGGTGTTCAGCTGCAACATGCAACTTCACCACTAGATGTCAGTTAATCCTACACACTGAACCTTTAATAAAAACAAAGTGAGATGTGATTCAAGAGGAGATGAGATCCTTAGAACCTCAATAGCAGTATGTAAATATGCAAGTTTGGCCTGATGCCAGTGCTAGAAAAACAAATCGGGTTTCAGGAAAAACATAAATCTTACTCTAGAGCAAATGTCAAGGGAATGTGATGATTGTTAGCTGTTAGCTATCAGGTTATTTACATGCACACTGGTTTCTGATTATATTCTGGGTTTCACATTTATATTGGATACAAGTCACATCGTCAGTATAAACCATACATGTTCATGGTATGCTTAAAAACCAACTGATTCTTACAAAACAATTTATTTGAGTCCCAATCAAAGTTGAGGTAAAATTCCCATTCCGGTCTCTTCTAGAAATAATTCTTGGGGCTGCACTTAAACGCGATTTTTTTGTGAAACTGACATATCATTACTGCCAAGTATGAGTGAGCAGTTACTGTGAATTCAGATCGTTGACTGCAGCTTCATTCTGTCGGAGTCTGGCCTTCATTTGAGCGATCCTCTCCTCCCGCTCCAGCTCATCAAAGTCACACTCCCTCACCAGCGACTCTCTCCCTGTGCAGCTTTGGTTGCTGTTGTTTGTCACTCCACTACAGTCCATGTGCACATCACCGTCCCTTTCACCTTTTTGACCCGTGGGCTCTGCTTCATCACTGGCCAGGTCCTGCATCTCACGGTCACCACTGTCCTGATTGGCCCCCACCTCGTGGTCCCCCTCAGGATGAAACCAGGCTTGCTCTGGGACTGCTGCTGCTTCCTCTGCTGCCTGCTGTCCTGCAGCATCCTTGTGACTGTGGCCATCCACTTGCTGCACACAGTCGGTGGACTGTCGGACAGAGTGAGCAGACTTGGATGGGGACACATTCTTATTTTCACTGAGTGTTAGTTCGCGTGTAGTGCGCATCTTCCTGGGCCTGTTGTCATTTAGCAGCTCCTGGAGGAAAAAATGAGGTAGTATCACATAAGACTTTTTGAAAATAATAAACAGATAAACCTGTCCACCGACTTACAAGTACATGCTAATTTTCATGATTTTGAACAACTTGACTGCGGTTTAATTCATTTTACTGAATTCAATTCCAGTTTAGGTGTAGATACATCTGAAAGATGATAATGAGTAATTGGAGAAACTTTTCACAGCAACATGTCTGAATACTAATGTCAGACGACGATGCCGACGCCACCGTCTGCTGCACCACCCCTCATCTGTATCCTGGGGAGGATCTGTGGCTATTGTGAGTCTTGATTCACTTCCAAGGCTAAAGCTACGTCCACTCCACACAAGTTTAAGTTTTAAAAAACAGTTTTAAATTTCCCCCTACAGACTTTTGGAAACATTGACACAGACACTAACATTGTCTTTCTGATTGAGTGTTGCCAAGACTTACTGTAATTAACAATTGCGAGAAAATGAATGAATGTTCATACTTTTCATCATTGTTATTCCTTCTAAGCAGTATTTATGCAACCAAGCGACCGACTGCAGAGTACATAATCTGCTTCCTGTTTACCCGCACATGCAGAGTGTATGTGAAATATCATGTCATGTGTTAGCTTGCAAATATGGAAATGGTTTGGTTTTTGAAATGTATTTGTATGATCGTAAAGCTAGACATGTAAAATTGACTTGTCGTGTTTTCCCATGCTGTGACTTCACCAACTGAAACGTCAAGTTACCTTCTTCTGGCTTTCAGATGACGATGAGTGAGTAGAGGGAGCCGGCCGCGGGTCACATGTGTCTTGTCGACTCTGGCTTGGATTGTGCTTACTGATGCACAGGTAAATGCATCCATGGTAGATGACAATAGCAGTGAAGCCGGCCTGTGGTGGTGAGCCCCGGGGACACAAGGAGGTGTGAGACTTGCATGTGGAAAGTGTTTTCCCCCAGGTCATTTCCTTCAGCATGTTGCAAATGGAACGGTTGTCAGAGACAATTTGCATTCTCAAAGGACCCACAGGAGGCCGGAACCTTCTGCCCAGCAGTGAGGACGTGTTTTCTAGTGAATCCTTCACTGCGTTGGATGCCAGTTTCTGCCCCTTCCTCCGTAAGACTGCTGGACTAATCCATATTGCCAGTTTCTTGGAGTCTTTGGAGTCATGCAGGGGGAGGCCCATTCTTTTGAGCAATGAGGCTGGTAAACTACACAGATGGATGGTGTTTACCTCAGTCTCCCTTGGGATGTAGATTTCCAGTCTGTTGAGGGAATCCATGTTCTGTGTATTTCCCTGTGTAAACACAAAACACACTTACAGTTATTATAAAGCTGGAATCAGTCCCCCTTCATTTCCTGCCTGCTAAATATTGAAGTTTAGAAATAGTGTTGGGCTTGCATCTGATAATGTACACAGTGAAACACCATGAAATTGGGTTTAAAGTTTAAACATCAATTCGTTTGAAATGACGCCACAATATCAACACTGATCATCAAATAATGATCAATATTTTTCTTAAATTAGTCAAATCTTTCTTCATAGCTGCACGCACTTACATTCATATCTGTGATCACTATATCCACTTTTAGAGTTTCCTTATGTTATAGTAGACACTGAAATGATAGTTTATACTCGGCAGGCTGCACCGCTCTGTCAGGGTTGAACAGGTATGCTTAACATAATGATGGCTGTCAGCCCAACCCTATATAGAAATGAAATCAAGGGATAGGACTAAACCTTCATTGCTCATACTATATAAACTGGCTCAATCTAACATTTCTATTCATAATTAGTGTCCAATATAACTAGATCAATCACTATTTTTAAATTCAGAGGTAGGTTCTAGTCGCCTTCTGATGATAACAAGCATTGACTCAGTGTGAGAATACAGCTTATTCCCTGCATGATATTAGATTCAAACTGAGTTTTTAATTATTTCTTATGGTTAAGCTTACTTTAATGGCTTCTGTGGGAGAAACTGATTTTGGATTATGGGTGCTGCTGCACAAGAGCATAAATTGACTGAAAACATTAAATACATTAAATTATGGGAGAACATTTGCCTGAGATAAAACATCTGAGCAGTTTAGTTACAGAACATTCACACTGAGAAGGCATTCCCCAGATTTCAAAGGTGTACTTGACATATCTCAATTCATAAAACACAGACAACAGCACATGACACCTTCCACAGGCTTACAGGGTATTAGTGGAGTCTGCAAATATTAAAGCACTCCCCTTACTGTTACGTCTGCTGTTCCCCTCCAGCTTCTTGTTTATAGGTTTAGATGAAAGTAGTACGAATGAATGATAATAACAGTATTGTTTACACAGAGGGAACTCTGTACCTCCTTCCAGAGTCCATGCATACTCAGAATACAACACAAGAGAGGGGACAGATCAAATCCCATTGGCCTAACAACTAGGCTTGTGGGCTCAAAAATGGCTTGTGCAGAGAGCGGAATGGTCATTCCAATAATTGTCCTGCTGTTTTAAGCAGACTGAGAATTTAAGCTCGTAGAGTTGACATCTGAGCTGATCAGCAGGTAGAGCCACAGAGGACACAGCAGTCGGGCCCCAGGTGATCTGAGGCTAGTGGAGGTTTCTCCAAATTGTAGAAACCTTCTCCAGCGACTGACACCGACAGAATCCCAGCAGACGTGGGAGACGTGAGTGAACACGATGTAAATAAAGCTCCAGTTTCCTTCTGGTGATTCTGCCCAGTATGAACCTGCCTGTCAATCATCCGGCAGTCAATTAAGCAGACACGCCCCCCAATCTATGGATTTTTAAGCTCTAATATCGAATTAATTACGATATTATTTTCAGATGGACCACCAGATCCCTGATGAGAAGGAAAGTATCTAGCGAATGAGACCATAATCACCAGCGGGAACAGGATTTTATGGGAGAAGTTGGCATTTGTTTGAATGGCAGTCTCCCCTGCTGGATCTCCGAGGTATTACACTTTAAAGCACTTCCGCATAGGCTTCTTCCTCTGGAATCGAAACCTACGTCCATTGTTATACAGTCGGTTGTCTTCACTTTGAGTAACACTGAATTAAAGACTAAAGTGGAAGATGTTTAGTCCGCGTGTCTGGAGGTGACGCCTCAGTGAATGACTGAGAACGGGTTCGAACCCTGCGGAAGCGCCGCAGACCTCACCGTGCATGTCTCTGTGCTGATGGTGAACACAGGAGCTCAGAGCCACTGAGGTAGATCAGCAGTAAGATGTAAATACACATGCGACCCGGTCCTTTACAGCGACACGTCTCAGTGGCGCAGCTGAACAGGATCCTAACGGGATCACTGGGACTAGTTTAAACACGTCCGCTGGAAATAAAGCGCAGGCTTTGGAGGAGGAATATGTCTCTGTCCTGAACGAGGCAGCCGTTTCACCACAGCTCACCTCCGAGCTGATGGTGTTTAAATGATGATCACAGAAATGTTGCTCTTACCTTCTTCTTGTTCTTCTTCTTGATCCTCTGCTTCTTCTTCTTCTTCGATGGCAGGGTTGCAAACAACTTACAAGCGAAATGCCGCCACCCTCTGGAAAGTGTGGATCAGAGGAGTCGATAACTGGATTCAGTTCTTTACAAGTGCATCACCACTGTCCACTGGACTGGAGTGTGGATGAAGAGAGAGAACAGATTCATATCGAAACCAAATTTAAAGTCAGTGTTGTTCTTTCCATAGTGACTAAATAGGTGACTCATCATAAGAGTGTGTTGTGTGCTCCACAAGTTCTGGCAGGTGCTTACCTGTTTCATGTTGAATCCTGTCCCGTCTTTTCTCCCGTGCTTCCTTTTGTTTACACCACTCCAACTGACAAACGTTTTTTCTGCGTTGTTGTCTTTTCACCACCTACTAGATCAGAGCTTGAACAGTTAACTGGTTGGATAACATATCCCTGTGACTCCAGTAAATAATAAGAATACCAGCAGATTCTCCCCAGTATAGTCCTTTCAACCCTTTCTCATCCTATCTGTTGCGATCTCTCAGCTGGTTTATCACAGGACGTTCAGAATCCAGTGGGTGTAAACCTGTATGTCCTGTTCTCAGCCAGGTAATAACCAAATCTTTCTGATTGCTTCCGCCCCATGGTCTACCAACGCCCTGACGGTTAAAATAGCGGTAGGGAGTTTACACCTAATATTTCTGCCACGTTTTACTCATATGATCCTTTATGATGGTTTCAACCCTTGCTTTACTTACAGTAATCATTTTTAAGCTGATGTGCCTTCTCATTTTTTTCTTTTTAGCTCTTATTTTAAGTTAACTGACCAAATTTTACAGTCGCTTTCAAAGATTTTAAAATCCATCAGGTATTTGTGAATGGATAAATGTCCACTGTCACCATTTCAAACACAGGCATCCCTCAGGGCTGTTCACTCTCCTTCCTGCTTTTTATTATGTGTACTGAAGAAGGGAGCTACAGTATCTTGTCAAGTTCTCTGATGCCTCCCTCTTCAACAGGGCCAAACATCTGATCATGGCTGTGCCTTATCCACCTTAGTCAAATGGTGAGATCACTGTAGATTTCAGGAAGTGCAGCGTCAAACCTAAAGCCAGCATCATCAGAAATCAGAAACCAGAAAAGATTTTTATTGCCAAGTAAGTTTTTTACACATACATGGAATTTGTTTTGGTGTTGTTGGTGCATGTCAGACATCTCTAAATATAAGATAAGAAAATCAAGTATTAAAAATGTAACAATATAAATTTAAATTTAAAAACATATACAGAGCATAAACATGTTTTAATGGTAAAAAAATAAGAAGAAAAGCAGTACAATGTGCAAGTGTTCACAGTATGCAGAGTATTTCCAATATAAGTATATAGCTGAGCGTTAATGTAACGCATAGAGTTGTGAATGCAGTGTCAATGTGACATATGGAGGCAGAGGTGGAGTGTGAAAGAGTGTCAGGGTGGGTTCCGGGCCTCGTTGATAAGGCTAATAGCGGATTGGGAAAAAACTGTTCTTGTGGCATGATGTTTTGGTCCTGAGGGACCGCAGCCTTCTGCCAGAGGGGAGTGTCTCAAAGAGTTTGTGACCGGGGTGGGAGGGATCAGCCACCATCTTTCCTGCACGCTTCAGAGTCCTGGAGGTGTACAGGTCCTGGAGCGATGGTAGATTGCAGCCAATCACCTTCTCTGCCGACCGAATGACACGCTGCAGTCTGCTCTTGTCCTTGGCAGTGGCAGCAGCGTACCAAATGGTGATGGAGGATGTGAGGATGGACTCAATGATGGCTGTGTAGAAGTGCACCATCATTGTTTTTGGAAGGTTGAATTTCTTCAACTGCCACAGGAAGTACATCCTCTGCTGAGCTTTCTTGATGAGGCACTTGAGGTCCTGGGAGATGATAGTTCCCAGGAAGCGGAAAGACTCCACAGTGTCAATTGTGGAGTCACAGAAGGTGATAGGGGCAGGTGAGGCTGAGTTCTTCCTGTAGTCTACAACCATCTCCATTGTCTTTAGAGCATTGAGCTCTAGGTTGTTTTGGCTGCACCAGTTCACCAGATGGTCAACCTCCCACCTGTAGGCGGACTCGTCACCATCAGAGATGAGACCAATGAGAGTGGTGTCGTCTGCGAACTTCAGAAGCTTGACAGACTGGTGGCTGGAGGTGCAGCTGTTAGTGTACAGAGGGAAGAGCAGAGGAGAAAGAACACAGCCCTGGGGGGATCTGGTGCTGAAGGTCCGGGAGTCGGGGACATGTTTCCCCAGCTTCACGTACTGTTTCCTGTCAGACAGGAAGTCAGTGATCCACCTGCAGGTGGAGTCAGGTACACTCAGCAGGGAGAGCTTCTCCTGGAGCAGAGCTGGGATGATGGTGTTGAAAGCAGAGCTGAAGTCCACAAACAGGATCCTGGTGTAGGTTCCTGCGGAGTCCAGGTGCTGGTGGATGTAGTGGAGGGCCAAGTTGACTGCATCGTCTACAGACCTGTTGGCTCTGTAGGCAAACTGCAGGGGGTCCAAGAGGGGGTCTGTGATGTCTTTAAGGTGTGAAAGCACAAGGTGCTCAAAGGACTTTATAACCACAGAGGTCAGGGCGACGGGTCTGAAGTCGTTAAGGCCTGTGGTCCTTGGCTTCTTGGGAACAGGAATGACTGTTGAGGTCTTGAAGCAGGCTGGCACATGACATGTCCCCAGTGAGGTGTTCAAAATGTCTGTGAACACTGGAGACAGCTGATCAGCGCAGTGCTTCAAGCTGGATGGCGAGACAGAATCCGGTCCAGCAGCTTTCCGTGGGTTCTGTCTCCTGAAGAGTTTGTTAACGTCCCTCTCATGGATGGAAAGAGTCGTCACTGAGGTGGGCGGGGGGGGTGGAAGGGAAGACCTTTAAGGTGGGCATTGGTGGAGGTGCCCAGGCTCCTGCTGAGGTGGGGGAGGTGGAGGTGATGCATTGTAGCTGGAGCTGTTGGGAGGTGCAGTGGGGGGCTTTAGGCTTGTAGTTGGTGATCTGCCTGAGCCCTTTCCAGGCAGACGCAGAGTAGTTGGCTGAGAACTGGTGTTGGAGCTTCTCAGAGTACAGTCGTTTAGCCTCTTTCACCACCTTGCTGAACTTGTACTTCGCCTCTTTGAATCTGTCTTTGTCCCCACTCCTGAAGGCCTCTTCCTTATCCAACCTTAACCTTCTTAGTTAGGCTGTGAACCAAGGTTGTGTCATTGTAACACACCCTGGTGCATGATGGTACACAGCAGTCCTCACAGAAGCTGATGTATGACGTCACAGCCTCTGTGTACTCATCCAGACTGTTGGTAGCAGTCCTGAACACATCCCAGTCAGTAGAGTCCAAACACGCCTGGAGATCCTCCACAGCCTCACTGGTCCACTTCCTTGATGTCCTCACTACAGGTTTGCAGAGCTTTAGTTTCTGTCTGTATGCAGGAATCAGGTGGACAATGACGTGGTCAGAGTGTCCCAGTGCAGCACGGGGGGCGGCGTGATAAGCATCACTGACTGTGGTGTAACAGTGATACTGATAGAGTGATAGTCAAACACGGCGAAGAGGTGAAAACCGTGTAGAGACATATAAGTAGCTACCTTGGAAATGTGTTTACCCCACAATTTACTCATTACATTGTGGAGCAGGGAAGCGAAACTCTTTTGGTCTTTCACAATTAGTAATGGGATGTATGTGGAAGAGAAAAAAACGACTAAAGGTTCAGTGTGTAGAATTTAGTGGTGAATTTGCATGTTGCAGCTAAATACCCCTCACCTTACCCTCCCCTTCCAAACATGAAAAAATCTGTGGTAGCCTTCAATTTTTCTGAAAACTCAAAAGGTGTTTAGTTGGTCCAGTCCGGGCTACTGTAAAAAACATGGCTGCCTCCGTAGAGGGACCTCGATCCTGAAGTAAATATAAATTATTTAAATAAAAAGGGGCAATTCTAGGGTAAAGAAACAACAATTTGTATAATTTAGATGAAACACACGAGTGAAAACATTGCTAGGTTTAATTTATATTCATAAATGGCTGGCACTATTATTTCCCACCTATAGTAAAACTAATTGTTTCTTTAATTCCTTCATTCTTTCTGCTGTCAGGCTAGTAGATGGTAAAAGTGGTTGATTTGTGTGCTGGCCATTGGCATGTCAATGTGTGATTGTGGCTACAAATGGGATTACTACCCAATTTCTGTCATCCTCTTCATGAGTAGGAACCCAAAGGAGGAGACATCCAATCCTCTCTTCTGTAGTCTACATAACACATGAGCCATTTCTTCAAGTCTCCAGAACAATTGACTTTCTTTGACCCATTGTTATTGTTGCAGTAGTATGAGTAGATCAGCTGCTTTCTCACAGTGGGGCGTCAGCGCCTGTGGGCCCAGAATCCAGTTCTGCTACATCTGTAAATATGAACATCTCATGCCAGAATTTTGTATTATGGTCCACTTTGGTGCCATCGTCGGTTTCTCTGTAAACATTTGCTGCAGTCCTGTGTCTGTGGACGTCATAATGACTTAACAAAGAGCTTTTCCTGAGGATGAGACACTGGGGTTGAATTTAACATTGCATGGGTCAACATTGATAAAGACCATGACTTGTGTTTTGTTGCAGTTTCACTTCATCAAACAGCCAAACCACCAAACAGCCACACTGTAAACTGCTTTATTTTATGGTCCCTCTACTTAATCTTGAATTTTAATTACACATTACCTGTTTTATATCTTTGCTTCTTAGATGTTTTACCATTCTTCTTACCTTTACTTTATATGCTTTCTGTGAAGTACATAAATGACATCTGTGTATGATAATGTTTACAATGATAAACTTTATTTATAAAGCACCTTTCAAAACGCCAAGTGAACCACATCACTATCCTGAGAATGTGTTGTTAAGAAGTTTGCCTGTCAAACATGAACAACACAGCAGGAGATTCTCCACTCAGTCGTGTTCACGACAGGATGAAGGATGCAACGCAGAAACTGTGTTGCAGAGATCACGTTTTTGTTTGCAGCACATTAACACCGGTGTTGAATCTTATAACCAAAAACTCTCTGGTCTCTGTCTTCTACATGTATGACTCCTCTTTTTAATCCTGATATAATTGTTTTCTTTTTTCACTTTTTTTTCTGTGGAAGATCTCCTGCTGTGTTCTCACATCATCTCCTCTGGACTTTTCTGCAGACTTCATACAGGAGCAGAAAGTTCCGCTATAACAAGTGAGAAAGCAACTCCAGCCAAGACTTGTACATTGTCATATATATTGTCATTTCTTCTGTCTGCAGCACCACGTCTCTTTTCATCCTGTGATGTATTTGCATAGGTGGCCTCATAAAATCTCAATTCTTCTGAAAGTATTTCTGAACCTGACATTACATTTCATAGCAAATTGTTACTTAGACAAATTTTAATATATAAAATGTGAATCTGTTCACACATTTTTAGCAATTCATTGACATTACTTTCCATTAATATTTTAGCATGGCTAAGGTCTTCCTCTCTCCTAAGCCACATCCTATATTTTTCAGTCAAAACATCACAAATAATACAAACTGCACTTGTCTGCCATTTATGCAGATAAGCATCCTGATAGAGTTTGCTTACTTCACTCGCTCCCAGGACATTTCCGCTGCCAACTAGCAGTGTACATATGTACTTTGTACTATGCACTAGCAGCGGTGATATGAAGTACTTGTTTTACTTATTTTGGGGATTTTAAGAACATATTTCAAACAAAATAGGCAAAAACGGATTCTAAACTCCCACTTCAGGTATTTAAGTGCTTCTAACCCTAACCCTTTTTGAAAAAGCCGGCACATGGTTCAGAGTTGAAAATATTTTGTTGTACAAATGAACACACAATGTTTTTGTGACACATGGTTTGTCCTCTCAGAGCCTGTGATGGAGGTAGGAGTCATTGTGGTTTGGATAAAAGGAGGCTTTTGTTTCAGGTTTGTGCCACTGAAACATTCATCATGTTCCTTTGATACAACCTGAAAGGCAAAAGACAGTGGCCTCACGATGTCTTTTTTCACTTGTTTTAGCACTTGATGATACTGCTGCCATTTTTCATGTAGTCTTGCGGAATAATATCACATCTCCTGCTGCTTCTGTTACATTTCAGATGATTTGTGTGCATTTTGATATAGATCACTGAATGAACGTGAATGCAATAAAACACTAAAATGCAGCAGAAGTTTCTAATCAAACAATTGCCAATAAAAACTCAAGACCCTGACTGGATAGTGAGTGTGGAATAACTCTTAGTAACTGGCAACTATGAACCAGATGTGTGTTAGCAAATAGAAATCAATGTATTGGGGCTACTGCACAACTACAGCTGTTTTCAGACATGACCTCTGGAGGATTGGGTCCAAACTTTCTCAGGGGTTTGCGTTTGACACATACACAACACAGCAGGAGGTTCTCCACTCAGACATGTTTACAACACAGAAGGGGTGGTACGGCAGGCAGGAACAAGATGTGATGCATCAATTGTGCTGCAGGGTTCATGTGTTTTTTGTGTACCACACATCAACCCTCATCACCAAAAGCTGTATGGCACAGCTTTTTTATCTCGAGATATACATATCTATATAATATCTATATATATATATCTTTGCATCTGTGAGGTCAACACATCCACTCACTCATGCCTAATCTTGTGAAGGATCTCCTGCTGTGTTCTCACATCGGCACCATCAGACATTCTGCACTTTTTACACGGGGTTGGAGGGGAAAGTCGCCAGAGACTCTGGAGGCTCTCACTCAGACATTTGCTTTCACATATACACTCCAGAGTTCGGTATATGTCTGAAGGCAGCTTAGGTGAGCTAGTGGTCGCCCTGCAAATACTAGCTTGAATACTTCTGCAGTACTACTGATCGCAGGTTCGATGGCGACCCGACCCTCTGTTGCTTGTCTTCCCCAGTGTCTGTCAAACAAAAGGCCTTTGTATTCTGACTTATGGTCCTTGTGCTAGTTCAAAAAGAAATGAAACAATTAATATTCTAAAAAAGTTTTTAACCTACATGTTAGGATATTTGTTAGAATATTAGTGTGGAAGGTTAGAGACTTTCAGCTCATGCTTTGTTCCATCAGTTCTAAAGCTGCCTCCCTCTCTTTCAGAAGCTCTTTGAGTCTTTGGATCTGTCTGTCTCTCTTAAGTTCATCTGTGTCCGTGGATGTTGAGGACAAACGGTCCCTGGCTGGAACCGCATGAGTCTTAGATTTCTGATTATTTCGGACTGTTAGACAGCCGTTTCCAGATGTTGTCACGCCTTTCCTAGCAGCTTTTGTTCGTGTCCCTTTTTTACTGATATGCTCTGTCCTGCATGCCCACTTCTCCAGCTCCTCTGACCTTGCACTGGATTTCACTGCAGGCTCCAGAGTACCAGGGACGCAACATGGACACATGGTTCGTTTCCTCGTCCTTCCTATTCTGCTGGTGTTCAGGTCCACACAAGTCTGAGTCTGTTGCAGGGCTGCTACATCCTGCGACTCTGCGATTTCATTTGCATTGAAGAAGTCCTCATCTATTGGTTCCACATAACCAATCAATGTTGTGTTTTCAACACCACATGACACCCCCTTGGGTGAACAGTGGCCCAATTCAGAGTGAGGTTTTGTGTTCAGCTTGAAAACGGCACATTGAAGAGACATGACATCTGTGTGAGCAGTGGCAGCCTCTGCTGGCTGTACCTGTTCAGTTACTACTTCCACTCTTTTCAAATCATTGTTCTGGTATTTACAGGACCTGTAGAAGTCCTGCAGAAAGAGTTCCTTCTCTATCAACCTATTCGCTGGTTCATGCCGATCCTCTGCTGAGATTATAAACTCACTACTCCGAGCTGCCAGTCCAGCAGAGGCCTCGTCGATCCTCTGCAGGCAAATCTTCACATCAGCTGTAATCCCAAACATCTGGCTCAGCTGACGGTCAGCCATTTTACAGGGCGGAGGTGCCGGTGAAGATGTCTGACAAACTGTCGGCTGTGGAGGGGTCTGCAAATATAAAAACAGAAAATACAGACAATACTTAAAAATGCAGTGATACACATCTCTTCAAGGAGGAGTTTAAACAACAAGTTAAAGATGAACTCAACTCATGTATGTCTAGAATTTAAGGTTATTTTCATGTTTGACTGATCTGCAGATTAAAAAAAAAAAGCTTTTATAAAGACTTATAAAATGTTTTGTTTGCAATGGTACAGTTTTATGCTGAAGTGTCCTTCTCCTCAAGAATTTCTTAACTTTTTTAATTGAAAACACAATTCAACCATCACAGCAAACAGATATTCAAACTCGTCTTTCTGAAAAAGGTTATGGATGAATTCAAATTTGTTTAAAAGTGGTCATCCTCTGATCCTCCGTCGATCCTTCCGACAAACAGGAACTTCAGTGTGGAGTGTGTCTCAATTCAGAGGCTGCATCCTTCGTAGGACAAGGTCAACAAGACAAACAAAGCAGGTCTCCTTGTGGGCTGCATAGATCCCAATGGCCAAACCGAAATGAGACTGTCTGGTCTACAGAGGCTTTCCATGACTGGCATCCACACTTATTGCTGTTGCCTAATACAGAGCTTAAGTTTGACATGATGAGAACGTTTTAATGCCCCTTAGCATTTTTTTAACAAGTGTTATTAGCTGTTTGGTTGATCAAGGCTGATACTCAAGCATTGGGACATCTTGTCGTTTGCCCAATACATCTAAATGGTTTGTCAATGAAGTGCAATGAGTACTGGGATAAGTTGGGCTGGGAAGGATCGACCTATCGGAGCGTTTGTTCCTCAGGGATGAAAGGACGCATTTGTCAGCCGCATTTGAGCGTCGCTGTGACTTTAAATGCAGCTTCCAAAGGATGCAACCCCTGAACTGAGACACAGCTGTGGTGAGAAAAGCTGAACAGAGGGAGATGGTGTGGAACCCAGAGTTTCTCCTGTTGATTACACAGTTGAATGCAAGCTAAGTTGGTACCATCTTGTGTTATGCATTACAATGATTTTGATATAACTGCCTACATCCGCTCTACAGCAATAGTTCAGTTTAATACATGTATTGCCTGGTTGTAGGCTCTCCACTGTTATTCTCTGCTTCATGTCATTTTTTGGTTTTAGACTGATATCTGAATATATCAGCCTGAAATCTGTGAAACTGGAATTTACAGTTTTCTCTATTTTATGAATTTAACTATCAAGTTAAGCCCTAAATACAGTGTGTATATATATATATATATATCACATTGTGACATAAAGCCCTGCTTTGAAACATTTCTGTCAAAATCACTGGAGTTTTCCCACATCAATGGCACAATACAAGTGGCTTCACCTTCTCCTGTTTGTGAAAGCATGCTGCACTGCTGCCATCTGCTGGACTTTCTGGATCAACATCAACTCCCATGCTAACCTGTTGGGTGGAGGTGCTCTGCTTACTGTCCACGTTTGAGCCCTCATCATCATGCACATTTGTCCCGGCAGAAGCACAAACATGTCTGACAATTTCATCTGTGCCGGATCTTCCTTCCGTAAGAGTGGCGCCCACATCCCTTCCGTCAGCGTCAGCTCTACCACCCGAGCTCTTCTCCTGTGTCAAACTGTCCAAGCTGCCCGTGCTCAGCGGGTCTCTGTCCTTTTCTAGTATTGTTTGTGTTTTTATTGTTAAATCACATGTGGACTCAGCCTTAGATTTGGGTGGCATGTATGACACAAATATTACGTTGTCATCATCCGGATGAGAGGCCGCTGACGTGCTAACTGATGCTGCTTGTTGTGAGTCGTCCTGAGTATCGTCATCACAGAGATCGATAACTTCATCTGACTCATCTGAAATAATAATGCTGATGTCCTGCTGTGTTTGAGCTAATGAAGGTTTTGTGGTTTCTTTTATTTCAGAACTTTTTGTTGCTGCTGTGGGCGAGTCGTTTTCTCCTTGTTTAAAAAGTAGGCTGCATTTTTTGGCCACAAAAAACACCTTCCCGTTGCACATGATTAAGGCATTATCCTGCTCTGGTGCGCTTTCGTCCAGGTTAGACTCAGAAACATCCGAGTGCTTGCCAGTTTTTTCTCTCTGTGCCACTGTTCGAAGAATGTGTGAATTAACAGAATGAGGGTTAAGAGGATGCACACGTGGAGCCGTCGGGGTGTCCTCTTCTTCAATCACCCACCTTGTAGGGCCGTTAGACGCTTGTGAAGCTTTTGGAATCAATTTTAAAAGTGGCTTCGATGTTTTAGCTGTGGCTTCTGTCTGAGAAGGCAGCCTGGGTGAGTGAGGTCCAGAATCACACGGTGGAGCAGCACACTGACTCACGGTGGTGACAGGTGACACAAAGACTACACTGGGCACGCCTGAACCTGGAGTGGAACTGGCTGATGAATTAAAAATCTGCTTCTTGATATCTGGAGGAAGTTCAGATGCTGGCAATGTTCGCACATGTGCATTAGGGGGAATCTGAAGGAACTGTCCTCTGGGGAGTGCTGGAGATTTCAACATCACTGGGACCTGACATGGAAGTCTTACCGACGTCACACAGTTTGCTGCAGGCGTTGGGGTCGTCGGCACTTTGGACATTAAACTTTCAGTCTGCTGCTGTTGTGGATGCTTGTTTAGTGAATCACCAGGATCCAATCCTCCTCGCTTAGGCAAGACATTTACAAAGGAACCGTTCTGTGTGACAATCTTTTTCATCAGAGCTGGTGGTGAGGAAATATTTACAGCTTTCTGTTTGCTAGAATCCAAACTGGGTTTACTTGGATCATATTGGACAGACTGTCCATTGACCAGCTGTACAGGAATCAGTTTCATGATTTTCTTTCCGTCGGCTCCAACAGCAGGTATCGCCTGGTAGAAGACACCAGTCCCACTGAGAGGAAAAACAACAGAGCACACAAACATATTCATAAAAGGATGCAAAGACTAGAAGGGAAATACATGTTTTCTCATTTGAAGCAGTGAACTGTTGTTTATGTGCTGAATTCTCAAACAGTGCACAGTTAGCTCTTCTCACTGTAGATCTGTTTTGAGAACGTGACTCCTCATTTGAGAGTGAGATGTGCAGGTTAAACGGACAGACAGAAGACGTTTTTGTCTGGAAACAAAAGGAACTTTAGAAGTGCAAATAATTGAATTAATAAAACTGAGTTCCACTTAGCTGCTTCAAGTTCAGAGTCCCGGTGTTGTCATACAGAGCTGGAATCTGAACATGGTTAGTGAAGCTTAGCACAAATACTAAGAGCAGAGGGAAGCGGCTAGC
Source organism: Paralichthys olivaceus (assembly GCF_024713975.1). Taxonomy (NCBI): domain Eukaryota; kingdom Metazoa; phylum Chordata; class Actinopteri; order Pleuronectiformes; family Paralichthyidae; genus Paralichthys; species Paralichthys olivaceus. Next base: position 2,735,321 of record NC_091098.1, read on the forward strand.
CTGCTAAGGTTAACAGTGGCTTGACTGCAAATAGAATCATTTTAAAAATGCATCTTATCTTGTCAATTCTAATTACTAGCATCGTGGTTTATTGTGACCATTAGTAACATACTCGTTAACATGTATTGTAATAGGGCCATTGGTACTGATGTTACTGTAGTTACCAAGGATACGTCCTGGGCTGCTGGGTCACTGTGTAGCAGTATGGTTATATATTAGAATTGGTAGTATTCTCTCTCTACACTGTAACTGCTCTCACTGTGAAGCTGCATATCTTAATGAAGGAGAGAATGGTCAATAAACAGTTTTCAGATAAGCCTGTTATCACCAATCATGGTCAGGATAGCCATGTGTTTAGGGTTTCATACTCCATGCTGGGATGCAGACTCCGAATGTGGATGAAAAAGCAACAAGCTAATCTACATGTGATGTTGATGACATGTTGCAGACCTGGAGTTGAGTGATCTGGAATAAACGTGCGGGTACAATAGTGAAATATTTGGAATCTAAAGGAAAGATCATCAGAACTGTACCTCTGAACTGCATCCCTGTGTTTACTGATAGGATACATGACTCGGGAAAATCCGGGAAACTGGACTGGTGATGATCCCAAAGAGGCGAAGTGAGCAGCTTCAATCAGACAGCAGTGGTTCTCACAGTGGATGGTCGCGCTGAGAGTGGACACGTGGTAACATCAACGCTAACTTGTCATTTCCTCGTCGTCGGCGCCCTCACGACAGGAGATGGAGTCGCGTGTATCGTCCCTGTGTCCATTTCCTTCGATCAAATATTCCCACTTCACACTTTGGCTTCGGGCGATGGCACCTCTCGGCTTCCGTTGCTGTTTTCGCGTTTGTCGCGTCCGACTTCCTGTTTGTGACGTGTGCTGTGTTCAACGTCGCTAACATTTGCAGGTTACACATAAAGGTTCGGTTCACCCATCAGTGTTGCTCGTGTCAACCACATGCTCTTTGTTATGCCTCAGGTGGTTCGCATGGCGTCCATCTCAATGTCATGACGCTGTATGATAATAATAATAATGGTGATCGCGTTACCAAACCCTGGAGCCTCGGAACTGAATACTTCCGGTCTGCTAACATCCGCTCAAACATTCCGCTTCCGCTCTGAAATGTATCCCGGGCTTTTGTCGAAATGTCAAAAAAAACCTCCTCTACCAAAAATGTTCCATGTACTCCAATGGAAACCGTCCCGAGGTACAGGAAGTATGAGTGGGATAAATCACGAGGGCTGAGGTCCAACACTGTTTATAGTCTGGGTCCATGACTGAGGGAAACGACCCGGAAGTACGCAGGAAGCTGCCATAATAGGAGCTGAGAAAGGGAACTTTAATGTCTCCTATCTCATCTCCTTTAGCGTATCTGTCTATATCTACAGAGAGAGATAGAAAAGAACACCACTCCTGATCATACTGTAGGAGTGACATCATCATGTAGTCACTGAAATGACATCATTTAATGCAGTTTTACATTAACTTTTACAACCAATAAGATTAGAGTTAGAATCTACAGCTTGTGTAGATTAACCAATCATTAGTCATAATGACATCGTGATGATCGTGATCCAAAATATCCTCTTTAGTATCTTACAGGGGGGAAAACAAGATGTCAGGTAGGCACAAAGTGAGAGAAAACATAAGTCAGTCAAGAAAGGAATCTTATACTAAGCTTACCACACATTTCCTCTAGGTGCCACAAGATGTATGCAAGATAAAAACTTATTTCTGTTGGTAGTGCTGTAATATCACACATATATATATATATATATATATCACAACTGGATACTGTACTGACCCTTAACAATACACATGAAGCCAATAAAAGGTTCTCGATTTATTCCTGGAATTAGCAGATGGATGTGGGTTCACATGCACACCTGTATATGTTTGTTCAAGTATGCATGTGTGGTTTTATGCATGTCTTTCATTATTTACACCTCTTGTAATAATGTTGAATGTTTTGAGTTGACCTTTAAATCACAAAATCAGCATTTTATTACATCTAAACTTGGAAAAAACTGAAATTATTTTGTCTCCTGTAAAATTGACAACTGCAATGGACTTTGAAGAGCACTACAGCAAAACTGGTCAGAAATTCAGCTGCAAGAGTTTTAACCCGATCTAAATCTAAAGACTGCCCAAACCACACGCTTTTAAATCTCGGCACCGTCTGCCAGTAAGCCACAGAACTGATTTTAAAGTTTTACTGCTCATTTTTAAATCTCTCTCTCAATCTCTCCCTGCAAGATGACCCCTGAGATCACTGTGGAGTGGTCTGCTGGTGGTACCCAGGGTCAAATCGAAACATGGAGAAGCAGCTTTTAGTCACTGAGCAGTACAAGCTACTGTCTGATGGTCTTTATGCTCCATCCAATGCAGGGTTAAAAACCACAGGTGCCTTGAACTAAACAATTTTATATGGTTATACCATCATTGTATTTCTTTTCTATTTTTCTTTTCTTATTTTACACAGTCGTATTTTATTTGTATTCTTTTCCTCTTCCAACTTTTATATAGAATTAGCATTTATCATTATTAATTTTATCATTTATTTCTTGTAACTCTTTAACCCTTGTTTATTCAATCTTACATATCTTTTTGTGCTTGATAATTGTCTCAAACTATGCTTTCGGATTTTAAATTGTTTTCTTTTAATTTTGTATTTGTGATTTTCTTTTAAGTCCCTGTACAGCACCTTCAGTCTACCTTTGTATGACAGGTGCTTTATAAATAAAATAGCCTTTTGCCTTAAATACTGCATGTTTTATTTTAACCTTTGTAAAAACTTTATCCTTATTTACTTGAAGAGTGTTCTATTAATGAAGTTATTACACTAATATATTTATGTTTATTCTTTTTTATTATCTATCCAACATACCTGGAACTTGTGGGTTAAAAACTGAGAAATGACAAATTAATGAAATGGATACGTAAGATTTCACATTTATTTGTCAGCTGTAATATTTCAAAACACGATTCATTGACCATTGTGTGTATGTACTGATGCCAAGCACTAGCAGCAAAAGACTAGATTTCTTCACCAGTATGTAAGAATATAAGAATTGGTATACTAGAAAACTGTATGAAATGGAATGGCCAGGGTATTCAGATATGTGCTCTTTAAAATGTGTTTAAAGCTGGCTCAGAAGCTCAGTGAGCATGTAAAAGGTCTAAACTGACCCGTTCTTTGAGTTAATGTTTTGGTATGTGTGATGAAGAAGGGACAGTGCGTCCCTGGTTGACAGTGTTAATCCTGGGATGGAACTTGATGATGGAAAAAGACATGTAGTGAGCCAAGTGAAGCAGTAAAAAGCATTTAGTGTATATGTAAAGTGTGAGAGTAAATGTGACCTGACCCTGACAGTAGGATATCCTCTTTCCTCTAGGCACATAGTGAGATAAAACATAAGTCGGCCAAGAAAAGAATCTTATACTAAGCTTACCACAAATTTCCTCTTGGTGCCACAAGATGTATGCAAAATAACATATTTCTGTTGGTAGTGCTGTAATATCACATACCAACAAATTCTATGAATCAGTCAGTGACTTTTTTGATAAGATGACACTAGTAAGTAAACTCAAATGCACAAAACAGCAATTTTTCTTGATGACCTGATTATTGCGATTGGACTTAGTAAATACTGTAGAGTCTCAAATCAGCGTCAGTCCAATCATTTTAAAATCAATGTCAGAGTGCTCAATCCTTGTTTGCCAGCAGATCATCCAGAATACGCTCACACATGTACAGGCAACGAGGAACATGGAAGAACCCTGAAAAAGAGATGAGAAACACAATTATCTTACAGACCTTCTCAGAGGCCCACAGCACAGGGAGGGGGGGCACCGAGTTTAACCGATCTAGACTTCAATATTTCGGCCCTAGTTGCCTGTTAGTGTAGTAATAAACTCATTTATAAAATAAACAAGCCTATTTTGGCACTACATAAGATGTATGATTACACCACTTCTGCAGGCTGGACAGTTTACACCACACAATGTCCCAAATACTGTTGATCTCAAACATCAATTTTTTTTATTTCACAACATGTAAGTACTTGTACTTTAGTATTTCCACTTTATGCTACTTCATACTTCTACTCTGATACATTTCAGGGATCATTAGTGTATTTTATACCCCATTACATTATTTGACAGCTTTAAGATTTTCAACAATAGATAGTATAACAAGCTGTTAAAATGCAATGTTAAAGACGAAACCAGTGGGTTTCAAAATGTTTTGCTTCTGAAAAATAATTTGTTTTTTTTCAAATGTCTAAATTGTTAAAAGCTCCACTAACTAAGCACAAATCAAAGAGAGAAATAAGCTCTCACAATATGTCTAACATCGTTATATATAAAACAGTTTATAATGATTTTACTGTAACTTCACTTGCAGCTTTCAGAGCTGCTTCAGTATTAATGGTGTCATAGAGCTTAATAAAAAATACAAAAACGGGTCAAACAAGTTTTTCACTTTAAAACTTTAACTACAGTTAACTCGCATATATCTTACAGTGTCAGGTGAACTTGAATTTAAATATTTCAGCACAGACTGCAGAAAAATGGTGTAAAAACCTTTTGCGATTCCCTGAGGGTGTTCTCTAGAAATATCATTCACCAAAATCAAATCTGTCCATAACTGAGTCCCACTGAATGTTTGTACCAAATTTGAAGAAATATCCAGAATCCAGAAGAAAAAAAAGATTGGAAACCCAGAAACATAATGCCTCCACCCACTGGGTGTCGCTGGAGAGTAAGTGGGTCATGTAAGTACCAGAAAAACACGGATGATCCGCTCTAACCCCTGAGCCACCGCCACCCACAATATGTGACAATTAAAATCAGATAGAAATGTATATGCCTGTAATGTATTCACACAGAACTCCAACCTGACAGAGGATAAGACTCCTTATAGCTAAAATTCCATTCATGATTTTAATTAAATGAATCACTTGACAGCTGTTTCTATTGCTTTGGCATTCTGTCTTGTCTTCATCTCAACATCTTTACATTCTTACCTTTAAACGGGCCTCCTTTGAAATCCAGCACTACCTTCCCTTCTTGTGTCAAATAGCCGAACCACTCACCGCTGTTAGCATCAGGAAACTGCACAGAAACAACATCAGGCACATGTACGTATATTATAGTGTATTCAAATATACCGATATACAGAGAGACCGTATACAAACATGTGGCATGTGTTTTTCAGGTGTGATAGTATAGATCAGTGTTTTTCAAAGTGGGGACCGAGCCAGGGGGCGCTAGGGGGCCTCAGAAAATTGGAGGGAAGGTAAGAAAAAAAAAAAATAGAATCTAATTATTTTCTTAATGATTATCATAAAATATAATCTAATTTTTTAAAATCATTATTATAAAATATAATTTATAATAATATATCATATCGAAATGTTATTTGCCACGCTCATCTTTCTGATTGCCCGCCAGTCAAAACATCATTCAAGCCCATCCCTCCCACTAGTGTAATCTCTGTCTTACACACACACACACGCACGCACGCAAGCACGTATGCACAAACCATCAACAATTAGTTTTAAAGTTTGTTATTCAGTGGGAATATAATACAATGTTGAAAACATGTTAGTTAAAAATATTATTATGCAAGACAAATGTAATAATTTTGTAAGAAAAAGTTGATGTTTCTTATTTACATATTTTGTAGCATAGTCTGTGGGTTTGCAAAGGGGGTCCCTGGCCAGAAGCTAATGCTGTTTGGGGGGGCCATTGCATGGAAAAGTTTGGGAACCCCTGGTATAGACAGCTATAATTTCTGATAGATTGCTTCCATTTTTGATGAAAATAAGTCAGGTCAGTCAGGTCATAGTCACAGAAATAAGATTGATCAGAACATCTCACTCACATAAAGAATAAACATTATCCAAAATACTGAATATTTTAAAACGAGTAGTTAAAAATTGCGCAGATGTGTCCTACTGTGCCTCATCAGCACTGTAGTGTACACTCACATGACTGAAGGTATATTCGTAAACTTGAGAGAATCTGTCCAGCAGCTCTGGCTTCTTGGTTTGACTGTAGGCCATCAGGAAGGCAATGAGGGCCTCACAGTGAGGCCACCACAGCTTCATACTCCACTCCAACTGGTCAGACACACAAGCAAACATAGTGACCAACCAAATGCTAACATTATCTAAAATGCAAAAGCATCAACTGTCGAAACGGAAATCCTATCATGTGTCTCCTATAAAGACTGATTCACCTGTGTGGGGCAGTAACCATCCACATCCAGGAAATAGAAGAGACCACCGTGCTCTTTATCCCATCCGTTCTTGTAAGGCAGCTCCACAAACTTGTGGATGGCAGTCTTCTGGAGTTCCTCGTCTGCCCACTCAGCACTGTACTGAAGCAGGAACCAGCCTGCTTCCAGGGCATGGCCTGAGTCAGCACGGGTTAACATGAGGAAAGAGCCAAAAGGGAAACTGTTGAGTTAAGCAAACAAGAACAGCTTTCTCGTGCACTCTCGTGCTCTTATCTGGCTGACTGGTCAGCAGTCCAAGTGTTTACCTGGGTTCTGAAGTCGGCCCTGGCAACCTGGCAGTTCTGCTGCATCCACTGACACATTCTCTAAAATAGCTGTGCCGCCTCTCTGTACCGATAAAAGACATTACAGCATATCAATGGGAGAATCTTCTGCTACAAAGTCAAAGTTTAACTGTAACCAAAGCACTTAATAATAATGCAAGGCACCCAAAAAACATGTTTTGAGATTGCTGAAATTATTTGAGTTAAGTACGGCCAGTGCCACAAAAACAAAAGTTTAATTAAAGGGTCATTTTCTTTTAAGAATATTAGCACATTTGACCGTGACATGATACGAGAGGATTCAGGTGAAAACTGTATTTAACTGTAGTTTTCTTGTCAAACTTTGAACTTGCGTGCCTGGTTTCTCCAGAGCAGAGCTAAATACAGTAAGTCCATGTCGTGCTTATGAGTACTTAAACCCCCTGCAGCTCATTTACATTTCTTTGATGAGAAGAAATGATATTTGCAGTATACTGAGAGTACTGTCACCTCACAGCAAGAAGTTTCCCAGTTTGTATATTAACTACGGTGAGTACCACCTATTTTGCAACAATGTGCAAAATCAATCAATCACATTGTATCTGTATTTGCAATGCTCCAGGCTGGTTTTAGCAGGCCCTAGCCGAAAAGATCATAGACTGTATAAAGATGGACGACATGACTGCTCCCCAAAAGCCAAAGTGTCCTTCATCACCAAATCCAAAGTCCACATCAAATAATTTTTGTTTAATGGTTTCTGTCATTTTATGTAGTTCTTATCACACTAATGTCCAAGTGTTTAATCTTTCAAGTGAGTTTGATTTTAATTCTTTTTTTAAGCTAAGCTTGGGCAGTCATCTTGAAGGGTTCACTGAAATATTTGAAGATCAAAATATTTTCTATGAAACATTATTTTAAGCTTTATGTGAATGTACACCATAAACTGACTTGAATCTGTTTTTTTCATTAAGCACTCACAAATTGCCCTGGTTGTAATTACATAATTCTGACAAGCCGTTTTGACCAGACAGCATCAAGTCCTATCCGTCCATACCTGTATGTGCTGTAGAATCTGCTGTACACACCAGCCGCCCAGTTCTCTGTACTTCTGAACCACTTCCTGACCCCGGCCTTCAGTGAGCTGTTGCACAAGACACAAGAGCATCATGGGAATGGCCATGCTGTTGGTAGGAACATCTCCAGGAAGCTGGGGCCTGCCCAAGCCGGACGAGTCCACTCGAACCCAGTGGATTAACTGTTCCATCATCTGTTCGGCCTCCAGCTAGGAACACAGCAGAGGAGATGACAGGATATTAAAGCAATGGCAATTAAAGCCTGTTCTCATAACTAATTGGTGCAGACTCTAAAAATGTATCAAGAATGAACTTACATATTTATTTAGAGTATTTCTCCAATCTACCATGTTCCCATTTTTACATGTTTTTAGCCACAATAGCAGGGATTGGTAGTTGAGTCTGACAACACTGATCCACACTATCTCAGGCTACAAATACGTTTTCAAATTAAAACAATCTCTGTCTAAATTAGTTTTTTGGTTAGTATCAGTTTTAATACCTATTCTAATGTGACCATTAACATAAACTAGGCATGTGGGTGCCGATGTTAACATGAAGCGTATGGTTGTTAGCTGCAGCAAATGGTAAAATGGGGTCCCTTACACATGTAACCAGTTGGATCATTGTAAAATGCAGAATTTAACTGCATAACAGCTGTAAGCAAAGAAAACAGGGTCATCAACACTGTTATTGATTGGTGATGTGTCCAAAAAGACCCAATCAGCTGTGAGTTTCTCTGCCATAGTTTTCTAACATCTCTGTTTCCGCAGTTCTATAACTCTATATCGTATCTGTAGCACATGTGATGCACTTAAAAATGAAAACATAGTGGTATGGATGCAGGTAACCATGAACTTTAGTATAAGCTGTCATGTTTCCAAGAGGAAGTCCACCTTATTAAATCCCTCACCTTTCATCAAGCACCACAAACCGCTCATAAATGACACATCTCAACAACTACTGTGAGGTTTGGCAAAGAAATCTGACACAGATATTGATGGTGCCAAGCAGATCAACCTTCATATTGTGATCACCTGAGTTTTATATTGCCTAATACTTTGGTTTATGACCATGACTGCAAAGCCAATGGCATTCCTATCAGATTCATCTGCACTTTTAGTTGAAGTCTTACAATAATAAAATGAATAATATGTGTTAACTGATAAGAATCAGCATGTTAGGAGTGTCACTGAGAGTATATGGTAACATGCTGATGTTAATATTCAGCTCAAAGAATCACTGTGCCTGAGTGCAGCTTCACAGAGTCACTAGCAATGCTGCAGACTCTTTATCATTATGCAGTATGGTCATTGTTTTAAACTGAAGCCTCTTATGTCCAATATGTACATTTCACTGTGAAGAAGTGCAAAAACATCTGACAGCCTTTTGCATATTTACAACTTTAATCATTAAAAGTGAATAATAACTTATGATGAATCTGTGAAAATGAGCTTTCAGAATTGATATTCACAGCATACATAGGGCATGGCTCCTTTTTTTCAGTTCTTGGTCCATTGATATATTAAGACTGAAGAGGTGTGACCACATAATTGGTCACGTGTTGAAACTAGCATTATGTAGAGGGAAAATACTTCTTTCTATTTAACAAGTAAGAACGTATAATACATTTAAAGTATTTTTTTATTCATACCTGCATGTCCTTGTCACCAGTCACTCTACTCAGTTCATCCATGGCCATGATGTAGAAACACTCACTGAATATGGTCCTCTGAATTTTGACCGCTTTACCATCTCTTGTTAAGCAGAAGGCACATTTCCACTGACCGCTGCTGTTGGACACGCGGGCAAATTTCTGGAGGAACACTCCTCCTGAGATACAAACCCAACAATATAACATTAGCTTCTGATTACACACAACTGGTATTAGCGATGATTATAAAGGTATTCTCAGACATGAAATCCAGACAGTGATGACTTGTTCTACCTTAAAAACTAAATAATAATGACAATGTAATTTTCTGTCGCGAGGGCTCTCAATCAAAAATGTTTAATGACGTTGTGAAGTATCCGACAGTGAACAACCACACAGGGAATATGACAGGTGACCAAATGAAACAGACACAGTCCCCTGGATTTAAATTGAGAACATAGGTCCAGACATTTTAATGCACGTATCTTCTTTGTGCTTTACTCTATCTGATTTTAACCTGCTGGGACTTAATAGGTTTATTTAGCGGAACTAGGCGTAACGTTTCTACTCACCAGCTTTGGCTGCTTCAAGGATCTCAGGCTTGCGGAAGCGATCCATGGTTCGGTACAGGCGACAATACATCCACACCTATGAAATAAACTACCCAATTCAATCACAGAACTGACCAGGACCCATAGAGGATTGTCTGTTTTACACTGCGAGTATCTATCCTTACCTGCCTACCCTGCAGCCAGACGTACTTCAGCTCATCATAAACCTTTCCGTCCCGCCCAATGCAAGTGAAGAAGCCCCTGAAACAAAGTTCACCACGAGGATTGTATATAAACTGCTTACTGTTCAGGTTTATTGTACTTTAGAAAGATATGAGCAGGCAGTATTTTCATTTCTACAGTACCCATGTACAGTGTCATGAGAGTATTTCAGCCAGAAGTCCACTACAGTATCCAGTTCTTTGCGAATCCGCTGTCGAGTCTCCTCCAGCTTCAGGGAGGCAGACATTGTTCCTTTCAGCAGAAAACATGGGAATCAGTTTAGGGTGAACGTTACCGTGTGAGTTTCCATGGTTTTCTTTTGCCTTAGTTAGAAGAATACTCAGCATTTTGTGGAAAAAGAACGGAGACTGGGAATCAAATGGTAAATATAGCATATTTATCATATCTCAAATTCAACATCCGCTCCCCGGGCGCTGGCAACAGCAGCCCACAGTGTATGTGTGTACATGGCATCTGTCAATGCGTGTTTCAATGCGTGTTTCGACAGGTGCCAACTGGACGGGTGAAATGCGGAGAACAATTTCATGTATGCATGTAAAAGTGTTAACGTGACAATAAAAGTAAATCTTCTTCTTCTTACACCAGTGTGTCAACGGATTTCAAAACCTGTCCGTAAAGCACTGAATGGTCTTGGGCCTAAATACTTCTCCGATCTACTTGAACATCTAGTGGGGCAGGTTTGCTCAGTGTTCCCAGAGTCAACACGGAGCTAAAGTGAAGCAGATTCGTTTCTCTGCTCCCTGTGGATCAAGTTTCAATTCTTTTACAAAAGGCCATGAAACAGTGTTGTTTTCCACAGATCCCAATACGTCACAACCTCTTTTTAATATGTGAACATTTATTGGATTGTTTTTACTTCCAAAACGTTTTCATGTTTTTTTGTTTAGTTTTTAATGGATCTGTTCCTCTGCACTTTCAATGGTGCAAATTATGATATGATCAAACTTGCCTTCGCACATAAACTGTGAGTAACATCTGACCTCTAACCTTAACCATGACCATAATCCTAAACCAGGACTCACACCGGAGGGAACACAACAACAAAGTGTATTTCTTTTAAGGAGCAACATTTGCGTTTCGCCCTTTGGAGCTGGATAACACAAAATGGCCTTATGTTCCTCTATATATATATATTTTTTAAAATCGACAAACCAAAAAATATGGGGACACATTTGAATATTATATTGAAAACGGTTCTTGTAGTTTCCAGTCATTTGGTTCCCATCACAATAAAAGCTTAAGGCTGAGGTTCTGTTTTCTGGAAAAACAAGTAAACAAGTGTGTACGCACACACACGCACACGCGCGCGCACCCTCCTTGACAGATCATTTAAATCATCGTGCATCGCAGTTTTCCAATAATTCCAAAGAAGCCTGTGCTTAAGTTTAAACTAAGTATCTTATTGTTTCTGAATGAGAAACACGTGTTTGCGTTTTCTTATCGTCCTTCATTATTCTGTTTTATCATCGGCGCTACATCTACACGCATTCACACCCAAACAGGAACACCGCGTCTCGTGTTTGCTCTCAAACCCAGTGGTTCAAAGTGAGCCAACTCGCCATGTTGTCTTTTTTTTTTTTGACATTAGTCCGACCCGAGGACATTTCTCTTTTTCTTGGTCTGGATAAAAAAAAAAGCGACAACTCACCGCTGGTTGTGTTGTCGTGTGAGCAGCAGCGGTAACACGGTTAAAACAACCTGTGCGTTAAAGTGCTCGTACCTCCAGATCCCTGCAGACCTCAGTGTCCACACACACAGCGTCTCCTAACACACACACAGTGTCTCCTAACACACACACAGCGTCTCCTAACACACACACACACACCGTCTTTCCACAGACACACGCGCACAAACAGCGCCTCAGTCCGTCTGCTCAGTTTTGATCACATGACCAGTGAGCTCCGGCTGTGGAGGAGGAAGTGAATCACAGAATCACGCAGTTCCTACTTCTTTAAATACTATTTGTCCTACTCAGCTAATTCCCTCTGCAGACATGCACAAAGATCAGCTCCTTGTTTTAATGTACCACGAAGTGTGAGAGGACAAACATATTAGAAAAAAGAATATGTGAAGACAATTGCACAACCAACAGATCAGTCAGGGCCCTGCACTATGAAGCTAGATTTGGGTTATCGGAGTAACTTCAGGTTGAATTCTGGGTTTTCATTCTTACAAGCCCGTTCTCTTCTTATCGGGGTAAATCACCATGGTAACTTATGTTGAACAGCTAACCTGAGTTGGAGTGAGAGATCAAGCAGTATAAAAGCTCTGCCCACTGACCAATCAGTTTCTTTGGGACATGACATCAGCGTTCTTAAAAACCCTGTGGAGCTGCTGCGGATTGTTAATGAAAGATTGTCATCAGAGGGAATGATAAACCTTTGTCAGCTGCTGGAGCCAAACATAACTAACCTGACACGCACTTTGCTCACAGTACCACAGACTGTCTGCATTGATCTCCGTTTCTTTACTTAAATGACTGATATTGATGTACCGGGTGTGTTAGCAGACATAGTTTTATACTTTTATCCTTCACTTGAAGTAGCTTTATCCTATGAAATTAAATATTTATTTGAAAAGGGGCATAGATAGTTTCTAGATTCACCTTGTGACAGTCCTCACTACACTGTTGCGGTGTACAGGCTCCTTAAGTGCAAGGATAACAGAAGTTTAAAACGATGTCTGGTTGGTTGATGAATGTTCACTCAAATTGACACAAGTGTTATTCATCGTGTTTCCATACTGTCAGGTCAGAAAATTAGGACATTCTTACAATGATGGTTCTTCAATAGGATTCAATTCAATTCAATTTTATTTATATAGCGCCAATTCATAATTTACATTATCTCAAGGCACTTTACATTTAAAGGTCAAGACCTTAAAACAATATTAACATAGAGAAACCCAACAGTTCCCACAATGAGCAAGCACAGGCGACTGTGGAGAGGAAAAACTCCCTCATTAACAGGGAGAAACCTCTGGCAGAACCAGACTCAATGTGGGCGGTCATCTGCCTCGACCGGTTGGGGTGAGGAAAGAAAAGTAAGGGGGGAGGAAAGGAGAGATGGGTGGAAAGCGGGGGAGAGAAGAGAGAGATGAGGTGGAGAGAGAGAGACCGGGAACAATTGGGCACCAATCACTATCAGGGCTGACTACAACAATAACAATGTGGTGATCTACAACAGGATTAGATATATTAATGAATTACTGAGTTATTTTAATTAATGCTAACAATGTCGATGGTAGTCGTTGTTGTCCTGCAGTCCCGGTGCCAGAGTTATCTGAAACGAGATAGAGAGAAGAGCCAGAGGGACCATGGAAGGACAAAGTGACACTTTGACATGATGACATGTTAAAACTAATAAATAAATAAATAAACAGGTGTGGGGGGGCAGAGAGACAGAGAGACAGAGGGAAGTGAAGAAGTGCTCAGTGCATGATGGGAGTTCCCCCAGCAGTCTAAACCTATAGCAGCATAACTAAGTGATGGTTCAGGACTCACCTGATCCAGAACTAACTATAGGCTTTATCAAAGAGGAACGTTTTAAGTTTAACTTTAAATGCAGAGATGGTGTCTGCCTCCTGAACCCAGAGTGGGAGCTGGTTCCACAGGAGAGGAGCCTGGTAGCTGAATGCTCTACCTCCTGTTCTACTCTTACAGACTCTTGGAACCACAAGAGAGCCTGTGTTTTGTGAACGAAGTGATCTGTTTGGATAATAAGGTGTTATGAACTCTTTTATATATGAAGGGGCTTGATTGTTGAGGGCTTTAAAAGTGAGGAGCAGGATCTTGAATTCTATTCTAAATTTTACAGGGAGCCAATGTAAGGAAGCTAAGACAGGAGTGATATGATCTCTCCTTCTAGTTCCTGTCAGCACTCATGCTGCAGCATTTTGGACCAACTGGAGACTTTTAACAGTCTTCATGGAGCATCCTGCTAATAGAGAGTTACAGTAATCTAATCTAGAGGTTACAAATGTGTGGACTAGTTTTTCAGCATCCTGCTTAGACAGGATGTTTCTAATTTTGTTAATATTGCGCAGATGGAAGAAAGCCGTCCTAGACACTAGTTTAATATGGGGGTCAAATGACATGTCTTGGTCGAACATAACTCCAAGGTTCCTCACAGTGGAGCTGGGGGTCAAACTGACACCATCCAAGGTGACTATCTGTTCAGACAGTGATTCTCTAAGATGTTTAGGGCCGATTACAACGACCTCAGTTTTGTCTGAATTTCGAAGTAAGAAGTTTAGGGTCATCCAGGCCTTGATGTTCTTTTGTGTTTGTGTGCTGGCTGAAGTGCAGTCTGTGGCCCTAAAACGAGCATGTCGCGCTTCACAAAGTCTGACAGAGCTGAGGAAGAGGCCTGGCAGAGTCTGACAGCTCGCCAGAGGTGGCTGACAGCTTTGGAAACCAGACTTGACAGTGGACAAACCTTTGAGTGAAAAATCAGTGTCCATGGAGGGGCTGCACAGATTCTCAGATATGATATGGTTTTCAAACCCAAAGCACTTTTAAGTTTAGGTCAAATTCAGCCAGTCATAATTGTCCACATTAAAATGTGTATTTCAATATTGACCAGTATCCCAGAGGTTGTCAAAGTAAATGGATAATAACAGGTTTTCTTTTGCGTCAGCAAAGGTAGAGAATCTATCCATTTCCTGCATACAGTCAGGGTCTAAATACATGTTATTATCATCAGCGTCACATTTGTGGGTGAAAGAAAGTCTGGGTAATAGATTTGTAGCCTAAACAAAATCTGAACATGTTTGGCAAGTGATACTAAAAAGATGTTTTTCTCTCCTGTGATGACTGGTTGGGCTTGTAGTCTCTTGTGCAGCCTCAAGTCTTTGTTCTGGAACATTCTCCCTTCCCACAGGGGGTCTGGGGGTTTTTGCCAGGGAGGGTGAGAGAGGTGAGGTCTGGTAAACACAGAACCAAGCAAAGTCCATAATTAGAGCAGCATCAGACGCTGCCAAAACCGAGGCCAAAGGCTTTATATGTCAGCTTGTATGAGGCTCAGTTTAACTGGTCTGTTAATGACTTGTCTTTGTCTCTGAACAGAGGCAGCTGTTGATAGTTTAAGAGTAAATGAAACAAATGAGCTGTGAAACTTTCGATAATATTCATTTGAGATTTATTTGGGTCTTAATTACACAATTGTTTGAATTAAATATTATCCCTAAAACTTTGCACAAAGAACTGTCATGGCAGTGCAAACAATACAGCAGGTCGACAAATAAACATGCTTTATACAGATCGTTTCCATCTTGTTTTAGTGCTACATGATGAGAACAGAGGGTTTTGGACATGATGCTCTTGTGACCACCATCATTCCATCAAAACAAAGGAGTTTGGAATATTACCAAATCTTTAAAAAAATTGTTGTAAAATAAAGCACGGCCTTAAGATAAATGTTACAGTGCATAAAAGACATGCAGTCAACTAAAAAGGCTAAACTGTGTCTACCACTGCTTTAAAGCACAGGAGCTCAGTGCTGTGACATGCCACAGTTCAGAAAAGTTAGCAAAATATTGGCAGCAGAGACAATTACAGGAACAGTCGTGTATTCTGCAGTAGAACCGTCCAACACCTACTTCTATAGGAGTGAATGAATGTTGTTGACTTTGAAGCAACACTTTCTTGGTTATGTAATTGTTACAATGCTTGTTAATGTAATGTTACATGTAGGATCTTTGAAAAAGGGAGGTGGACTGGGGGGTAGTGGTTTACTGTAGAGAGGGGGTGGGTGCAATGACCGTACAGATGGATGGAGGTCCCAGAGAGTCAGAGGAAGAGGTTTATGTCCTGACCAACCTTGAGGGACTCCTCAATGTGAGCACAATGTCTGCTCTACTACAGTGCTGACCACACCCGATCGTACATTAAGTAGCCTTCACACATTTAGATCTAAGATGCTTAAATCAAAAAGGAATTCATGTCACCTCTGATATAATATCATGACTGATCCCCTTACATTAAAAAATTACATTGATTAATCAATATTCACTAAAATTCACATTTTAATTTCCACATAACCCCATCCTGTTTCATCGCCTAAAAAACTCAAAACAAACAAGATTTATCTACACAAAACCTTTTTCAAAAACAGGCAGTGATGTCATCTTGAAAGGAGGAACTGAATCACTCTGACAAAAACATTCTCTCCAAGTCTGAAGTGCAAGACAGAGCTCGGAGGTTTCATTTGAGAGGCCAGGCCTTGCCAGATTGTCTCGATAAATACAGCTTAAAAGGAACTCTGCGGTTTTCTTGGAATCCTAATGAAGCCATCTTTTCAATTCAATTCAATTTTATTTGTATAGCGCCGAATCATGATATACATTACCTCAAGTTACTTTACATAGAAGGTCAAGACCTTAAAATCATACTAAATATAGAGAAACCCAACAGTTCCCACAATGAGCAGCACTTTGGAGGAAAAACTCCCTCATTAACAGAGAGAAACCTCTAGAACCAGACTCAATGTGGGCGGTCATCTGCCTCGACCGGTTGGGGTGAGCAGAGAAAAAGGGGAGGAGAGGAGAGATGGGTGGAAAAGAGGGGAGAGAAGAGAGAGAGAGATAGTGGAGAGGGGGAGTAGGGGGAGAGAGAGAGGAGAGAAAGACCAGGAACACTTGAGCACCATCAGGTATCAGATCTGACTAGTTAAAATGTAAACAACAGTGTAAAGACATTTAATTATTATTGATAACAGACACAATTCATATCATAATGAATTACTGAGATATTGTAATTAATAATAGTAATAATGGTAAAGTTGTTGTCCTGAGGTTCCGGGGTCAGAGATATCTGATATGAGAGAGAAAAAGAGAGAGAGAGACTATGGGAGTACAAAGTGAACTAGTCATTGACATGTATTAAAATAAATAAATGAAATCACTGGGTTGTTGGATAAACAGATTGGCATCGATGATTCTGAGGCTTAATCATAAAGTGTGGGTGAAGAGAGTGATACTGAAGATGGTGACACTGATCCTTTTAGCAAATGGGGTTAAAACAACTGGATATGAAGCTCAAGCTAATAGTTGGGTCATCTATAGCAGTTCTGTGACCGTGGAGAGCTAAGGTTCATTTCTCACTGGATTTGTCATCTATAAAGGTGAAAGAAAAAAAATTTGCCCGGGTACCCTCACAAAAATGTGAGGACATTTTGTGAGAGCCCTATATCCAAAATGGCTACCGTCAGCCAAACTGGAAATTAACCTTTTAATGGTTTGGCCCACAGTGCTGCATAATACATGGTTTCTGAGACTATTTGGGTCAAGAAATTCATAAATGATGTAGATTTATTGATTTGACCTATTTTTGACCTTCAAATTCAAGATGGCCACCAATTTTTGGCTCTTTCAATGTCCATTTTTCAAAATCGTTGTAGAGCCTTAATATTAGGCTCAAATGAAAGCTCTGCTCATACTTTGTGTACTTTGTGTCTCAGTCTGTTTGTCCGTGATCTCAGAACACTGAGCCTTCTGCCTGAGGGCAGCAGCTCAAACTGCCGGTGTCCTGGATGTATTCTGTCTCTGAGAAGGCTGCGTGCCCTCCCGAGACAGTGGGTGTTATAGAGGTCCTTCAGGGAGGGGAGGGGGTGGCTGATTATTCTTTTTGAGGTTTTGATGACCCTTTGCAGCGCCACTCAAGGTGACGGGGCATTTTCTGTCAGGGCCCCAAGGCATTGGAACTCCTTGCCGGATGAGATTAGGCTTACAAACTCAATACCGATCTTTAAATCACTGCTCAAAACATATTATTACAGGAAAGCATTTCTAACATTTGACCTGTAACTACTTTCACCACATTAATAACACCTATTGAGTTCATGTATGATGTTCTTAAAGTCCCTCTCCCCTCCCTCTCCCCTCCCTTGACCCCACCACCCCATCTCTCTCTCTATTCCAGTCCCTCATTGCCACTCACCTCCTCTTTGTCACACCTCAGCAAAAGTCAAGTTAAGTTTTTGTCTTGTCTCTATGTTTGTAATGTGATTTCCTGTTTTATTTTGATAAGGAACTCTCCTCTCGTTTCAGGTCACTTGCTCTTCCTCATGTGCCTCGGTCTGATTGTCTTCCTTGATTCTGATTATACTCACCTGTTTCTCATTACCTCAATGTGTGCTTAAAGTCTGTGTCTTCCCTTTGTCCTGTGCCAGTGTGTCTTGTCCTTTTTCGAGTCTCACCAGCCTTAAGTCAAAGAACCATAGTTACAGTCGGTTGCCTCGTAATGGTTTTTGTTGCCGTTTGCCTTTAAGTTTTCATAGCTTCTTTTGCTTGTGTAGTTTAGTTATTGTTAGATCTTGTCCCTCTTCGGAGGAGAGTTTTGTTTATCTTTATATTAGAAGTATTGTCCCTCGTGGTAGGAGTTTTATTTTAGTTCATAGCGTGTCCCACTTTGAAGGAGTTTTTTGTTCATAGTTATATAAGAAGTATTGTCCCTCATTGTAGGAGTTTTGTTTTCAACAGTCAACCCTCAGAAGACAATGCATTTCCAAGCAGAGGTTGAATCCTTGCCGAAGGTGGATGAAATGAATTTCGCATCACTTCCTAAAGGCATCTCCAAACAGGACAGAAGTGAGAGAGAGGAGATTCTGTTTAATAATTATTTAATAATAATTAATAATAGTTTAATAATAATAACATTTATTTTATGGATTTTACTCCATTTTATTTTTCACTTGAACACAGAATTAAAAAGGCAACATTTTGTGGCTGGCATGTATATATGTAATGTATATGTAAAGTACAAGGTGACATATTGCATTTCTTTGTGACACTGTATATTCACAGAATCACTTCCTGTTTATCAATTTGACCTCAAAGCTAAATGTTTTTGTTTTGATGCAGTTTGATGTTTGAATTTCAAAAAGCTGTGAACTATGGCCTGAAGGTTGTGTCAATGGCTTAACAGACCTGAAATAGCCGCAGTGTTTTGTATGTAAAAATAACATCATTCAAACCTATTCAAAGCCACACACGTGAACAGTAAATAAGCAAGTTCTGTTTCATCTCATGTAAATATTGAATATAAAATCTTTATGCAGATAAACCAGGTAGGATGAATGAAAATGTAACACTACATCCTAGACTGTTAATAAAAAGCTGTGCACACTACGTCCAACACGCAAACGATAAAAAGGCCTGGAGTTTTTCTGTTTCACTACTATTAACATTTGCTTTATTCTATGTAACATGTTTACAAACCAAGGTAACAGTTTTTTGGGGTATTTTTTCAACAAGGGATTAGTTAGAGATATTGCAGGGAGAAATGGAACAGTCAGGAGCAACCCTTATGAGCTGTTAGATGAAGAGGTGCAGTCAACAGGCCACACATCTCAGTTTTCTCAGCCAGGCAACCAATTCTTTTCTCTTTGTGCTACCATTAACAGACTTGTCAACTTCAACAGGAAATCAGATCACAGTTGCACACATAATGATGTAAGAGGCCAATTATGGACAGATGTCTTTATTACAAACATCTAGGATCCTTTGTTCTATCAATATTCCATCCTTTGATGCAAAGGACACCATTCTCTGGGGCTTTGATTTTGATGTAAAGGCATTCTTCTTTTGTGCCTTCAATGTGCTTTGATGTTAGGGTTTACAAAGCATCATTTTCCCCATAGTAGGTATAATGCCTCACATTGTTTTATCATTAATATTTACTAAGAGACATTTCAGTGAAGAGGATCGAGTAGAAATCTCAGCATGAATAGGAATAAAGTGACCGAAAGCAATGGACAGCTTCTAACGTTCAATCAATCAATGGATGATATTAATTTCCCACCACTACAAAGAGAGATCTATAAACCAGACAGAAGTGAAATTGGGGAGAATAATAAGCCAACTACATCTAAAAAGAAGAAGAAGAACATAATATCAAAAGTTGTAGTTGGATTTCCCGTCATTAGACCTGAAGTGAAAAGGAAAGTGCAGTCTCCCCCAAAGAGAAAAAAGGGAGTTGTATATCACCGTTCATTTCCAGCATGTCAGGAAACAAAGGCAACAAACATGCCTGTCCTGAGGGTGGACTCAGCAGAGATGAATAAGGACGAGATTGTCCTGAGTATAAAGTCAGAAGAGATAAATGAAGAAAAGATTATCCCGAGGACAGAGTCAGCAGAGTCAATTGAAGACCAGACTTTCCTGAGGAAAGAGACCATTGAAGACCAGACTGTCCTGAGGAATGAGACAACAAAGAGAATTGAAGACCAGACTGTCCTGAGGAAAGAGACAAATGAAGACCAGACTGTCCTGACGAAAGAGACAATTGAAGACCAGACTGTCCTGGGGATGGAGGAAGAGGCAGAAGTGTTTCAGCCTCCATCTCCACAGGCAGAGGCATCGACTTCTCAGTCCACAGGAACACAGTTTGCTGGGACAGCTGATGTTTCTTCACACACAGAGGCATCTGCATTTGAAGTGAAAAGGAAAGTGCAGTCTCCCCCAAAGAAAAAAAAGGAAGTTGTATATTGCCTTCCATTTCCAGCATGTCAGGAAACAAAGGCAACAAACATGACTGTCCTGAGGGTGGACTCAGCAGAGATAAATAAGGATGAGATTGTCCTGAGTATAAAGTCAGAAGAGATATATGAAGAAAAGATTATCCCGAGGACAGAGTCAGCAGAGTCAATTGAAGACCAGACTGTCCTGAGGAAAGAGACAACAGAGACAATTGAACACCAGACTGTCCTGACGAAAGAGACCATTGAAGACCAGACTGTCCTGAGGAAAGAGACAATTGAAGACCAGACTGTCCTGAGGAAAGAGACAATTGAAGACCAGACTGTCCTGAGGAAAGAGACAATTGAAGACCAGACTGTCCTGGGGATGGAGGAAGAGGCAAAAGTGTTTCAGCCTCCATCTCCACAGGCAGAGGCATCGACTTCTCAGTCCACAGGAACACAGTTTGCTGGGACAGCTGATGTTTCTGCACACACAGAGGCATCTGCATTTGTGTCTGCATCTGTGCCTGAGTTTGAATCTGGCAGTGGGGTTGATTTGACCACACATGCCTACTCTGAACTCTTGAATCAGCTCCTGTATGAGAAGCACATGAAAATGATCGCTCAGTTACAGGAAAATGAAGACCTCGTCAGAAAGGCAAAGGATATAGAGCGAGAAATTGTATATATTTATGCCACTAAAGTGGGTCTAGGGAAGGAAGTTTCACGACTGAGGATGCTTCAGTCAAGTGGAAACCAAAAGGTCAGTGACCTTGAGAGAGCTGTCCAAACTGAAAGAGAGAAAACAATGGAGGCAGAGACATGCCTTGCCAGAGAGATTGAGGAAACATCCAAAATCCAAACCTCCCTGGTTCAAGCCCATGACCAACTGGAAAAGTCAAGATGCCTTTGGGAGCATGAGAAGTCCCAAATCTTGGCTACACATAGTCAGGAAACCTCCAGGCTCAAGGCAGCTCTGCTCCAGGAACAGGAAGGAGGAAGGAAGGAAAGACTCCAGTGGCAGTCGGAAATGTCCACACTTCAGGAGACTCTCAACACCACTAAGCAAGCTGTGGAGGCAATGGAGGAGGATAAAGTAAAGTGGAGCGAGGAAATGATTAGGAGAATAACAATCCTAGAAGAGATGATGAAGGTGATAGAGAGCAAATCAAAGAAGCCGTCTTTGCTGAGACGATTTTTCCAGCTCTTTAAAAGAACCAGGAAAACAAACACTTGCACTTAATCACTGTTGTGATTATGTACTCATTAAACGTGGCACCATTAAATGGTGTTGTGGCAGTCGACCATGCCACGGGGTACCCACCACGACAGCCAGAGACGAACCAGTCCAACCATTGGGTGCTCAGCAACATCTTTTTATTTAATACAAAGAGAACTGACAAAACACTTAACTTAAAGGGTCCAGCACTTTCTGCTGGACCTTTAGCTTCGCCCAGTCTCTTCCCCAGTGTGTTCCACGAGGCAGCTCTGCTGCTGCCTTTTCAAGCATGAGGATCAATCAGCTAACAGCTCTCACCTGTGCTGACTGATCCTCTGTGGTGCAGGTGACGGTGCTCTCCCAGCCCCTTCACCTCCACAGGTGTGCTTTTGGGCATTCAATAAGTGTGGCTATCAGAGAAATATTAAATATTAATATTAAATAATAATTGGATTGATAAAAGATAAATAGGGGTACCACCCTTCAAAGGAAGGGAAAAGATAGCCAAATTATTGAATAAGTCTCATGAAATTACTGACTACAAATTTGGAACTCTGATTAATAATTAAATAAATAACTATAATCAGAATTACCAAATGTGCATGTCTATGAGCCCTTTGTGTGTGAGGGATTGTGTTTCAGGGTTAAAAAAAAGTGCATCTAAAAAAACGAGTGTAAAAAGAATTTACCCTTGAGGGATCAATAAAGTATCTCTTCTCTTTCTTGACAGTATAGAGGTTGGCAAAATTCACACTGATGCAACATTTATTATGAAAAAAATAAAAGTATAAACACACAAACTAACAAAAGGTGTACTTACTATATACAGATGTGTGTGTGTGTCTGTGTGTGTGTGTGTGTGTGTGTGTGTGTGACTGAGATTCAAAATGGCAGCTGGCCACTATGAAGACAAAAGGCCCCCCGGAGTGAGACCATGTGGCTGAGATCACATGTATGTGTTAAGTTTGTGGAGATGAGTGTGTGAGGTGTTGATGCCAGGTTAAAGAAAGTAGTTAGATGCATGCAAAGAAAATAAAAAGCCTAACAGAACTAACATTAACTTTCAAATAACAAATGACCAAATATCACAACAACACAAGTCAAACTTCTAACCCGTCCATGAAAAAGGGGGAAAGATCCTTTTTGGATGTGCTGTTTGAAGTCCAGTGAAGTGGTCTTGTTGGTTTGTGGCTCCTGTTGATCATCTGCTGGTGAGACCTTGTGTCGTGGCCAGTTGTGCTGAAGTTCTTAGGCAGGCTCTCGCGTCACTGCCTTTGGAAGGTTTTAGCAGTCTGCTCCAGGCAGGCCTGCTTGAAGTTGAGGAGCTTGTGTAGGGAGGAAGTCTCCCTGGCTGGGAGAGCAGGGCCAGAACCTACTCCTCCAGGAGCGGTCAGCAGGGGAAGAGGCAGAAGAGAGAAGAGAGCCAGGAGAGGGGAAACTCGTTTTATATTGGCCTTGTGACCTCATGGGTCATGGGGCACACAGTGACCAATAGTGGTTGAGAGTTGTCTTCAGGAGTAGTTTTACCACCTATGTGTGAAGATGGGTGAGCGAAGGTTCATTTCTCACTGGATTTGTCATCTATAAAGGTGAAAGAAAAAAAATTAGCCCAGGTGCCCCTCACAAGGACAGTGAGGACATTTTGTGAGAGCCCTATATCCAAAATGGCTACCGTCAGCCAAACTGGAAATCAACCTTTTAATGGTTTGGCCCACAGTGCTGCATAATACATGGTTTCTGAGACTATTTGGGTCAAGAAATTCATAAATGATGTAGATTTATTGATTTGTCCTATTTTTGACCTTCAAATTCAAGATGGCCACCAATTTCTGGCTCTTTAAATGTCCATTTTTCAAAATCGTTGTAGAGCCTTAATATTAGGCTCAAATGAAAGCTCTGCTCATACTTTGTGTACTTTGTGTCTCAGTCTGTTTGTCCGTGATCTCAGAACACTGAGCCTTCTGCCTGAGGGCTGCGGCTCAAACTGCCGGTGTCCTGGATGTGTTCTGTCTCTGAGAATGCTGCGTGCCCTCCCGAGACAGCGGGTGTTATAGAGGTCCTTCAGGGAGGGGAGGGGGCGGCTGATTATTCTTTGTGAGGTTTTGATGACCCTTTGCGGCGCCTTCTTGTGTGTCGTGGTGCAGCTGAGGAACCACACAGAGATGCAGTAGGTTAGCACAATCTTGATGGAGCAGCGATGGAGCAAGATTCTTTTAATAACTTTTAAAGCCCAACATGGGCTGGCCCCCACTTACATTTCACAGCTCCTCATAATCCCAGTCGTAACTTCAGATCAGCCAGCCTGTCCCTGTTGGCTGTCCCTAGGTCAAGGCTGGCCACTCAAGGTGACCGGGCATTTTCTGTCAGGGCCCGAGGCATTGGAACTCCCTGCCGGATGAGATTAGGCTTGCAAACTCAATACCGATCTTTAAATCACTGCTCAAAACATATTTTTACAGGAAAGCATTTCTAACATTCGACCTGTAACTACTTTCACCACATTAATAACACCTATTGAGTTCATGTATGATGTTCTTAAAGTCCCTCTCCCCTCCCTTGACCCCACCACCCCATCTCTCTCTCTATTCCAGTCCCTCATCGCCACTCACCTCCTCTTTGTCACACCTCAGCAAAAGTCAAGTTAAGGATTTGTCTTGTCTCTATGTTTGTAATGTGATTTCCTGTTTTATTTTGATAAGGAACTCTCCTCTCGTTTCAGGTCACTTGCTCTTCCTCATGTGCCTCGGTCTGATTGTCTTCCCCGATCCTGATTATACTCACCTGTTTCTCATTACCTCAATGTGTGCTTAGAGTCTGCGTCTTCCCTTTGTCCTGTGCCAGTGTGTCTTGTCCTTTTTAGAGTCTCACCAGCCTTAAGTCAAAGAACCATAGTTACAGTCGGTTGCCTCGTAATGGTTTTTGTTGCCGTTTGCCTTTAAGTTTTCATAGCTTGTTTTGCTTGTGTAGTTTAGTTATTGTTAGATCTTGTCCCTCTTCGGAGGAGATTTTTGTTTATCTTAATATTAGAAGTATTGTCCCTTGTGGTAGGAGTTTTATTTTAGTTCATAGCGTGTCCCACTTTGAAGGAGTTTTTTGTTCATAGTTATATAAGAAGTATTGTCCCTCATTGTAGGAGTTTTGTTTTCAACAGTCAACCCTCAGAAGACAATGCATTTCCAAATGATCCAGAGGTTGAATCCTTGCCGAAGGTGGATGAAATGAATTCCGCATCACTTCCTAAAGGCATCTCCAAACAGGACAGAAGTGAGAGAGAGGAGATTCAGTTTAATAATTATTTAATAATAATTCATAACAGTTTAATAATAATAACATTTATTTTATGGATTTTACTCTATTTTATTTTTCACTTGAACACAGAGTTAAAAAGACAACATTTTGTGGCTGGTATGTATATATGTAATGTATATGTAAAGTACAAGGTGACATATTGCATTTCTTTGTGACACTGTATATTCACAGAATCACTTCCTGTTTATCAATTTGACCTCAAAGCTTAATGTTTTTGTTTTGATGCAGTTTGATGTTTGAATTTCAAAAAGCTGTGAACTATGGCCTGAAGGTTGTGTCAATGGCTTAACAGACCTGAAATAGCCGCAGTGTTATGTATGTAAAAATAACATCATTCAAACCTATTCAAAGCTAACAGACTTGTCAACTTCAACAGGAAATCAGATCACAGTTGCACACATAATGACGTAAGAGGCCAATTTTGACAGATGTCTTTATTACAAACATCTAGGATGATGTCCAGATGATTTGTTCTATCAATATTCCATCCTTTGAGTTTGAACATAACTCCAAGGTTCCTCACAGTTGAGCTGGAAGCCAGACTGACACCATCCAAAGTGACTATCTGGTCAGACAGTGTTTCTCTGAGATGTTTAGGGCCAATAACAACAACCTCAGTTTTGTCTGAGTTTAAAAGTAGAACATTTTGGGTCATCCAGGCCTTGATATCTTTGAGACATTCCTGAAGTTGAACTAGGTGATTAGATTCATCATGCTTCATGGAAATATACAATTGGGTGTCGTCTGCATAGCAGTGGAATTGTATGTGGTGCTGTCTGATAATGTTGCCTAAGGGGAGCATATATAAGGTGAAGAGTATTGGTCCAAGGACAGAACCTTGTGGAACTCCATGATTAACTTGCATGTGCATGGAGGAGTCATTGTTGACATTAACAAATTGGAATCTATCTGATAAATATGATTTATACCAGTGTAGTGCTGTTCCTTAATTCCTATATGTTGTTCTAATCTCTGTATCAGAAATTTATGATCTATTGTGTCAAAGGCTGCACTAAGGTCCAACAAGATGAGGACAGAGACAAGTCCATCATCTGATGCCATAAGAAGGTCATTAGTGACTTTCAATAGTGCTGTTTCTGTGCTGTGATAGGTTCTAAATCCTGACTGAAATTTTTTCAATAAACCGTTACTATCTAAGTAACCACACAGCTGGTTAGCAACGGCTTTTTCTAGTATTTTGGAAATGAAGGGCAGGTTGGATATGGGTCTATAGTTAGCTAAAACCTCTGGATCAAGTGTAGGCTTTTTAAGCAGAGGTTTAATAACGGCTACCTTAAAAGCCTGTGGTACGTAGCCGGTTAACAAAGACATGTTAATCTGATGTAAAATGGAACCGTCAATTAGGGGGAGGACTTCTTTAAAAAGTGTAGTTGGAACCGAGTCCAGCTGACAAGTAGTTGGTTTAGATGATGAAACTAACGAGGTCAGTTCAGGAAGATCAATAGAGTAAAATTTGTTTAGACATAAATCTGGTGCTATGGTTTCAGGACCAGACAATGAATCCGTGTTATTCACTGGGAGGAGGTGGTGGATTTTATCCCTGATGGTTGTAATTTTATTAGCGAAGAAGCTCATGAAGTCATTGCTTCTCAGATCTAGAGGAATAGATGGGTCAGTAGAGGTGTGACTTTCTGTCAGCCTGGCTACAGTGCTGAAGAGGAACCTGGGGTTGTTCCTATTTTCTTCTATTAGTAATGAGTAATACGAGGTTTGGGCATTTCTAAGTGCTTTTTTGTAATTTATAAGGCTATTCTTCCAGGCTAGGTGGAAGTCTTGGCGATTGGTGGAACGCCACTTCCTTTCTAGCTTCCGCGATGTCTGTTTTAGAACGCGCGTTTGGGAATTATACCACGGAGCTAATCTCCTCTGACTTACTCTCTTCTTTTTTAATGGGGCGACAGCTTCAAGTGCTGTTTTTAGTGAGGCTGCAGTACTATTTACAAAGTTATCAACTAGTGTGGGAGTAAGGTTTTGATAATCTTCTTGTATTGTACTGAGACATGGCTGAGAGGGAAGGGAAGAGGGGAGCAGTTCTTTAAATTTGTGAACAGTTTTGTCAGATAAACATCGACTGTAATAGAATTTCCGTCCAGAATTGACGTAATTAACAATTCTGAATTAAAATGTAAATAAAAAATGGTCGGACAGAAGCGGGTTCTGTTGGAATATTGTTATATTTTCTATGTCAATGTCAGGACAAGATCAAGAGTGTGATTCAGGCAGTGGGTCGGTTGATTCACATGTTGAGTGAAACCAATCGAGTCTATTACTGATTTAAATGCTGAGCTAAGGCTGTCATTGGCAACATCTACATGAATGTTGAAATCACCGGCTATAATGATTTGATCTGTTTTAAGGACTAGTTCTGATAAAAATTCAGAGAATTCAGATAGGAATTCAGAGTAAGGGGCGGGTGGACGATATATGATGACTATATTAATTGGTTTATGTGACGTCAGGCTTGGGTGGATGAGGCTGGTTCTAAGATTTTCGAAAGAGTTATAACCCTCTTTTGGTCGGGGGTTGATAGATAGATCAGATTTAAAGATTGCTGCAACCCCTCCACCTCTGCCTGTGTTCCGAGGAATGTGAGTATTAGAGTGGGTTGGGGGCGTCGCTTCATTTAAACCTACATATTCTCCGTCTTGTAGCCAAGTTTCGGTTAAGCATAATAAATCTATTTGATGATCCGTAATCAGGTCATTAATAAGTAATGATTTTGAATTTAGTGACCTGATATTTAATAAAGCGCATTTTATAGTTGTGTTTTCAGCTGATGTTTTGGCTGTGTTAATTTTGACTAGGTTTGAATGTATCACCCCTCTCCTGTGTACTTTTGATTTAAAGAAATTAGGTGGTCGGGTGGCAGACACAGTTTCTATAGGACATTGTGATGGTGACTGTTTGAATAGAAGCGCAGAGAAGCGTGTAGGACTGCGACTCTGCCTCCTGGTCTCAACTCTGGATTGTCACGGTGTGGACTTTCTAACAAACGTTGTCATGTTTCTAGATATGAGAGCTGCTCCATCCCAAGTGGGATGAATACAATCTCTCCTAATCAGACCAGGTTTCCCCCAAAAAGTTATCCAATTGTTAACGAAGCCCACGTTGTTATCTGGACACCACCTCGAAAGCAGAGCTGGGTGACGCTTGAAGATGAATTTACTGTAAGTCAAAGGGCTGACGTCGCTCTGAGGCAGTGCAGAGCTTCAGAAAAACATAGCATGACACACACTCACCTACAAACACATGCTAACCTGGGAATCTCACTGTAACTTCACACACTTGAATAACCGCGTATTGTACAAGAACTCTGACAGCTTTAGAGCCAACTGCACAAAATATACAGTCCTGTGATTAACATACTTCCAACAAACCAATAAAAACAGGTTTTAGTTTAAAGAGTGCAGCGATGGTACTTTGACCTGGCATCGATACACGACACAGCATCAATCAATCAAATCATCAAATTGATAATTAATGACAATGAGCTTGATACGATGTCATGATTCAGCATTTTACTGCCTTAAAGCCGCAGATCCAGCTTTGTGTCTGTGTCATGTCAAATTAAACCATGAGCAAAGTCCGGCTAAAGCTAAATAAATCATAACATATGTGCTTTATCTGGCAAAAAAGTGGAAAAACCGTTAGCTGTGTGTAAAGTGGAGCAGCAGGAAGAAGAGCTGTGTCTGTGCACGCCAACACGCCTTGTTGCATTTAATCTGCGGATAAATCCTATGAGGATGGCCTCACCTGGTCATGATGACAGTTGTTTTAAATGTTCTCCACTAGTAAATAATGTTCCACAAACTTTTGAAGTCTTTTTAAATCCAGACTCATATGCATCTACAATCTTCTTTCTGGAGGTCTCAAAGTGCTATTTGGATCTCACCACGGTGATACCAGCCATCTCAACAAACAAGAGCAAACCAAACTAAATGTCTGAGGTTTAAATAAGACAGGCTCGTCCAGAATTCTCTGTAACCTTGTTGATTGCACATCAATCTAATATTAGTCATTTTAAGTAATGATATATTTGGGGGGCATCTTAACTTTTTCCTCTCAAGAAATTGCTTTTTAATTACAATTTACACAGTGAAATTTCTTTAGTTTTATTTGTTGAGTTATACCACTTTAATCTCTCAATATTACAATGTTACAATGAAGAATGTCCATATGTTTAGCTATGTTAAAAAACAGGTTTTCATGGGGTGTCCTAATTTTTCACATGACTGTGGGTCACTTACTCACTTCTCTGAAGCATTTGCTGAATCTGAGGTGTCATGTTCCTAAAAACTCATCATTTGAACAAATATCATAAAAATGTAAGTTAAGATTAGAAACAAGTTGTTGCATGAGGCCCCATCATGTCTTATAGGGTCGTGAATATGCTGCTCACTGCCACTAGATGTCACACCATCTTCAGAATCTCAGGCCAAAGCAAACACTTTGTTTGCCACACCCACAGCAAGGTGTTCCTAATACAGTCTATAGGGGTTAGAAAGCCAATTAAAAGCAACCCATTAACACAAAACCTTCAGCAACCATGTGTGCAGGAGATCCAACAGGAAACCCCTCCAGCTATAGCTGCTGTGACTGGAAGTGATCCTGTCAGTGTCTGAACTTCTCCCTAAGACGCCTTGTCGGTAAATTACATTTGAACTAGTCAGAGCTGTTCCCGGTCTCTCTCACATCTCTCTCTCCCTCCTCCCCCTCTCCACTATCACTCTCTCTTCTCTCCACTCTTTTCCACCCACCTCTCCTCTCCTCCCCTTTTTCTTTGCTCACCCCAACCGTTGAGGCAGATGACGCCCACATTGAGGTTCTAGAGGTTTCTCTCTGTTAATGAGGGAGTTTTTCCTCCACAGTCACCAAAGTGCTGCTCATTGTGGGAACTGTTGGGTTTCTCTATATTAAATAAGATTTTAAGGTCTTGACCTCTATGTAAAGTGCCTTGAGATAATGTATATTATGATTTAGCGCTTTAATAATAAATAAAATTGAATTGAATTGAATTAAATGTCTTTTTTAAAGCACAATATCAACTGTATAAAATATCTAACAACATGTAAAAGGTGTGTTTACAGTACAGTAAACTTGATAAACATGTGGAGGGCCAACAGCTTTACAAGGAGTGACCCTCATAAACTTTCACAATAATAATGTATCTATATTAATGTACACACACACACACACACACACACACACACACACACAGTCAGACTATTGTCTGACACAGTGCATGTCATGCAGCCCTGCCCTTCCTGTCTGGGTACAGGGTAAATACCTGTATTGCGTATAAGCACCACTAACAGCAAGAAAATGGTGAACTGACACAGCTTCAGTCATGTGATGACTCATGTTCAGCATGAAATTACTGATATTCAGTTAATGGATCAGTGAAATGATTTTTATTATCAACAGCAAACCTCCGTTCCAAAGTAGTTCACTATTCTAGTAATGGTAGGGATCTAGGTATGAAAACTAACAACAGTTGCAGCAACTGTGACAGTTGCACTGAAATGTTAATGTAATATCAAGTCATCAGAGGAAAATCCCTCCTTACATGTTCCATCATGAGGTGATGCAATCAAGTTGTGATTGTGTTCCAACTCTTCAGTGTTTCTCTGAAGACACTGAAGAGTTGGGACATGTTATATTGGCTAACAATCCAAACTGTTGTCTCACAGACTGAGCACAAGCCCGACGGTAAGCTACTCTCCCTCCTAAAATGTACCTCTTATCAGTGTTTCACTAATCGGTGTTTACCTGTGCTAATGTCTTTATTTTTTTTTACCTCAGATAACTGAGTCAGGATGGCAGGGGACTTGGGGATCTATATATGTGGCTTGCTCTTTGCAAGTGTTTTTATTGCAGGTACGTAAATGCAAAAAATAAGCAAAGAATGAGACAGAGTAATAAAGAAGGAATATGAATCTTCTCTATCTCCTCCTTTCTCTTTGCGACAGCTTTTCCAGCTGCCCAGATCACTCTAGGTAAGTGTGCCACTCTTTTCCGTTCATAAATGAACATTTTGAGAACCTTACAGTTATAAAAACCTTGAACCGTGGCAGGGTGTTTTAATGTTTTAGAATCTTTTCTCCTGCTCAACATGTTTCAACATTTTTAATGGGCAACCACATCTCATATTCAGTGAAACTCTGCATACACGTCGTAGACATTTTTGTTATCTGCGCTATAATACAAAATTTTAATGAAGATTAGTCGAACTGAAATTTCCACTCCATTGAAGGTTCAGTGTCTAGAATTTAGTGGTGAATTTGCATGTTGCAGCTGAATACCCCTCACCTCACCCTCCCCTTCTAAACATGAAATTGAACTTGTGTCATAAACACTCAAAAGGTGTTTAGTTTGTCCAGTTTAGAGGACTGTAAAAAACATGGTGGCCTCCGTAGAGAGGACCCCCTCAATGTAAATATAAGGTATTTAAGTATAAAACTACAATTCATAAAAACATGCCTCTCTCACTGTTAAACAATGACTATGATGCCCCCAGATGTTTTAGTATTTTTCTTTATTTAGTATAAAAGACAGAGCCACTGGAGAAAAGCTGAATACAGTAATTACTGTTGCGATTAACAATTAAAAAGTCTGAGGACTGATAACTGATAGTATTTTACAGTGATTCCATATATAATTTAATATACTCTGGATTGGGGTTTAGTGTCAAGGTATTCATTAAGGAAAAATATATGATATATATATATTATAGAGATCATTATTAAATTATTAAATCACCACTGAAAAGGCTGTTTTACTAGAAATTCACATATTTTTTTTCATTGTTTGTTCATTTTGAACATGATTGAAATTTCCAATATGGTGATACGTCACACTCTACTTACGTATTTGTAATGAAACGTTTTGTAAATAGGTGCAGTGTACATCTTTGAGTGTCCAGCAGCACCAGGTATCCCGGTGTATGTGATGGTGTGTGGGATATCAGCCCTGCTGGTGATAGGCCTGCTTGCTTTGCCAAAGCTCCTCTGTCCAGCAGCGCCACGCAGTACCCTTTGGACTGTGTGCATCATCAGCCTGCTCCTGTTTGTCTTCATCTGGTTCCTCTATGGTAAGTGACACTTGAGAATGCGTTGACTGTGATCCATCCCTTCATTAACTCTGTCCCCTGCTGTCCTCAGGAAGTGTCCAGATTTATTCAGTGTATCCACCCAACTATGAGAAGAACATTACCAACCCAGGCAAAATCAACAACAGTGTCTACGATTCACCTGCACCTGACAACAAGCTCGACCTCCCACTGGAGAACCAGAGCCTTGCAAACCTGAACCACACCGGGATCATCCATAACAACCTGACCGTGAGGAAGCTGATTCAAACTTTGTCCCTCGGCAACATCAGCAATAAGACAAACAGAGAGCACCTGGCTGCTTCACAGGCACAACATGTCATTTCGTCAGAGGCCTACTGTGACAAAACGGTGTATCTTTTTGCTTTCTGGACCACAACACTGGTTTATATCCTGGTGGGACATGCCCTGGTGATTAGCTTTTGTATATGTGGTTTCATGAAAATTACAGATTTATTCACAAAGTATTTAACTGCCTGAACTGAGCGAGATATAATGCTATTTCAGACACTTTTTACTGTCAAATCACAAAAACAACAAAGCTCATTAATAAGAGCTCAGGGTGCCTGGAACACCCTGCCTGTGGAAATATGGCAGACTGTCAGTAGCCTCCTTTGATTCAGAGCTTGAAACATTTTTCACTGCTTTCACCCAATTCTAGTTTTAAGATGTGATGGTTGCTTGCAATTTTAGAGTTTTTATTCATTACATTTTTCTGCTCTGTTATTATTGTTCTTTCTAACTTTGTTTGAGAAGTGTTTTATAAATGATTATCATTATTACTATTAATAACTTTAAGGGCTACATAGCAATGGCAAACAGAAAATCAGAGCCCATCAGAGGATTAGTCGATGACTGACTTTCTTCTGTCTGAGTGAAGCTGAATATAAAAATTACACCTTGCAATAAAAGTGTCATGACTTGAATGTCCCACTTGGTCCCAGCTCAGTATGTTTCACACATCTTGAGAAATACGGAGTTCTGCCTCACAAACAGGAATTCAGTGTTGCTTCAATGGATTTCGACATTCAGTACGCAAGAGCCGTACTGTCACTTTATCAGCTCAGTGGTGTTTGATAATGAAGGGAAACCTGAGCATTACATACAACAAGAATTGTGTGAGTACAAATTGCTTCAAAAAAGCCAAACTGCAAAGTTCTACATGTAAGTGCAACTAAACTTAATGCTACCTAATGTCAATGGGGAGCTTGTTTCACCATTTGGGAGTCAGGGCAGCAAACAGTCAGGATTTTGTTGAGTGTCAAAGTGAGGGAGCAGCAAGCCAGTTGGCAGATGCAGAGCGGAGCGGACAGGCTGGGGTGTAAGGTTTAACCATATCATGGATGTAGACTGGACCTGATCCATGAGCCGTCTGGCTTTTTTGAAGTTAATGTACTTACATGATTCTTGCTGTTCTGGGTTTGTGCCCTCATGGTTGATGCACTTAATGGAAGTCGCTTTGGATAAAAGCGTCAGCTAAATGAAATGTAATTATGATTGTGATTGAAGCCATATTGTCATGTCCCTTTTACACTTCCTCCCTAAGTCCCTTATCCCAACTCATTCACTCATGAACTCACACTTCTCCTGTTACGTTTTGTGGGGTGACGGTAAGGGAGCAGGTGGACCCAAAAGGTAGAGCAAAAGGTTCTCGACAAAAAGTGTCCTTTAATGAATAAGGCAGGGCACAATAACAAAATCCAAAATTAACAGTAAACTCAAAGCGCTCTTAGACAAAAACAGGGGAGACACAAGGAAACACTAGAGACTTACTGGAAACAAAGACGAGTGGTAAAACGACACAGGGACATGGAAAGGCATCTTATAACAATGAACCGACAAAGACATAGGGAAGCACAAAGACTTAAATACACACTGAACTGATGAGAAACTCGAGACAGGTGGCACAGGATGAACAGGTAAACCTGAGGAGGGCAGGAAGTCCAGGGGGAAAACACACAAGGAGCAGAGACTACAAAATAAAACAGGAAACAGATGAACACATGGAAACACTGAAAGATACACTGAGAGGGACACTGAGAGGGACACAGGGTGAAGCGCAGGGTGGAACACAGAAATGAACACAGAGAGGAACAGAGTGGGACACAGGGAGCAAAACTTAAAACACAATTCCAAACATAAAACATAGTCCATAATAGAAATGAAAACTATAAAAGAGGACTAAAAACACAGGAGACATGACATCTCCATCCCATTCATACTCACATACATAACTTTTTGCCAAATATTTCAGATGTTCTCCTACACTAACACTGAGGAGATACTGTTGCAAACTCTTCCTCTCGGACTCTTTGGACCACGCAGCTCCTTTGAAACTAGAACTGTAGTATCCCCTGGCTGAACGACTCCACTCACTGCTTGATGAGCAGGTCACAAATGACAAAAAGACATTGGTCATCATTGGAAGTTTTTACAGATAGGTTAAAGTTGTATCAATGCCTGGC
Source organism: Paralichthys olivaceus (assembly GCF_024713975.1). Classification (NCBI taxonomy): domain Eukaryota; kingdom Metazoa; phylum Chordata; class Actinopteri; order Pleuronectiformes; family Paralichthyidae; genus Paralichthys; species Paralichthys olivaceus. The sequence goes on from NC_091098.1 coordinate 2,769,974, forward strand.
TGAGATAGTTATGTCCACAATGTCTATAGAGCTAAAACACTGATTAACACAGCATTGTCTACTGAAACCTGTGACAGTTTTCTTAATGTCATTTATAAAAAGCAACAACATAAGATTTTTCTCATCATAGATCTCAGATTTGGATTCCTCTGAAACAAACTATCCCGTCACCTCCTGAACTTTCAATCTGTGTTGTCAGCCATCTGAAGTGGTTTCCCATACAGTATGTTTTCCATCAGTTGTCTCTCAGTTTATACCATCACAACTCCTTGACCTCCTTTCAACTTTAGTTCATAGCTGTTTCACAAATGAACGCATCTCGTTTAGTTTTAACAACCTCTACTCAGGAAACCTAACCTACATACGTTCCATTTCACCCCCATCCAATCTCGATGACATCACATCACTTTCTGTGCGTCAATAAATATTCTTAAAACATGAATCGAAGTCTCTTCTGATTAAAATGTATTCAGACCAATTTTTGATACATTTTGCAGTGAGCATTTATGATCAATATATCACACAATGAATAATAAGAATTGCCACTTCTAACTTTTGGAAATCAATTTCACAAACATTCACTCACAGCATGGCAAAGCCTTCTCCTGTTCTCAGTTAGGGTGTACGCCACTGCTCCCGCAAATGTCGGGATTTATAAGAACATATTTTATGGTAGAATGTGTGCAATTGTATGCTAACTCTGATTCATGCATACAAACATTTTGGAGACTGTCAAATTACGATGCAGATGTGAGGTGGTGAATTGAAGCACATTATTGATCCACTTCATCATTCACATTAAAAAACGACAGCATCATTTGTGGTTGTGCGATATAACTGTTCCGTAAGAATCTTTGATTGAAGAAGATATTAAACAAATTCAGGCAGATTATGCATGCACATACATTACAATGAAATAGCATTACAGTGTTGCTGAACATTTCTGATTAATAGTTTTATGGTTTAGTAGGACTGCAGTTTCATATATTGTGTATAAAATTGCTGAAGTGAACATGACTGTGCTCTCAGGCGGATTTGGCAAGGTGTGATCAATTATTCAGATTGCTGTAAACCTATACATACTGCAGAGACAGTCTTGTGTAATGACGGATGATGGATGCACTGGCTCTATTAGGACTTTGCCAAAAGGCGAATCAGGAGAGAACAGATGTTTAGGGACCACGCAGATCTCCTGGTTCATAATGATGACTGGCTAATCAGCCGATTTAGATTGCGGGGAGGTGTGCCCTTGGATCTCTGTGCTGAACTGGGTCCAGTATTAAAGAGACCTACCCGATGTTCCCGTGCCATCCCAGTGCCAAAACAATTACTAACCAGTCTGGGGTTTCTGGCAACCGGCTCTTAACAGTTGGAAATTTGCCGACAGGTATGTGTTTGATATCATTATAAATATATAATTTCCTTTCTGCCAAAGCCTGTTTTGCGAATAATATAATAATGTTGATTTCTATAGGTTGGGGATATCACAGCCACCCCTGTGTGTCTTAATGGCTGTGGTTTTAGAGGGAATTATTAAAATGACAGGTTGATATATCAGGATTCCTCACTCTGTGGGAGAGCACTGTCCAGTTTCTTAAATGCAATCGCTGCAACTGACTGCACTCTTATTGGTATAAGGGCTCCATCAGAGACTGATTATGTGTATGTAAGCAGAAAACACGTGCACACAATAAACATTCATTAGCAGTATGGGTAGAAGACTGCAGGCAGGTGCAGTGATTGATGGCTGGCTTCCTTCTAAATTAATAATGTATTGTATTGAATCTTACCATTCAACCCTGATGTGTATGACTTTCCATTATTACCTGAAGGTGACAGTTGCTCTCCCCTCAGGCACTGGCTCCTCACCCTTTTTTCCAGTCCTCAGAGCACAGACCAAACGTGCTACAACTAGGTACACGCGAGTGCACTCAGTTGTGGAGCGTGCCATCGGACTCCTGAAGTCCAGATGACGGTGCCTTGGTGCCTCAGGTGGCAGGCTTCTTTACACCGCCAAAGTGTGCCACTTAATCAGGGCATGTGCAGTTTTCCCTCCCATCCCCCAAAAAAGATGACCCTGACCCACTGGCCCCTCCCCGACAAGAAGCCTATCACCTGGGAGCGGGAATACACAAGGATGTGATGCAGCGTTTGTGAACGATCTGCAGCTGCCTCCCTGCCACCTACTGCTCCCAAAGACTCTGGAGGAACAGAACATGATAATCATTGTACTTTTACACAAGTGTACTTCAATATAGAAATAAAATTGTGCTTATCCTGCGTCTTCGATCTCAGTCATGTCAGTGTCACCCTCCTTTTCCGACACAATGCCGCCTAAACTGGTTTACCAGAGAATCATGCCATCCTCATCTCCAGTGGTGAAAGCTTGTGCGTGCCCTGGTCCCCACCAGTAGCAGTCACACTCTGGCAGTGTGAAGCAATTCTCCACCTTTAAGTCCGACCACCTTTTCTTTATTTCTGGCACCGTTCTCTCTGTGGCACTCACTGCATTCACCCTACCAGTAACACAGTGCCATTTGGTGTATTTTCGATTCTCGATTTGGGTGTCAGTAAAATTGCCCGCTTGTAGAAGGAGATAAGGGCCATGTCCTGTTCAGAAGGAGTTTTTCTGATGTCCATGCTGAGAAGTAAGGGACTTTCCATTTCATGAATAAAGAGAAAATGATCCACACACTGAGATATAGTTAACCAGCCTGAAATAAAACAAAAAAAAACAAAATCAAACATGTAAATTCAAATCATAAGTTAAAACCATCAACTCTTGTTTGAGCATAATAACACAAGCAACCTATTTATTGAATATACAGTATATGTATATAAACATGTGCATTAATAGGACAACCACTGAGCTGAGAAGATTGTGCTGAGGTTGAAAAGTATTATACTTAATTGTTGTAATTTTAAATGACGTAATTGATTCACAGTTAACATCAAAAGGAGGCCATGCTTTGTGACACCACTGCTTGCCCTGAGCAGCACCGACCATCTGTATCTGTTGCACAAGTTCTGGATGGTCCAGGCACTGCTACTTGCTCTTCCTCTTTGACAGTACTTTCCTGCATCACATAATTTCCTGCACTACCCACAAAACATTTCTTTGTGTGTTCCATTTGTGTGAGTAAGACATTCGCTGATGAGAGAAAAAACAAACAATAAAAAATGAAGCAGATCCCTCTCCCCACATAAAGAAGCTTGTGTAAAGGGTTAAAAACTAAGTTCATTGAGTGTAGAAGAAATGATTAAAAACAGTATACTGTAAATGGAAAATATGTCATTTAAGTAGTTGTACAGCTCATTATGTGTTAATAAATACTGAGTGCATTAAAATTTGTGTTTGAAATGGTTTAACAAAAAGAAAACAAGCCACCCTTATAATTATGTTTTTTTTATTTAATTTTATTGTATCAGAAAATTTGATTTCAGTGCTCATTTCATTGTACTGTTGTTGTTTTCGGTAGTAGCGCGATACTCTTTCATGTCAATAGGGGGCGCCTTACGCCTGAGAGAAGCTTAAAACACCTTGGCAGATCCTGCAGAATAAATCCTGCATTCCTGCTGTACAAAAGCCGATGTCGCTCTGCCTTTTTGTCCTCACATACAGGTGGGGTTAACTTATCCGAATGTACATGTCTGTGTTTCCAAACAAGTTTCAAGAGTATCGATGTTATGTGTGGAAAGTATAGAGAGTTACAACCGAATAATTTTGAGGTTTAACTGTTTTAATGTCAGTGTTGGGATGACGGTTGCTAACTGCTAACGTAGCTAACAGGGTACAATGTAAAACATATACAAGGAAGAAAGGGGTTTGTTTTGTGTTGATTTGTTGTGGTGACGGGCAAAAGCGTCACGTTTATTTATGGTTTGTAATAATTACTAATGTGCATTGTTGGTTTACGAATATAAATCCTGCAGTCCTGCTGTACAAAAGCCGATGTCGCTCTGCCTTTTTGTCTTCACATATAGTCTACAGACCGTGGCGGCAGAGGCCATCGAGACCCTCCCTGACACCCCTAGGTCAGGAGGGTAATACTTGCACCTCAATACAGTCAGTGGGAAACAGTTTTGTGCAGACAGGACATTGCTGCATAGCTGTTGTTGAGAAATCAAAGTTTCAAACAGGAGTTAGTGTTGTTTCCAAATAAACTGTCTCTGAATTGATTCTGTTGTTTAATACTTAATGCTAACAAAAGAAATATTGATGTGCTCTGTAAGGAGCTGCAGGGGAATTGCTATTCAACACTTCTGACATGTGGATTTTGGCATGCTGCTGAATGATTCATCAGTTAGTTGTTGGGCATTTGTGCCGAGTTCTTCCTTAGCTGTTTGAGCTTACACTTGTATTCTCTTTTGCTTACAAGAAGTTCTCACAGAGGCCCATCCTAATTCATAATACCCTAACCCATAGTTTTGTTCATTTTACTCAAGCATGACTACCCTCACCAAACCTATTTGAGATGTGTTCATGTGTGGCCATAATTAATTAACATTATTCTTTTCCACGAACTTCCCAGAATTTCAACATACAATTTATAGATTCTCATAGTTTGTAGAGCTAGCCGAAATAAGTCATTGCGTATTATATCTATATCTTATATCTGATATTAAATCTAGATGAGCAGTCCTACCTAACCCTGCATATGAACTATTTGCACCTGACTTTGCTCACATTGCTTTGGCAGCAGGGATAAAAGGCACTTCAATGGTTTAAGCATCTTTGCGAGAACAAGATTCGCAGCAGGAAAGCGCCGTTTACCCCTATAAAGAAAATGTGTTGAAACATGAACTATCCCTACTATCACATTATCATTTTTTTTTCTAATTACATTAAAATATTATGCTAAGAGAGACATATTTGAACATTGTCTTGCATGACATTGTTGAATATAGAAAAACCTAGCACTGTACTGCTGTACTAGTCCAATAGTTAATCATTATCTTTTTTTTCGTTCACCACAGGTGCACAAGTCCTCCCCAGCTCCGTGGTTGTCTGACTCGGTGTGTGCCAACAGAGCCACATCAGAAAGGAAATGGTGAAAAACACCCCGGTGACCTGCTCACTTATCAATCTCCTCTCTTCTCCTTTTCTGCCACTATTTCTGCAGCCAAAAGCTCTTTTTACCAAACTAAAATTCAATCTTCATTTTCCACCCCCAAAAAACTCTTCTGTTTTCCAACCTTGTTGACCCCCCCCCCCAGTCCACCTCCTCCTTGCACCCTTCTACCAAGCCACTATGTTAACTAAAGATAGATGACATATGCTCCTCTTTCTCCAACTCACTTTCTATAATAACGCTTCCATCAACTTCATCTTCATCACCTTCTCTTTCCTCTTTCACCCCCCTATCTCCCAATCAAGTTCTTACCCTGGTCACCTCCACCTGCCCAATCACCGGCCCCCTTGACCCCATCCCTTCTCACATTCTCCAGTCTATTGCTCCCGACCTTCTTCATTTTCTCACCCATCCTATTAACACTTTGCTGTCAACTGGCTATTTCCCTCACTCTCTGAAGGAGGCAAGAGGAAAAACCCTCTCCATAAGAAACCTACCCTCAACCCTCATTGAAGCTTGGCCAAGGACAAAATCAGAATTCATCCATACAACATCTGTGCATGATGGTCTCTCATATTCTGAAGTCTGCTTTCCTGCAGTCACACTTTAAACCCCAACAGATCATATGATCTATGGGTGTGCTTGTTCCTAAACAATTGAATGTATTTTCGAGTTATGGAGACAGCAGTGCGTGCTTACGCAATCTCATATCGGTGATGTCTATGGAGGGAAGGCTTTGACGTCGCCAAGCTCTCGCATTTCCCAAACACAACAGCACAATGCCCCAGAGAGGACAAGAGACAGTGTTTATGAAAATTCCATAACACCACCAACTTCATTACGTTCCCCTGAAAAACATTAAACATGTTTACCATAACAAGCAGATGACCATGCAGTTTGAAGTTGTGATGAATTTAAATCCAGTTAGTATCTCTATAGTACAGTTTTTTGTTTGTACATTACAACTGACATTTTTGACCTCCAATTACAACAAAACAAATCTAAAGCATTTTGCTTTTAAGTCAATCAATCAAATTTATTTATATAGCATGGTTTCACAACCAACAGTGTTCTCAGGGTGCTGCACAAAAGTCCAAGATCTTAAAAAAGACAAAATCCAACTAAGTACCCTCTTCACTGGATAAAGCTTCTCTCCTCCAGTAATTGAATGGTTGCATTCTGAAACATAAAAACAAGTGAACACTTACTCTGACCTCATATATATGAATTTTAGCATGAATTCCTAGACATAAGCTATGCATTCGGCACATGCATCATGGAGATCATGGGACCCTAGTGTAAACACTAAGAAACTGGGTGTGTCAATCAATGGCTACAATTAATCGATTAATAATCCACTTCCACCCCAACAAAAACAATTAGTGTGTGGGGTCCCACATGGTTCCTTCCTGGGCACTTTGAACTTTTACATGATTCCCATGATTACATGATATCACAAAATACTGCTTGGACTGCAATAAATGGTGTGCCATGAGCCATGCAGTCACGCTCTGCATGTCAATATATTTGGCCAATTAGATGGAGCCCTGCTCCTCTAGATGATAAATAAAAAATATTCAGATCATTGTGAGCCGGCTCGGTCATATTACTTGCTGCCTCCGCCTCCTGACAAAATTCTAGTACAGTGGAAAATGCAAGTGTTCACGTTTGTCCTGTGCCAACTTGATGTCTATAAGCAGCTGACTATATACAGTACATGAATTGCATAGCTTCTTTAATATAATCCCCCAACCTGAGCGAAAGGTAACGGCACACACTCAAACAGTGACTCTGCTGCCCTCTCTCTCTCTCTACAGTTTAAACATTGATTTGTTTGAAATGATGCCACAATATAAACATTTGATAATGTATAGAAAGCCAGAGGAGATAGCGGAAAGAGCTCAGTTTGTTTTCAAAAATATAAGCGGAAACATTTATGGTGAACTCAGTTTTAGGGATCATATGCACGGCATCTCAAAGTTTGCGAAGTTGACCAACTTTGAAACATTTCAAATATCTGAGGCTTTCTTCCCTACATGAAATATAGTTTTTTATAGTTTATATATAATATAGTATATATTATATATAATATAGTTCTTTACAAAATAGTTTTTTGTAAAGAACTCTTGTAGACACACTGCTGGACGAGAGAGCACAGAAACTCTGGGGAAGAAGTTTAGTTAGTAACATGCATTAATGAGACATGTATGTTTAGAGATGGGGATGATAATAGAGAGGGGGGGGCAGTCTAATCCTATAGCAGCATAACTAAGGGCTGACCTGAGTCAGCCCTAACTATCAGCTCTATCAAAGAGGAAAGTCTTAAGACTACTCTTAAAAGTGTTGACCGTGTCTGCCTCCCGAACCCAAAATGGTAGTTTGTTCCACAGAAGAGGAGCTTGATAACTGAAAGCTCTGGCTCCCAATCTACTTTGGGAGACTATGGGAACCACAAGGAACCCAGCATTCTGAGAGCGTAGTGTTCTGGAGGGGTAGTAGGGTACTATGAGCTCTTTGAGATATGATGGTGCCTGCCCATGAAGAGCTTTGTATGTAAGGAGGATAATTTTAAATTCTATTCTGGATTTAACCGGTAGCCAATGTAAAGAAGCCAAAATGGGAGAGATGAGATCTCTGATCTTGGTTCCTGTTAGAACACGTGCAGCAGCATTCTGAATTAGCTGCAAAGTCCTTAGAGACTTATTGGAGCAACCTGATAACAAAGAGTTACAATAGTCCTGGAAGTAACAAATGCATGGACTAGTTTTTCTGCATCCGTTTCAGAAACAATGCGTCTAATTTTGGCGATGTTACGTAGGTGGAAGAAAGCAGTCTTGGAAATTTGTTTTATATGGACATTAAAGGACAGATCCTGATCAAAAACAACTCAGAGATTCTTAACGGTGGAGCTGGAGGCCAGGGTGATCCCGTCTAATGTAACTACGTCTCTAAAAAGAGACTTTCTGTGGTTTTTGGGTCCAATTACAAGAACTTCAGTTTTGTCTGAATTTAGCATCAGAAAATTGTAGGTCATCCAACTTTTTATATCCTTAAGACATTCTTGAAGTTTAATTAACTGATTGGTTTCATCAGGCTTGATCGATAAGTATAATTGGAGGGTATGTTGAGAGGAGAAGTGGTCGGTTGAATTGTGGGAAGCTGCATGTCAGAACTGGTGGAGGTGGTTACTCCAACCTTAATTGAAAAAAAACATATCAGAGTAATGTTTTATGGCGCATTCCAGCAAATTCATTAATTGCAATATATATTAATAAAATACATACAAATGTATTTTATCAATGCTTTAGTGAAAGTAAAGTGTGGTATTTAGGAGTTGTTGCAGTAGACTGAGGTATATGTTGAGATTTCAAATTATCACAAATTGGATTTACCTTGGATTAGCAGCGCAAATAGGGCCTTCATCCAATCAAGGCATTTGTCAGCCTGAGCAGACGGCTGCCAGCTGGAGTACAGGGCATGGGTGAACCAGGTGGCAGGCTTTTTCCCTGGTTTTGCATGGAAATTAATTGTTACCAAAACAGATGTTTCATCCATCACATGTGAGGTGTTTTTTTTAGAGGCCCTCTTTTTTGGCCAACCCAGTCTCATCTGAAAATGTGTAATAGCTACGTTGGTCCACTTGGAAAAACGTAGACATCTCACAATTTGGCCTGTCAAATTGACTCTCAGGTTCCCGTCTGCGAAAACGAAAACATGGCCGACATTCCTTGCATTTTCAGATAAAAATGTCATTTTCTAACATAGTTTGGGCATTAAAATGACTTTTGATAACATTTCTAGCGAGAAATGTGCCCTTTACTTTGACAATCTTCCACCAGTTCATGCTTATGGACTGTATCTTATTAGTTATCGTGGATATTTTTTCGGATCACGCCAGAAAATTGTAGAACTGTAACATTTTAATCGTCGCTATGGAGTTGCTACGGACTCTGCAATCCCGGAAACGGCGTAGTCGCGTGTTGTTTGAATCATCGTCCATGCGTTGTGACGTTCAGTGAGCATGAATGCTATTCCTGTTACTTGATTACCATTTGATGACAGATTACACGAGCACTTGGACAAACTAAATGGGAATTGAAATGGCCTGTGCCCATGTCATCTCCTATGTGTTTTATTAGTCTATAGGCCTATTGTGTTTCTGATAAATTTGATGATGATGAACATGGATTATTTTGCTTATATTACATTTTTTTTAGGTTCACCACAACGTGGCCGGGAGGAAGAAAGCCTCCGGCTATATATATCAATTTACTTTACAAGAGCAAAAGATCTGTGCACTTCTAATGTCATGACAATTTTGGAAACAAAGTTCACCAACATCAATCACAATTTGGTCATTTTCTTTTCACCTTTTTGGAAGATTTCTAAGGTTAGTTACTCTGACCTACATATTACTGACTTGTATAACACCTTAGTAATAATACAATAATCATACACATCTCTGGACCTGGATGTGTTAAAAATGTCACCATAGCATACCCTGATTCAACATACCACTGGGAGGCTGCATGTCAGCACTGGTGGAGGGTTTGATGGGAGTAGAAGTGGTTGGTTGGATGGTGGGAGGCATGTCAGTACTGGTGGAGGGTTTGTTGGGACGAGAAGCGGTTGGTTGGATGGTGGGAGGCATGTCAGCACTGGTGGAGGTGTTGTTGGGAGTAGAAGCGATAGGTTGGATGGTGGGAGGCATGTCAGCACTGGTGGAGGGGTTGTTGGGAGTAAAAGCGGTTGGTTGGATGGTGGGAGGCATGTCAGCACTGGTGGAGGGGTTGTTGGGCGTAGAAGCGATAGGTTGGATGGTGGGAGGCATGTCAGCACTGGTGGAGGTGTTGTTGGGAGTAGAAGCGATAGGTTGGATGGTGGGGGTTTGGTGAGTGGAGGGATGTTGGTCACTCCAACCTCAATTGGACAACAACATAGTAACGTTTTATGGCGCATACTTGCAAATTCATTAACTGCAATATATTAATAAAATACATCCATACAAGTGTATGTAATGTTAGACTTACCTTGTATAAACACCTCAAAAAGGGCCTTCATCCGATCGAGACATTTGTCAGCCTGACCAGACAGCTGCCATTTGGGGTGCAGGACATGGGTAAACCAGGTGGCAGGCTTTTTTCCTGGTTTAGCATGTAAAATGATTGCCCTGTGCCCCCAAAGTGTGCAACTTTTCAAGCTAAAAAAAGAAACAGTCAATAAAAAAAAGTCATACAGAAATATCACAAGCCTTATTTTTGTGAACTTCAACTACAGATGTTAAAAACTTACCAAAACAGATGCCTCATCCATAACATGTGAGGTGGCTTTGTTTTTTTTTTTTTGTTTTTCCAACCAGCCCTCTTTTTTTGCTTCAAACATCTTTAGTTTTTTTTGCCAGTCTTTGCTTTCTGGGCTGCACTGCCTTGCAAGACTTGTAGGTCTTGGTGGCCACAGCAATCTTGGCTTTGCAGCCAACGCATGTTGTTGATGTAGATCCTCTTGGCATTGTAAATCTGGAATAAAAAGACAACACATAAACAACCAAACTGACAAAAGAACTCAACTATTTAACTATTGTGTCTTTAAAAGTATACAAAAATAGTTTCAGTTTATGATCTTCAGGAAAATATAATTTCTCTCTTTCCCTTTATAATCACACAAACACATACACACAATAATTTCTCAGGATACACATACACACTATACTCTGGCATTCATACCAAGACACCCACACATTTTATGTTGCATACATTTATTTCTGTGTATTTGCTCAGGTCAAACATGGCTTCATCTGATGGAAAACAGATGTAAATTATTGTAAACTATAATTTTGTAGCCTGGACTTTAAAATTAAAGCTGAATAAATAAAAATTCATGATTTTATGCTGTGGTGGGAAATGTATCAAAAAATTCATTTGTAATTGGTTTCAATGGGGAGTGTAGCAATATGTATTATATACATTATGGAAGCTGAGGCTTGAGACAACGCCCGCCCCCTACACTGGTTCTGATTGGGTAACCCTAACCCTGACCAATCACAAGCCTCATTCCACACTGATTATGGACTGTATAGCTCTGGTGCCAATAAGGATTACTAGCATGCACGCACGCTTGTACATACTCTTTGGACTACTAATTATGTCCATATATTCAAACCAATACTCTTACATATTTTGGAATACTGAACATTCTTAATGTTCTCATATTGTATGTATCTTAGTGTATTCATTTCCTACTTTCACTACTGATGTCATTGACTCTATGTTATATCTATATATATGGTGTATATATATATATAAGTATATACACATATCTGCATTTCAATTTGGGCAAGTGTAGACCTAATTTTCTTTGTGAAACACTTTCCCCATTTTCCCTTTGATTTTTAACATTGCGGCTCCCTTCCCCTAGGCCCCCAAGCAGCATGGTCCTCGATTTTCAGTATTACAATATGCAGTACCTACTGGGTGCATGATTTAAGATGACCCAAATATGAGCCACTAAGATTTCCCATTATGTCTCTGAGATGACCTTCACCTTCCACCTATTGTCCCGCACAAGTACTTCATTGAGGGAAACATAATACAAACAATATAAATGTATGTAAAAAATAACAAACTAAGTTATTGTCATTTCTAGATCTGATTGGAGGTTTTGAGTTCAAGAAAGACATGTGGTGTGGGACAGCCTCACATCTGGATGTAGACCACTTCATAATATATTTGCTTATACTGGAGATCTTTTAAATTAATGTCACAGAAATTATTTCTGATCATTCTTTGTAGTATTAATTTGGTTAAGTCGGACTGCTGCTCACCAGCTACTAATTTAACAAACATAAGTGATGGGAGACTCAAATATAGGTGACAGCATTGTGTTAAATTAAGCAGATATGCCTACCTGGGGCTATGAGAGCTGAAGCAGTGCTGAAACAGCAAACACTGTCACGTTTAAGGGGAGCAGGTGGACACAAGCATGCAGAATGAAAATGGTTTAACAAAAAGTGTCCCTTAATAAAGGCAGGGGTCTTTACAGAGGTCAAACAAAATCCAAAAGGTAGTAAACTCAAAAATGCTCACAGCAAAAACAGGGCAGACACAAGGAGTCACTAGAGAACTTACTTGAGGGACAACACATTACGACAACGAACCGACAAAGACCAAGGCAAGCACAGAGACTTTAATACACACTGAACTAATGACCAACTAGAGACAGGTGGCACAGGACAGACAGGTGAAACTGCTGAAGGCAGGAAGTCCAGGTGGAAAACATACAAGGAGCAGAAAGTACAAAATAAAACAGGAAACAGATGAACACAGAGAGGAGCACGGAGTGGAACACAGAGAGAAACAGAGCGGGACAAGGAAAACACACCAGAAGCAAAGCTACCACATCCAACTGAAAACTCAGAATACAAATCCAAACATAAGAAAACACAGTCCATAATAATTTATTCGGAGAAAATAATGAAAACATAATTTACATCAGTAAATGTTTTTGACATTGTTATCAGTTAAAATTACACTCTGTTCATTTCTTTGCTGTTAGACTGTTTCTCATACGACCTTTATAAGATTAAATTGTGAAACAGCTGGGTGATAGAATAATAGTGTAAACAAGAGGATGGACTCTGACTTATGACAGGATGAACTTAGCACTGATATGCAAGCTTGATGTGGGTGCCACTTAGACAACCAGAGCTGTGTGCTTTGCTATGACTATAAATAACTGAAACCTCAGATAAGGAGAAAGTTATTATTTTCTGACTTCAGTTAAGTACTGAGATACTATCTACAGAATGTAATGTACCCTTATATTGTGTGTTTATTTTCCTGAGTGCTTATAGCACAGCTTTCACTGCATCAACTCATGCATCTTAACTTCCTATAACATGGTGTAGAAGTGTAAGAAAATTCCCCCAATATATTATGTTAAATGTAATTTATTATGCAATAAGTCAGTTGCTGGAAATCATATGAACTATTGTAATGCAGAAAAGGTTTTAACTACAAAAATAGTGGCGCAAAATAAAAATGAGAATCTGGGGCATATGAAATAATTCAGTTAGAGCACTTTAAGATATTCAGACACTTTATACAAGTTAAAAACAATCAAAAAAACAGAAAACTAAATCAATCGGTAGTGCGGACTAAGTGGGTTTTGATTGGTGATTTGAAAGTGGACAGTTATGCTTGATGTGTTTAGGGAAAGGGGGGGGGGGGTGTCCAGTTTATGTGCTTGGTCCCGAGAGATGGAGATAGGAGGCTGGCATCAGGAACGTGGTGGTGGAGCACAGTGGTACAGCTTCACTTGAGAAGATCTGAAGGACACACACAAACCATGCAGGACAATAACTATTACTATTATTAACAACACTACTTTCATGTATGCAAACAGACTCATCCACCAAGTCAAGAATCTGTAAAATAAATTAATGAATGAGAATAAAGATATATTTATTGTAAGATATATTTATTCACTGTTTAACATATACATATAGCATACTGTAACATATATTTGTTTACTGTTTAAGCACTTCTGGTTGGATGCAACTGCATTTTGTTGCTTTGTGCTTGTGACATGTACAATGACAATAAAGTTGAATCTTAATCTAATCTAATCTAAAGACCATGAACAATCCTCTACTTACAGTTCATAGCTATATGTTTTAACTATGTGATCCTAATCTCTGGCTTTACCTTAAATATTTATTGTACAAATTAATGGTTCAGAATAAGGTAATGATATGTGTATATGTGACTTATTTCATATCATCAACATAAACTTTCTTGTGTTTAACATAAAATAATAAAACAGCATAAAACATCAAAATGAAAATAAAAATAACTGATGGGCCTATGTTGTTACAATTTATTAAAATATACTGTCAAAAAATAAGTTTGCAGAATAATATCAGTGAACTTTCCACACAACATGGTACAATTAACATTTAATTAAGGAAATTAAATTAATAAGCATGATTTATAGTTATTAAAAAAACAATGAAAAAGGTTGAACCTGTTCATTGATGCTAACTGCCGAATTCAGTCACGAACACAGTATATTCTGTTGAGATATTTAGTTATCTCCAGGATCTTTTGTAAAACTTACATTTGTTGTATGCTCACTAGCTCAGGAGACGTATAATGACATTATTATAAGCCACGTGGGTGTGTGTGAGTGAGGGAATACAGCAGTCCAACACGTTCCGGGTTCTTCTCATGACTTTAGTGAAGTCAAAAAAGTCTGTCTTTTTCTCTCCTCCATCTTACCCTCCCTTTCTTTTTCTTGCACAGCCTGAGCTAACTGTCTGAACAGCGCCCTCTGCTGATTTACCAAATATCAGGATCTCAACCTGACATTTAGCAACCTGTGTACACCAGGTAATAACAATGAAATGAGAACAAACATGCAGTATAACAAAAGCAGTACTAATGGAAAGTATAGTGGTGTATAGATTAGAAACAACTGCATTTAAAAAAGTGAGGTTAAATAGACATCAGACTACATCAATATTAAAAGATTGTTACACATATTTATAACCACTGAGTTTACATTTATGATGAGTTCTTTTTACTCATGTGTGGATTATAACAAAGGTTAATAATAGGCATCTGTAGAGTTTTTATCATTGATTGAAAAACCTCAGTGGATTTGTTTCTCCCATTTGATCCAGAGAGATTAAATAACAGAGTTGTATTCCAGATATATGGAAAATGGGTTCCAGTCGGTCTGATGAGTTGTCATTGGGAGCTTTGGATCCAAGGTTTCTAAAAGAAACAAATTTAGACAGCATATCAACCATAGAGCTTGGGGATTAATGCAGCCTGGCAGAATTGTGATTTCAGGTTTCGGTTCAATGACACAAAACATAGAAAAAGCATTCACAACATTATCAATTATTCATGGTGCTCAGAACAGTAGAACAATGCTAAACATTCAGAAACTACATATAAGTCTCAGGGAATAAGTCACAAACAGCTGTAGTTGCCTTCAAACAAGATGGCAGCAGTGGCAACTGCCCCCAAACTGGGACAGTTGCCACCAAATCGCAGCTACTGCCTCCACAAGTCAGTGGCAGTTTCTGTTGCCACCAGAGGTGCCTCTACGAGCTGCCGCTGCCACGATTTGCGTTTGCCCTTACTGTAATTTTGGGGAATTTAAATTAGGATCAGATGACTAATAACTTTAGTCTAATACTCTGTAGTCTCACCAAAATCATGTCACTCCTCTCCTGCTGGTTATACTACAACATTTAGTTTCAGAAAAATAATAGCAAGGTATATAAAGATATAATGACGTATAATAGAAGTATAAAATAATACAAATGAATAAATAACCTTAAAAATATCTTTTTATTTTCTCCAGAACCACTAGGTCACTAGGAGTGTTAAATCCAGTATATTTTTCTTCTCTTTCAGGCCACCATGCCTGAGTGCCCTGTATGTCTTGCAGAGCTTCAAGCAGCTGTGAAAGCACCTGCTCACCTCCTAGTCAGTGACAAATGTCAGGGAACGGTGGATAATGAAACTGGGCGGCAGGGAGGGTGAACCTTCGCACTTGTCACTGGCCACTGATTGGGTGTGGGTATGATCTCACACGGCTGGACAGGCACATCCTTGAGGCCCACGCTGAACTGAACATGGGTGAGAGGGTCGCCATGCTGCAGGAGGCAAAGAGGAGGCAGTAAATGGTAAATGGTTGTATTTATATAGCGCTTTTCTAGTCTTGATGACCACTCAAAGTGCCTTGCGCTACAGTTTGCCATTCACCCATTCACACATACACACATTCATACAGTGCATCTAGTCCATCCAGCTCCTGGCTCATCTCCAGGAGACCAGCCTGACCCCGGCTACGGTCACATTTCTCGACTACAAGATTCAAGGGTTTATTGTCATATGCGCAACAATTACATTAAACAGTTGTGGGCAATGAAATGCTTGAGTCCCAGGCTCCCCTTTAGCCATGCTCAGAAATCACACAAGGAAAAAATTTAAATACAATATAAAATATAAAAAAAATAAATAGAATGCATAAAAGAAAAAATGTAAAAAGTAGTGCAAATATTGTAAGGTGCAGAGAGACAAATTATGGCAGATGGGAGGAGTTTAAAAGTAAAGAGGGGGGCGTGTTTAACTCCCTGTCTCTTCCTGTAGTCCATGATCAGCTCCTTTGTTTGGCTGATGTTGAGATGGAGGTTGTTGTCCTGGCACCAAGATGTCAGGGCTCTGACCTCCTCTCTGTAGGCCATCTCATTGTCACCGGTGTTCAGGCCTATGACGGTTGTGTCATCAGCAAATTTAAATTCATGAAGATGACGCCCCCTCGGACTACCTGCCTCACCCAGGGGCAAGTCAACATAATTCTAAGGGAAATAAAAATGTGCCTGAAAAGCATCAAGGCCAACATGGTGGTACACCAGATGGCCACAAATAGAAGAAAAATTAAGAATGAAGAAAACTTGCCTCAAGTGTGGACCCGAACACCTGCCTGGCCCTTGCT
Organism: Paralichthys olivaceus; assembly: GCF_024713975.1. Classification (NCBI taxonomy): domain Eukaryota; kingdom Metazoa; phylum Chordata; class Actinopteri; order Pleuronectiformes; family Paralichthyidae; genus Paralichthys; species Paralichthys olivaceus. Next base: position 2,786,554 of record NC_091098.1, read on the forward strand.
TCAAAGAAAATCCTGGAGATGTTGGGTAAATTTTCTTCCATTTCAATCACTCATTTTCCATGTGATCACATGGTATGGAGCACAACAGCCACAACATGAAACAGTGTATTACTTACCCACGTACTTACTTGCATCCCCCCACCTGAAATACGTACACTGTATGTCCATTCAGGAGCTGTAAAATAGTCCTGAGCCCAAAAAATGGCACAAATGAGGATCATCAATAAAGAAATTCGGCAAGTCATTGCCACAAAGAGGTCCCACAAGTAGCCCTGAAAGGGGGATGGTGGGGAAGTATGTTCCCTATTGATTGTAAATAGTATTATGAAAGGTTGTTTGGTTAATAATTGTGTATATTTCATAGTTCAAAAGTGTTCCATTGTTTCCTCTTTATTGAGAAGGACAGTATGTCGCAAATGAGATTATAATCACCGCTAGGAATTTTTTTCCTCATGGGAGAAATTGGTGTTTTTTGAATGTCAAAGTTTTCTTGGACCCAGTTGAGCCGGCCCCTGCTGGATCTCCTCGGTATTACACTTTTAAGCACTTCTGCATAGGCTTCTTCTTTTGGAGCCGGAAGCTACGTCCATTTTTATATAAAGTTTATGGTTAAAACACAAAAACCTCTTCAAGGTTAGCGAGTCAACACCATCAGAAAAGCCCTGAAATGTCACTTTGCTGTTTTGGTAGCACTGAAACACTAGAACAAAAGCTGTAAGGACACAACATCCAAACAAAGTCTTGCACAACTGTTGTCTGAGAAGCTAATCAAAAAATAAGACAAAAAATACTGCAAGAAGCTCATTAGCTGTCATTTTCGAACCATCAGAAAAACAAAGAAAGTCTAGGATCAATGCATACAAAATGAGACTGAAAAATCTGTCAGCCAATTTTTCCTCAGGGATGATGTCAGCCAACTGACTACAGGGAAGACGAACGCTGTTACTCTCAGGATGGTTAAGAGACAGGGGGCTACTGTCAGATTCTTTGCTCAACCTCCACAAGAAATGTGTCAGAGCAAAGACAGATTTCCTATGCTTTCTTCTGCCGTCAGACCATTTTGGGTGGTTTCACTAAAGTAGAGAGACAGAGAGATATGCCAATGTAACACCCATGGAAATTATGCAGACTTGGTATTTGTAACTCCAGGTCTGCCTATCCCTTGAACAGATCAGTTGTGACTCTAAGCCAGTGGTGCCAGTAGAAGGTGCACCTCTCAGTGCCAATTAAAGAGACAAGAGCAAGTACAATCACCGTCAAAAAAGAAACCCCAGTGAAAGAGGTTCAGCTTGTGTCACAATTCCAGGACAGGTTCTTTAACTTAAACACCTGTTTCATATTAGCTGGCAATACAGTGCATACAAGAATCTAAGAGAGGGCCAAAGATTATTTGATCCACATTGATTACAATGAAAATTACGCTTGTAAATACTCAATGAAATCCAGTCATTGCACTTCAGGGTCACATCAGCAGATGACCCTCCACACTGGAGTGATTTATCTGGAAAACCAGGCCCCCATGCCCTTCTGCACCATCTCCCCCACCTGAAAGCACGACCCACCAGCTATAAGGGCTCATTGGACCCCATTCTTCAACTCCTGAAAAAGGGCCACCCTGATGTCAAAAACTTCACTTTTTCAGTGATGGACTGGCTACCTAGTCTAAAAAACACTCAAACTTTTACATCATATCCACTGAGCCACACCAGAGGGGTTTCTCAACAGTGACATGGAACTTCTATGGGGCAAGGGTGGAAAGGGTGCTCCAGATGGAGTCGGGAGTTTTTTGGTATCAAACAAGGTGAATTTATATGAGTGAGGGGGAAGTTGAGAAGAGGGATAAAACTTTAAGGCAAGGGCCCCTGTTCACCATTAAAGGCACTATGAGAATGCATGAGGTCCTCTTCGTTTGTCCGGGCATTCTCAAATACAGGGATATCAGCTGTCTCTGTCAGGCTGCTGAGGGGTGTGTTTGACTGTCCATACCACAGTCTAAAGGAGGTTACTCTTGCAATGAGGCCTTTTTTTTCACTCAAAGTGTCTGACCGGCCCCAGTTCAGGCCCCAAACGACCCAGGGGCCCCAGATTTTTAGCAGAGGTTCCCCTGTGCCGCTGTGTTGTCAGATTCTAGGCAAATTGCCACCAAACCGCCGTGACAATGGAATCGTCAGGCTTTTTGGCTTTCTCTAGGCGTTCCCCATTTATTTTTAGCTCATAAAAAGGTATTTTACTAACATGGCATCGTCCTGCAAGTGGAGGAAAACAATGTGGAATTCAACTGCATGCACCACAGTGGACTGAATAAGTTCTGGCCAAGCCCCAGAGATGATGTCAACTGGTATAGTGATGACCAGATCATGTGTCTGAATCTAGAAAGAACCCCTGGCATTGAATCAGCGGCCACTTCAGATTGATCAGCGGTCCTCGGAGTTCATAATTATATTTAGTGCTTTTATAAAACTGTCTAATTTAGTATTTGATTTGATTTTAGTAATTTAATTTCCTGATTAACTTCATTATCATTATTCTTCTGTGACTGCAATTTCCTGTTCTAAAAAGACTGATAAAAATTATTTCATACCGCCTTTAAAAGTGCCAGGAGTCCAGTTACACCAGTGACACTACATGAGTTTTTTTTTTAATGAAATGCACAAAAAAATCATTAAGCTGTTATTTATGTGAATTCATAAAGTCAGTGAGTTATAAAATTAAGTGAGACATCTTCCAAGTGCAAAAGTGGACATGTCTGTAGAATGACTCATGTCTAAGTACTGTTTGTTTAAGTGTCTTCTTCAGCTTCATGTTTTGGGACCCCTTTTTTAAGAGTTTACTAAACAAACTCACTTTATCTTATCAAAAGGTTGTAGCTTTGCCTGTCCCCCTTTCTCTAGGTGAGAGGCAATTTTAAGACAATGGGAAAGGTTAAAAAAGGAAACAGAGCTCAAAGGAAAGACAGTAGACCATGCCTGTGGGCTCTCGCCACAGCAGCCAGAGACAAATCACTTGGTCAACATTCTATATTTTAATTAATACAAACAAAGCTCATGAACTCCAACTTAAAGGCAACTAGTTTTTCAGCTCCGTCTTTGTGGTCCCTGTCCTGAGGGTCTATCCTCAATGTTTCTCCATGTGTGTCTCCATGAAACAGCTCAACTGCTGCCTTTTAAACCTGAGGATCAATCAGCTAACAGCCCTCACCTGTGCTGATTCAGATCACAGCAAAAAAACATCAGTGGCTGTGGGTCATATGGACCAGAAATCTAAATGAAGTGAGGGATTTGATTAGTTAACAGCAGGGGAATTAATCCGAAATAAATGAAACTCAGGTAATGGAGAAAACTATTTCTGATAGTGAGACTAGGAGCCATCAGTATGCAAGACAAAGGCACAGAAGACTTGAGGACGAGAGACATGTTCAAGAGGCATATACTAAAGACAGTGGGAAAAAGGACCCGCCTCTAAGCATGATTCACAATATTGAACAAGTAAATGGTTGTCATGGGGTTACCCCATGCCCTGTAAGATATAAGGTGGCAAACACATCAGTAGCATTAGCATGCCTGTATCATTAGGCAGCATGGGCTTGTTAAGCTAGTACTCACAAACCATTTGATCATTCTAAACTGTACCGATACACAGAGTCCACAACCAATAGTCAGAAATAATCTCAACGACACACAGTTTTATTTCACAAACATTTACTGTTATTAAATGTTTTGGGTGCATGTGTTTGTGATGTTATATCCACCCTCCCTCACCTTCATGCAGGGTCCTGGTTCCACTGGCAAACAGGAAGTGGGAGATTCCAACTCCATTTATGGAGAGGGGAATCTGGAGTGTACCACATAAAAGCCAGTCCACAGGGGTGTTTTGAATGATATCACAGAAATGCTCTTTTAAATGCCCATCTAATATAATAGTGTGATATTTCTGTGACAGGCTAGGTCGGGTGAAATGCTGATGGGTATATATATATATATATATTTTTCAATGTCATATCTGATAGAGATTTGTTAATTGATATTTGTCTCTATGGTTTGTCTGGTAGGAGGGGCTTCCACTATAAAGGCAGTGGGTAGATGCTCCTCAGGGGGCGTTAAGCTTGGGCTTGGAGGCTGTGTGTATGAGAGCCCACGAGTCAGTGGCTTAGTACGGAGTATTTGACTTCCGTTTGAAGAGTTTTGTTTATTTGTTTAGTATCTTTTCAAAAAAAAATTTCAACTATGTACTTTCTCACATTGTACCTGCACGGGACTGGTAACTAAAATAAATTACAGCACCAGGTGAAGATCTCGAATCATGTCTCCTTCTTCCACCATGGGGCACAATATTACATGTATTTATATAAAGCTTTTCTAGTCTTGAAGACCACTCAAAGTGCTTTACACTACAGTTTGCCATTCACCCATTCACACACACATACACATACAGTGCATCTAGAGTAACACTTTTATTGTTGTTGTTCTATGGGGCAATTTGGGGTTCAACGTCTTGCCCAAGGACATTTTGGCATGCAGATGGGAAGACTGGGAATCGACCTTCTGGTTGGAGGATGACCGCTCTACCCCTCAGCCACAGCCACCCCTGATTTGATACGACAAGTATCAGATCAGGAAACAAACGAGAATAAAGCAGAGAACAAACAACAGAAGATGCCTGTGCCTGAATCTCAAGCCTGAATGTCCATTCTGTGGGACCAGGAGTAGGTGGACAGATTCATTGCACAGAGGAGGAGATTAGAGAAGAGGAGGCTATATATGGGCTGGGTGTGTTCCTTTCAAATCTCTTTGTCTGAGACCATGCTGTCCCACCAATCATGATATATTGTTACCGACCAGGCAGAATTATATAAAATAACCTAAAAATAATCTGTTTAAATCTATATTAAATCAAATTCATATTCACAAATCACAATTTGTCTCTTAGGGCTTTAACAAGGTGTGACGCCCTCTGTCCTTAACCCTCAACAAGAATAAGGAAAAACTACCAAAAAACCCTCAGAGAGAGCCACATGTGAGGGATCCCTTTCCCAGGACGGACAGAAGTGCAATAGATGCCACGTGTAATGGAGAACGTCAGAGAAATAAGAGTAATTCCATCATTGCAAATAGTTTGTAGCTTGATGGAAGGTAAATGAATTGAGGAATTATGGTCAGTAATGTTAGAGTATCTAAGTAAACATATTGTATATAAAGCAGTCTTTTAATCACAGTCCATGATCAGCAGCCACCACGATCATGATCCACCATCAGCTGTCACCTCAATTATGGTCCACCACTACGATCAGATGCCAGCACGATACAGGATCCGCCATTATGATCACAATCTCTGATTCGCGATCCACCATCATAATCCACGATGTGGATTAATTTATTTGATGTGATAAGGAGGGAGGAGAGGAAAGAGAAGCTCCATGTGTCATGTGTCCCTCGACATTCTAGACCTATAGCAGCAGAACTAAGAGCAGATCTGAGACAAGCCTGGATCAACTCTAACTATAAGCTTTATCATAAAGGAAGGTTTTAAGCCTACTCTTAAACGTAGAGAGGGTGTCTGCCTCCCGAACTGAAACTAGGAGATGATTCCACAGGAGAGGAGCCTGATAGCTGAAAGCTCTGGCTCCTTCTCCACTTTTAGAGACTTTAGGGACAACAAGTAAGTCTGAATTCTGGGAGCACAGTGCTCTAGTGGGGTGATATGGCTCTATGAGCTCTTTAAGGTATGATGGTGCCATATCATTTAGGGCCTTGTAGGTTAGAAGGAGAATTCTATTCTCGATTTAACTGGAAGCCAGTGTAGTGAAGCTACTACAGGAGAAATGTGATCTCTTCTTCTGGTTCTTGTCAGGACACGTGTTGCAGCATTATGAACAAGCTGCAGAGTCTTTAATGACTTACTGCTGGAGCCTGATAATAAGGAATTACAATAATCAAGTCTGGATGTGACAAAGGCATTGTCTAGTGTTTCTGCATCTTTTTGAGACAGGACATGTTTGATTTTTAGATATTACGTATGTGAAAGAAGGTGGTCCTAGAAATGTGTTTTAAGTGAGAATCAAACATGACCTAAAATTCCTGCTTGTTTCATTGGAAGCAGGGGAAATGTCATCTAGCGCAGCTATATCATTAGATAATGTATCTCTAAGGTGTTTAGGGAAAAGTATTAGAACCTCTGTTTTATCTATGGAAAGGTTTATTTTGTTATTCTGTATTTAATTATATCTTCAATAAATAAGACCAAAGCCAGGCTTCAATGATTAACCTTAGTGGATGCATATAAGCCAACTTATGTACCTTTGTTGCTATTCTTATTCATGGTTGACATGAAAAGATACTGATTCATATTTGTTTATTGTACTCTGTCCTTTCATCGACCTCACCCAATAAATGGTTAAATGGCTTTTGGATCCTTGTGTAAATGTGCACACCAGCTAGAGGCTCTATGGTGCAGTAATCGTTGCACTACTGAATCTAGTATAGAGTTTATAGTCTTTTTCAATGCAGTTACAGAGAGGACTTACAGGAGAGGAACAAGTATCAGGAGAGGACACAGAAGAGAAAAAGGCAGAGGATGAACAGAAGATGTCTTTGTGGAGGAGTCACAGGAGAGGAACAAAACTGACGCAACCATGGACCAACGTGTTGTACAACAGTTTCTGAAAGAAAAATCCCTGTTGTATACTTGCCTTCAAGAGCCAGCATATCAAAACTCCTCACAGCCAGAAAATAAGTAGTCCATATTTAAATACTCCCTCCCTGCAGTGCAAAATACCTATTTAAAAGGAGAAGGAAGCCAGTGGGAGACACCCTGGTTAAGATACCTGTGCTACAAAGAGGAAAAATGCCAACCAAAATAAGTGAAGACCAAAGTGATTAGTTCCGAGGTAAGGAAAAGGGTTGCTGATGATGTTTTCATGGAGATGTACCTCGCTCAAACCATTGTGAAGGAATGTGACTTCAAATTTCACAAGATGGCTGGGTACATACAGTACTTTCAAGTTTTGGTGTATACATGTCTACTGAAACAGGAGTAAGCATAATTTTCCGAAAACTGTTGCAGTACACAAAACTAAGAGTGCATCAGGTTGAAACAAATGATTATGAGTATGATGCACAGTTGTGATCACTGAAAATATACTGATGTAACACAAACATAGTTGGAGCACTGTGAAACATTTACACTGGTTCACAAGAGATCAATCGAAATGTAGGGCCAGGTGAGGATTTATAAACTGTTAAGTCAATACAAAGACCTAGCCTTTTGCATTACTTATTATTATTATAGTAAGGGGGGATTATTATATTCTAACAACCAGATTGAAAGACTTGATAAGTTTATCTCTTGTACAATAAACGAGAGCCACAGTTCCTGTTTCCTTTATGATGCTACCTACTCTATACACTAAACATGCACATTCACAGTTTGACACTGGCTGTGTGATTCAAGTCATGATAGATGTTTAAACGCTGTGCAGTCACAACACAAAGATGATCCTCATTCATTTTTTTACTCCTTGGAAGACAATCAGACCGAGGCACATGAGGAAGGGTAAGTGACCTGAAACAATAGGAGAGTTACTTTTCAAAATAAAACAGGAAGTCACAATACAAACATGGAGAGAGGACAAAAACTTAACTTGACCTTTACTGCGGCGTGACACTGATATTTTGTTAATCTCTATTATTGTATATTATTATGCTCTTGTTGTTTTCATTCATGTAAATACACTGGTGTGATACCTTAGTATATGCTTGCTTTTTGGTATATGTCTATTTTGGAGTTTTAACCCCCCTGGAGAAAACTCTACCAGCCGCTACTGGACGTATAGCATGTCTTTCCATCCACTAGAGGGCAAATCCTCCCCACAGGAAGCTGCCTGGGACTCCCTCATTGTTTTTCCTTGGTCTATGCAATATCTATTTATTTACGACAGTTTCTTTACATGATGAGTTGTTGGTCGACCTGTGATCTTTGTTTTCTTTTGACTTTTTTTGTTGTCTCTTTGTACCACTGAGAGGAGTTGCACTTAAGTTTCCTTGTACAGCTGTTCAATGAATGACAATAAGCATTATTCCTACTTTTGTATATAATGTTTCAATTTTTACTCCTATTTTCAGTCTTTCTATATTTTTCACTTGTGCTGCTGCTTTCCTCATTATCATCAACCTGCAGAGCCGGAGAGCCCGTGTTCTCCACCATTTTAGACCTACACATGCGTGAGTTCCAGACCCACTTAGAGAAGGACGTCGACCATCTAGTATTCATTGGAATGAATACATCACTGGTTTTCAGCACACAATGATAGACAAATATATACAGTAATGAACAGCTTTAAGCAGCACTCCACTGCGATTTCCATGACTGTGCCCATACGAAGGTCAAACAAAAGCTCTTCAAGTTTATGTGCCCCCCACAAAAAACAGTTTCCATGGCGATTTTTATAACTACACAACATGGCTGCCCCTGGGGTTTTATCAGGTTGACTTCTATATGATGCACATCGTTGCAGAGCATACACAAATCTTTAGCTAGGCAGCTACTATAGACATGTTCCACAATCCCTCCCCTTGATAATTCTTTGTTTCCTATTTTTATATTTTCTATATTCATACTTTCACCCCAGCAAATTCCTTGTATGTGTAAACCTGCTTGGCAATAAAACCACATTCTGATTTATGACAAACAGCAAGTTAGCACTGAACACTTGCAGGCCACAGGGTTTTAGTGGAACTAGACCGTCTCCTATGGCGATATTTGTAAATACACAACATGACTGACCCCGAGGGTGTTTGTTTGTATCAGGTTAACTTCTGTATCTTGCACATCAATACGCGTGTACAGGAACCATAAGTATTTTAATGCAGTGTACACGGCTGCTGGGCTAGGTAGCTATTATTAACATGCAAATGCCAAACAGCAAATCAGAAATACTTGAGAATTTGTATCTGACTTCTCTGAAGATTCTCTACTGCCCTCTAATCTCTTTGTTTGCTGACAGTGAATGCAGCTTCCTTCTAGGCGTGATGTGTGTTGTTGATTTGTTTTCAGTTGCAGTCACACTGGTTGTTGCAGGTATACAATGGCAGTGTGATATTTCTAGCTAACTGTTTGATTCACAACATTTTTATAACATTCTTCATACACTCTCAAGGTACGTTTGGGATATAGTACTGCTGGTCAGTTCTCTTCTTTGGTCCAAACTGAAATATGTCAACAACAACAATGAAATATAGTATAGAAAATAGACTGTATATGAAGATAGACGACACATGTCCACTTCCTCTAAAAATATCTCAGGTAGTGATGCTGCCATCTCGTGCTTTTGCCGTCATTTGGAACCTGAGTTTGAGCAGCAGTGATCATACAATCTCTTCTCTAACCTCCATTTGAGAGAGAACTTCTGTTGAAAACCGTGAATTGTTGAAATTGGATCAGATTAAGTTGATCAGCTAACAAGCCCGCAAAAAAGGTAAAACATACACCCAAGGATTTTCCCTGGTACTGCTGAAAGGCGTGGCTAGCAGGTTGTATAGAGTATGAGTCATAAGCTATCCAGCAGTATATGGCACCTCCTTTTATTTTGTCTTGTTTGTTCTTAGTGTTTGTTAATAGCAAAGTGTGTTTCAGGAATGTGTACTTAGTAAACATTAAGAACGAGGATCAATCTGTAGTCTAATGATGCACACTCTACTTACTCTCTGAGCACACGGCAAGAACTATTAATAATTTACATTATTTATCAATTATATTATTATTATTATATTATTATTATGTTTGTATATATTATTTTGATTTAGTTTTTGAAGTTTAGTTTTTTTAAATTGGTTCGTGCAGTATGCAGTTAACTGTTAGCTATCTGTTTTTGTGTAAAATGACTGACATTTTTATTTTTGTTTATTGATTAAATAAATAGCTACCATTTCATAAAGAACTGGTATCCTGCAGTTTGTATTAAATCGTAATGAGATGGTTACTGAAAACTGAGTATGGCACGGCACAGCCCCACCAAGAATATTTTTCACCAGCCGCCACTGATGCAGACAATATTTTACTGTATTTACCCTTTACCCTCACTAAAATCAACCTTTGAGCTCAATAACACCTTCTCTAAATTCTCTTATTACACAATAAACTGGAACAAATCCATTATACTCCCACTCCCGAAGATGCCTGGGATTCTGCTGAACAGGATTTATCACTTCCACTTCGCACTGGCAATATTAGGTACCTGGGTATAGACATTTCCCCCAGGCTGTCAGAGTTGTTTCATCTTAACTACACTCCATTGTTAAAAACTGTAGAAAATGACCTCCGGTGCTGGATGGATCTACCCTCATAGGAAGAATTGCAACTGTAAAAATAAAATGCTCCCAAACAATAATAATTACCTTTTCTCAATGCTACCAATCGCACTGACAGATATATGGTTCAAATCTACTCTTTCATTTTACATTTCACAAAATAATAAAGCTAAAATCAAAGATTCCATTCTACAAAAAAGCTTGGCACCATTAAACAATATCACCTGGATAGACCTGGAACAATATTTTTGTACAAATAGTTCACTCAGATTTACCTTTCCTCTGCACAACTGTCAAACAACATCCCTGCTTTAAAAATATTGCCATCTTAACAACTCTAATATTTAACCCCCCTCCCCACTATCACTCATAAACCCAAAAAGGCATTACACCATCTTTTCAGACATCAAAAATCTATAGATCAGTACTGACCTCAAACAACTTCATATCTTTCCTAACAGCTAACTGAAACCTACAGTTAATTCTATCCAAAATTATACACAGAACACATATTACTAAATATAAAATGTACAAAAATGGACTGGCAAACACAGACACTACATTCACTCTGGGAATGTCAACCGGTTCACGCTTTTTGGGACATGGTAACACTAAAACTGCAGAATCCCTTCATCCCAACAGCTCTGTCTGCTACAGAAATGAAGTGGGCTAGTTCAAGGATAGCTTTCTGTATGAGGACAGTAGAATGTGCAGCCAGAGTATTGACAAATTAAAAATGGAATGAGTTTGCAAATGCTGTATGAGGTTTTACAGTTTTATTGTTCATATCCTTGTAGGTTGATGCCCTTTGGACATGCAAACCAACTGAAGTTGTTGTTGCTGTTGTAAGACATGCTGAGCAGAAGCTGAATTTCACCATGCGGCACAGAGAGTTCCAGAGACTGAGGCCTGATGAACTTATCATATAGGCGGGGCACGTTTCTCATTAAAACTGTTGTTGTACCAGATTGTTTATCTCAAATGAATCCACCTTTTAATGCAAAAATGTATAAATAATTAATGAGTTGTGAGTTGTGCTGCATAAAATAATATCCAAGTAGATTGTCGACCCAGAATGTCTGGAGTGGGACTTCAGACAAACCATTTTTAAACATGTTGACCACAATGTGATTAAACATGACTTAACTTTAGCCTCTTTATCATCAGATATTTTTTTATGATTCATTTTCTCTACAGTTTGTCCAAAAGGTAATGGAATGTTACATTAAAGCCATCCTTACTTCTGAGGATACTGCTGGCCTATACCGCATGAATCACTGCACCATGGGTGTAATTCTACATGGCACAAGAGACCAGATGGCAATAATACATTTTTAAGTATTGTATTTGCAATAGCAAATCCCTTTTTTGGTTAGGGTATACTGTGGAATCTTTGTTTTGTTTCTGTATATTACAGAAGAAATAAAGTTATTTTAACGCATTTTTCTATTCAGGTTACATTTGATGGATATGATGGAGCCATTGGATTTGTCAATATAAGAAATGGTCCTTTTTGGTGAGTATACAGCTACTCATGTAGTACTGAATGTCTTTACAGCATTATGTACAGTATAGCTTATGGTTTGTGCATTTAAAGGTTATCAGCCTTATAAAGATTTATAACTGTATAAATTATCCCCTCCCCTCTCTCTCTGTCTGCCTGCTTGTGTGTGTCTGTTTAGACACAACTGACAAATGTGTGGAATGTACATAATTGAAAAAAAAAACTATTACATTGGATGGGCAGATGGGGACATTGCATCATGTGGGGAGAAAAATTGGGGAATTGAAACTCCACGAGAACAGTAGGGAAATCATCATCATCAAATATCAGATGCATTTTTGATCATCTATATAATTTAAAATAGATTTTCAGTGTGTTTTCTGGCATGATTTGCTCGCAGTGCACAGAAAAAACAGCAGCATTTCCGTGCACATATTAGTGAATGAGAGACATTGAGGGTAAAAATGTTTAAAGAATATTAGGGCATAAGCTACGACCCGGCTTGCTAGGGAAGAGGTGGCAACATAAAACCAGATGCTTTTGGTTATGAAAGTTTTTTCGTTTGTTTTTAAACTTGGTTTTAAGATTGTAGGACAATGCAGGTAACATGAACTAACAGAAAAACAAGCAAAAGGGTGTTATTTGAAATAAAGAACCAAAGATAACAAAAAGAGGACTCTTAACAAGAGCTGCTCAAATCTAATGCAAACTAAAATGAAAGGTAATCCTCATTAAACACACAACTAGTTCAAATCAAAAGACAATGAAAAGAACACCCTGCTCTTAATGTCTCTAACATTAATTCTTACATACACAATTCTGGTCTGACTCTCAGACAACAGCAAATAGTATCTTTAAATAACAAATGTAATCTCAATAGGGAATTTGCACATCATGATACACATCTGCCTCGACTGACACAGCTGGACAGAATTTATGCCTCCAGCCTAAAGTGATTCATGCTGATTAGAGGCTTGGAGTTGTCATCATATCATTAAACATTTTAAGAAGGATAAGATGAACATCACACCAAAAAAGATATTTTTCTAACTTTCAGAGGAAAATACTGGGATCCCCCCCCCAAAAAACCTGCTCAAAATATTAACAGAATATTGATTTGTTATGTTCCCAGAAACTTTTTGGAACCAAACAATCCTTTTCAGAAATATTTTCTGATTGGTGGTGCGAAACGTTCCAGTAATGTAATTATTAATCATTTTAAGAACGTTTAGATTAACGTTTTAAGACAATGTTTAGAGAACGTTTTCCCAGCTTTAAGAGGAGCATTCTGGGAGCCAAAAAAGTCAACCTGCTGAAAACATTAAGTGAACATTATTGTTAACGTACCCAATGCTGTTATTTTACTAGTCAGGACAGTGCATACTGTCCAGCTCTTTGATCCAGAGCAAGATGGTTCTTTAAACTGACTCAGTATACCGACAGTTATGTCCCTAATGAGCGACACTGGGCCTCCAATGCCACTTAAAGCCAGTGCAGTGTGGAGGTAGAGGTGGGGGACGGGTGTGTTGTATGTCTAATTTAATGAAGGGGAACCAGAGTTTGCATCTCCTCACTCATCTGAAAGTTCTCTGCAACAAGACAGAGAAGAATATACAACATGAGCGGTACACAGGTGGGATACTGAGACAGCTCATTGGCAGCTGCGGCTGCAGCTTCACCCTCACAGGTTCAGTCTGAATCTTTTATCAAGGAAACGACTGAAGGGAATAATAACCCCGGTGACAGATGGAGACTGAAACTCTCCGGGGTGGAATGAAAAGCTTTGTTGCCATGTCTCATCTGATTAGACTGTGTTTGGTGTAAATACTGACAGAAAGAAAAAATACAGACCAAGTGCTGTTTTACTATTCGTTCTGTATGTAGAGATACCTTCCTCTTACAAGTCTGTCATTATGGGATGGATTTGAATGCTTTGTACATATATCTGATAACAGCAGTGAAAGCAACTTCATTATACATAGATGTGAATAACTATGCTCCCTTCTTTCCAAAAGTATTCTGCACTCCTCAAGGTATTTTTGCTCTATTCCAGTTTGCAATACCAATATGCTATCTGTTATGGAAGTTTTCTGGAAGCTGGTGAAAGCAGGACTCAGGCAGCAGCTGATGTCTTATGCAGAACATTTTAATCTAGACTTGAAGCAGCAAGGAGACCAGAAGGCGGAACAATATACAAACACTAACACAGTAACATGAGAAATATTCCCCCCCAAGTCTGAAGGTGTCTCCCACAGCATCCCCATACATCTTCCTCTACTAGCGTCGCCCATTCTAACAGCACATCCATGGAAGCCTAGAATTGCTGTCACTCTCTATGTTACATGTAGGTGTTCACATCCTATTGGATACTGGTGTAATACACAGAAGAGTTGAAGTTGGTGCCCCTCTGTCTGGGGCATCTGAGTTAGATATGAAAGTCCCTGAGCGTAGACACTACAATGTACTGTTGGTTGGTCCTTTATCTATAACCTGACCTTGTGTACTGCTTAGAGAGAGAAGGGAGTATCTGTGGAAATAGACAGCCACTATTCTCTTAATGGTATACAGATATACAGTACATAATACGCTATATAATGGCATATACAGTAATGTGTGAGGCTTTACAAAAATTCCTAACACTATCTACCCTGTGTCTATAGACTGCCTACTGTGTTGTGTACTTGCATGTCACTTAAGTACTTTAAAATTGTGCTACGTGTATGCTGATTGTGTTACTTATAAGTCGAGTACCTATATGTCTACTAATATGTTTAGTGGCCATTTTACCTCATTCCATTATCCAATAGTCCACCTGTCCGCCTGCAGAGTGATGATTAAGTTTGAGTCCAACAGAAAAACTTGTGGCCTTGTTGTGAAAACCCAATGTCAACACATTTCAACCAGAGGCAGGGTAAAACTTGAAAGGCTTTATTTGAACGGTTCCAGCAAACAGGTTATAAACACGCCGTAGCTTGGTCCATTACCGACTCCAAATATCTGTATCATGTCCATCGTCACACTGTCCGTTGTTGCATGTATCACTGTGTCAGGTTCAAAAACCTGTGTCGGACCACTGCTCCACAGACTTCACACACTTAATGATATCCATGCGGTCAATAATATATAACTAAGCATTTGCACCAAACTGCACTAGGCCTTTTTCAACTGTTGCAAACAATTAATCGTAAATACAGCAGATTATAAATAAATACTAGCAAATACACAGTACAAAATATACTTTAACTGTACAAAAATGAAACAATAAACTTAAATTTTAGAACATAAGTGACTCGTCAAACCAACATTAATATTTTAACACGCAAATGCAGATTGCTTAGTGGCTCTTACAATGTTTCCACTGAGGATTAGGGAGATTTAAATGTCCTGTACATAAGCAACATTGACAATAAAGCGGACTCTGACTTTGTTTACAGATTGTTCTGCTGCTTTAAACGAAACACACACACGTGCACAAACATACACACACAAATATTGGATTGTGTCGGGTTTGAATGATATTCATTGGGACGATCTTTATAGTTTTCTTTTGTGAGTGATGAAAGGCCTCTGTGACAGCCACCAGGAATACAAAAATTTAATTTCTGGCAGAATTCAATTATATGAAACATGTGGATAAAAGGGAGCACCACCCACTACTTTGAATCTACTCTGAGGATATTCAAACAGAACTCCCACTCATCCATTTCCTCTTTCAGCAGTGAAATCAGCAGAAAGCTTCCTCTCAGCCCCTGAATAGCTGCTCCTGTCAGCAGCTGGGTTTTATCTGACATGTCCCAGCACCTCAGGAGATGATGATGGAGCTCTTCTCATTCCTAAACCTCTTTCAGCACCTGAGAAACCAGCTGTGTTGTCCTGGTTCATTTCATCCTTGTCTGTCTGCAGTGTGCCGCTCACATGTTTTGTATTTTATAGGGTTTTATTCCATTTTAGATTCACATTATACTAGAACATGTCATATCCAGGTTCTATATGACCAGAAATGATTGTGCCAAAGGATGAAAACTTTTTAAGAAACCTTCATTACTATTTATTTTGTAAATAATATTTGTGAATGATAACTCAGACACAGACCCTCCACCTAATGCCTCAATAACAACAGTGGTAGCATAAAGACCCTGATTTAGGGCAGGTTCCCATCACACCAAAAGGTTCCTGGTTTGAATAAGCGTCATATATTGTTTCAATTTTCCAACTGATCTAGTTCATGTTCACAAAGGCAAAGCTCAAACGGTTCAGAAAGTGTAAACGAGCCATTATGTGGAAATCTTGCGCTATTATTGGTAATTCAATCGTGCCGGTAAAAACACATCCCATCCTAATTTCTACTTGAATATGGTACATCGTGGAACAAGGTCAGGATCTGGAGTGCATATAATCAAACATTAGAGGACCATGCATATGAATATCTGATGAGACAGAATAATTGCCCTACATCACTAACTGAATTAGTAGTTTGTTGTTTTACAGTAGATCCACCTATGACAGAAATAAACCAGCAGATACACTAGTCCTGCTAAAGGGTAACCTCAGCAGTGATTCATCCCTTTAGCTTAAACATCCTCAACGCAATTGTATGAAAGTTTCATGTTCAAATGCAGCTTCAGATTGTGACTGGGCTACGAGCACAAGTTTATCTGACAGTGCTCTTCAGGTTGAATGAAAGGTTTCTGCGTCTGAACGGCCTCTCCATTAACCTTCAAATCAGTTTCTGCCTGCATCCCTGTGTCTGTAGTTACAGCTCTCTGCCTCTGTGCGGCAGCAAAGTCACTGAAAATGGACAGATCTTGGCACAGCAATATACATCATGAGAACATGAGCTGCTGTGGTCTAAGGGTTTTTTGGGGTGATTGAAGTTTTCCACAGACATTTAGAACCACTCATGATAAACATCTCTCAGTCCTATGCAGGTTTGTATTAGTCCAAAAAGAGTTCAACAGCAGCCTGTTGGGTTGGACAGGACAGAAGCTATGTGGACGAAGCACAGACTAACTGCTCTGCTGTCCTGCAGAGGAGCATTGATTCAATTCAATTTTCTTTGTATAGCACCAAATCATAATATACATGCAGCACTTTGGAGACTGTGGAGGAAAAACTCCCTCATAAACAGAGAGAAACCTCTAGAACCAGACTCAATGTGGGCGTCATCTGCCACGACCGGTTGGGGTGAGCAAAGAAAAAGGGGAGGAGAGGAGAGATGGGCGGAAAAGAGGGGAGAGAAGAGAGAGTGATAGTGGGGAGGGGGATGAGGGGGAGAGAGGGAGGAGAGAGAGACCAAAAACACTTGAGCACCATCAGGTATTAGATCTGACTAGTTAAAAAGTAAACAACAGTGTAAAGACATTTAATTATTATTGATAACAGACACAATTCATATTATAATGAATTACTGATATATTGTAATTAATAATAGTAATAATGGTAAAAGTTGTTGTCGGTTGAGGTTCAGGGGTCAGAGATATCTGAACCATTTTGAATATACTTACTGTTCATGTCCCACCATGTAATAGAGTCACACAGTTTTATTCCTAACAAACAGTTAAAAACCAAAAGCAACAGTAATCTGTACATTCATTGCATTTTATTATTATCTGTTAAAGTTTTATATATAAGTGATATTTACACATTTAATCAAGACAATTAAAATTTTGATTTTCATTTAACATCTTCTCTTTAGTTAATAAAAAAAAGACAAAAGAACATGAACGTTAAACCTGAAGCAGCTACAGTATGTTGGCACACAGCTCTAAGCTAAAGTTGGAAAACACTATATCTGTCTTCTTGTGCTCCAGAGGGGCAGGTATTACAGTCCAGCTGTGTGTGTGTGTTTTGTTTAGCTCCATATATCTAGCTGTAGTTCCGGAGGTACACGAGTCTGTGAGGCTGGAACTTCTCCCGACAAAGGGGGCACTCTGCCTGTAAGAAGAATCACACAAACACACATGCCAATGTCACATTAACACACACAGGGTCAGCAGGTGTCTGCACCTGCAGTATTTTTACACCTGAGGGCTTGGTGGGGTCAGATAGTTAAAATAATAATAAAACTAATGAATTTACACTGGTCAGTAATGAGCAGTTCAACCCTGGTATGAGGATAATTCACTGTGGAACAACTTGACCAATCTTTCCAAAATACTAACACTGTTCTTGAGACAAAAGGCTTGGCGTGTGGAGACATGTATGTCTCTGTTAGGAAATAATCCCTCAAAACTTGTGATCTTAAAAAGGTTGAGTTACAAAACAGCCTCTGAATAAACAGAACTGTTTTTCAATTCCCTGCCATCATCAGTATTGTTTGTAGATATCCAGGTGTGACTTGGATAACTGACCTTGGTGTTGCACCACTCTGTGATGCACTCCCAGCAGAAGAGGTGTCCACAGGGGGTGGAGGTGGAGTGTCTCCTCTCCTCCAGACAGAGGATGCAGCGGGCGACTCTCGAGCTCGAGCTCTTCGTGCGCTGAGGACTGTACAGACAGAGTTCATGTCATGTGTTGCATGCAGATCTTTTCTACAACACAAAGTGGTGTAGTATTTGCAACGGCTCGGTTGTCTCAGCATCAAGACTTTGTTGGACAATATATTGTCCCAGAAATTATCATGATAAATTATATTATTATCCTCATTATGAGACCATTTATATAACTGATACGATAGTATAATATCATAGTAATACAGGTACATAATTCTTAAGAATATTTAGTCCCACATTGTAATTAGAATTAAAGATATAATATGTCCTAAATAAATACATTTTGTTGCCACAAATTCAACACACCACCTTGTTCATGTTAACTCTCCTCTCTAATTTGGCTTAAACCAAAAATTTTCTCATTTCATCTCTGGCTGGTTCACTGTCTGTTTCTTTATGTGTAAGAGTGAGTTAGGGGTTGGAGCAAAGGTCAGCCAAATTATCCAGTTCATGTTTATATATCGCGGTACAAATCAATATAGTAATTATTGCTACAGGCCACAATTTCTCTTCATCACTGAAATAATTTCTGGAGAAGAGGATCTGTTCTTTTGTGCAACATTCTGCCCTGACATCAAGACCAGACAAAGAGTATGTGGCCTTTAGTCTGTTTCTGTACCTGAGCTTTCTGTAGAGCTTCCACTCCGTCCTGGCTCTCTGTCTCTGTCTGAAATTATTGAGCTGGAGACAAACAGTGGTGACCAGCTGAAGGAGGGACACGGCACCTAGCAGCCTGTAGCTGCTTCTGATGGTCCCGTCACTGCCGTATCGCCCCATCACATGCAGCTACATACACACACACACAGAAATAAATGTAAATATAACATGGTAAATGAAATCATTGAGGAAGTGATTTGATCAAACTGGTTTACATTTCTGTACCACATTAACAGCAACGGTTTGCTGCATCTAACAAGGTCAGAGTGGCTCAGTAGGGTGTGTGTCCAAGTGTCCGAGGCCCTGTTCAATCCTGGTATTAACATCCGTCCCAAGAGTAGACAAGTAGAAAGCACCAGGGGCGTCATATTATGGCCCTTTTTGCTTGGCGTTGTATTAATAAACTTATTTATACACAAAACAAGCCTATTTTGTTCCCGAGTTAACAAAAGAACATATGCACCCCAAGATTCACACAACTCCTCTTCTGAGAGAATTTCTACTCCTCTAGTGGATGTTCAGTTGCAAAGTTATGTACCAGTGAAAATGGCGACTGGCCAATTATTTGGGGCTAAAAAAAAAAACGTCCCCTGATGCCCAAGCCAGGTGACGCCCATGGACAGAGCTAAGTTTGTCTGTTCACTCCTCACATTGAAATGCGAATTTGCCTCCTGTGAGTAGATTTCATTTCCATGCTCTAAAGGCAAATACACACATACAGAATTTCTGTTCACAAAGACTGAAAAAGAGATTAT
This sequence comes from Paralichthys olivaceus, assembly GCF_024713975.1. Classification (NCBI taxonomy): domain Eukaryota; kingdom Metazoa; phylum Chordata; class Actinopteri; order Pleuronectiformes; family Paralichthyidae; genus Paralichthys; species Paralichthys olivaceus. Next base: position 2,806,262 of record NC_091098.1, read on the forward strand.
ATTGTTTTTACCAAGTTCCTATTTACAGATGTGTCCATTGTCAATGGGTGTGTGTCGGTGTGTGTGTGTGTGTGTGTGTGTGTGTGTGTGTGTCAGTGTTTAAGTATGACTGTGTGTCGAGTGAGCACGAGAGAGAGAGATCCAGTGAAGTGTAACAATGGGCTGAAGCTGCTTTCAGACATCCACTGAACTCTGCCGAATTTGTGGACATTCTTCACAGGAGGTGTGAAAGCAAATGTCAAAATCAGAAGCTCTAGACTTTCTTTGACATTTAGACTTTTCTTCAACACACCCACTCGTCTGCAAGAAGCTTATGTCACTCTTTGGTCGGGCCAACTTATAAAATAGTAGCAATAAAACAGTATTTTTCTATTTGTAGAAAAAATAAAAGCCACCTACATAGCTGATACCAGCCATCCTCTTGGACAGGTGATAAAAAGAGCCACTGAGGTAGAACAGAGCCACATGGAATCGGTGCAGGAGGGTCAGACCCTGACGGAGGACGAAAATGGCCGGTAAGCACGTTTTCCTCTGGGGCTCTGACAACAGCCCCACTGCCTTCTGCACCCACATCCTCAGCCAAGACTCCAGGCTCCATGTCCCGGCAGGCCGCCGCCTGACACGGCTGAGGCTCTCCTGCCCACCATCCAGCTCGTTCTCCAAGCACACCAGGACCTTGTCCAGAAGATACGGCAAGAGGGCATGACAGAGGACAAAGCAGCCTCGTCTTGCCCGGGAGGGGATCTGCCGTTTAGTGGGATCCACCTGTACGACGCCGACGTACTCTTCACCAAGAGTTTGGTAACCTGAGGAGGAGCATGAATCAAAATCAAATGCTGCCTATAATAATTGAAATAGTGAAACACACAGTGAGCGAAGTCGGATGGTGTGGTCGGTGACTACCAGAGAATGTTGTTAAACCATAGTAGACAAGATCTGACAGCAGCTCTATCTCTTTCCTCCAGTCCAGCCATCGTTTGGACCCTACAGGAAATAAACAACAACACACTTTAATACTACAGCCAATGCTTAAGTTCTGCACAGAGCACAGCCGTCATTCTGGGAAAAGACCAGCTCAGCTTTTACTCGAAACATGAAACGGACACAAATTGTTCTATTAACATTATTTAAAACACGATGAGAGCTTTTGTGTTAACAGTGGAGAGAGACTGGTGATTAGAATAACATCGAAAGTGTTGAAAGACGTTTGAGGTTCTCTCAAACATCTAAACACAGGATTCATGTACAATGAGGAAATAATAGCTGATACACTCCAACACTGCATCTAACCCACTCATCGAAAAGATTCCGTTTTTTAAATGTGCTTGTGATCAACGCAGAGTGTCTGAAACTTTAACACTTTCATCAAAGCTGCAGACTGACCCGGCACATGATGAATTAACATGTGTTACCCGAGGAGAGGCTGTCAGTCGGTTGTGTTTTATACTCGGTGACTAAACACCATCAATCATTCGGTCTTCGATCCAGACTAGAGGATAGGAATCTCTTACTTTGCCTAGCTAAAGCTATCGAATCAGAGTAAGCTGAGGAAAGTAACTTTCCAGTTTTTAGACCAGGACAAACTCACCGGCAAGAGTCTGAAAGGCTTCGTTGCTGTTGTTCTTCAGGAACGTTTGATAATATTCGTCCTTCTGGATGGAACGAATCAACTGGGAATGGTTAGCGGGGCCGAGAGGCATCGTTCAGCTCGAATCAAAGAGAGGACGATGACAGGTATTCATGTCCGACACTTTCCCTCGGAGGGACCTGGGTCTGTGCCGGTGTGTCCCGGCAGCAGCCCGCACACACTCACGGAGCCAGAGAGTCCGCACCGCTGCTAGGCTAACTGCTAACTTGTGCTGCCCAGTGTCTTTGGAGTGACCGTCTGTCGGTGTTATTCCACAAACGTTCTCTGAAATACTCGATTACAATTTAGCGAAGCTTCGTCCCAGGTACACATGGGAAGTTGCTGTGTAAACAAACGAGCAAGGCTGACAGTAAACCTCACCACCCACAGCGCCACTCATCGGCCGGAGGGAGCATTACACGGTCACTTTCTGTGATAAGGAATAGAGAAATTTTTCCAGAAGACATTTTGACATTAAATTACAATAGAAGAACTGAAGCGTTACTTATCACATTAAATACGACTCTTACCCAATACAACTGAGCCTGCAGCTGCATTTACCTACTACTACATGGCTGCTGTGAAAAAGGCCTATGAACCTTTCTTTTCATAATCTGTTTTTTATTTTTAGTAAGCTATTTATACACGTAAATACATACTCATATTGTGAAGTATAATCTGTTTTCCTGACGTGCCTTTAAGCATGAAAGGTCAAGTGCAACAAAGTAGAATGTATTGCTTTTTTTAAGGGGGGTAATTTCAATTGTAGACCACAATTGACAAACCAACTGTGATAAAACTGTCAAATAAAAGGTAAGGTGTGTGAGAAAGTGTGTCAACTGTCAAAAGGACAGGGCACTTGAGATTTTTGTTAGAGCAGAGAAAATGTACTTAGTCGATATGTCCGTGTTTGTGGCATGTTTTCTAATGCTGTTGCACATATTTTGCCTGCTATGATAAGTAAAGCACAAGCTGTTTGAGTGTAAGGATGAGTGTGCTGCCAGAATCATCCCCCCTTTAATCCCCTTTAAACAAATACAACACAGACATTTATATTGGGTTTATTTCATTGCATTAACTTCCAAGCATCCAGGTCACAACTGGTATGCTATTTAATTTATTGCCTTTTAATAAAGCAGATACTTCTTGAAGTTCAGCATTGCAAATTTATTTTTTATATATTAGTCATAGGAATTTATAAACCTTTTACCCTCGTCAAAATGTGACCAAGTAAGGTCTCATTATTGGGTCTGAACTGTAGACTTAGCTGAGGTCATTAGCTTTGCTTGGGGTTTCCACAATATTAGCAAATGAGTTAAAATCATATTATAATGATGTATTTTAGGCTAAATCTGAAGCTACAGATTATACATTGATTCACAGTTTACAAAGAAGAAGATTTCATTTACTCCATTGATTTATGTCACCTGTGATCTTTGCAAAGGGAAATTAAAAACCAAAAACTAAACCTTTTCTGCTGTGTTCCATTCATTATTTATAGACACTGGAAAAATGGGCCCCTTCTTCCTTTTTTCAGGCATACAGGTGATACTTATATATAATAATAACCCATTGATAAATGGATAAATGAATACTGGCCGTTAGAAAGTGTTTCATGCTTCTTAATTTACCTGCTAATTCCACAAACGTCTGTCTGTCTGAAGAACACACATCTCAAGATTCATCTCATTAGCTTCATACTTGGTGTATTTGTAATGGCCCAGGGAAGTGCAGTTACACATTTGGCACGATTTGGACAATAGGCTCATTATTAATAAACCTTAGCAGTCAGTGGGGGTGAGGCAGTGTGCCCTCAGCCTGGGGACCAAGTTGAACATGTCTTCTTCTATGTCCTCTGATAATAACTGTGGTTTAACCAAGGACTGACACAGACATTCTTGGGTGCCACATTTGAACTTGGGTCTGATGATTGTGTCCATTTCTTAACAGACTCTGAAATAGACGAAAACAACTGTAAATCATTCAAACGTACATGTATGTATGAACCAGAGTAATAATTTCAGTTCTGTTTCATTTGATGACAAACAGAATCTTCATGACAGTTAAACCAGGTAGGATGAACTCAAAGTTTTCTAACTTCACTCTGCACCATACACCGTTTATAGAAAGCACCGCTACATTATAGTCGAGGCCTGATATATTTTAATTATTTCCTGGGATTAGGGAGCACAGATGTCAAGGAATAATTGTGAAGTAGTTCCGCAACATTACCATAGGCTAAGAGAGATGAACATTTAAAACAGGCAGCTTTAGAATGTCCACTGCTCTACTTTTGTACATTAGAAATGTACAGATAATACAGCAATACAATCCTGATATGTTTATAATACATATTCAAAGATTTAAAGATTCAAAGATTTTAATGTCAAATAGACACCAGAACACACATTCCCCTGTGAATTGAAATTCTCGTGCTGTCCTTTCTGGAATACCAGCCGACCAAAATGTATATTAAATAATAATAATAATATCCAAAACGCATGGACAAAATTATCAAACAATTTGATTTAAGCAATGCTTTTAAACACATGTTGTTTCTGCCACAAACACAATGTTTTAGTACAGCCAATATAATTTGACCTGTTTTCTCTCCGGGGAAGTAGGTGAAGTATCATTCATTCAAAGCTGCAGAACCAGTTTCTTTGTCTCCTCACTGCTGCTCCCTGAGCCAGCTGGGTGTACTATAACCGCTACTAATAATCCCACTCCTATCCCTTCACCGTGAATGTTGGCAGCACTCGTATTAACCCTCAAAAAGTCTGCCCCGCCATCCCGCACACCAGGAAGTTGCACTTTGCTCTCATTGTGAGGGGAGGAGCTGAGAGTTTCCTTTTCCTCCTCCCTTTAACTTGGGAGCTAATTGTAGCTTGTTGCAGAGTAAAGGTGGATGATGTGAGAAGCACTTGGAATAAGCTGTTTGGACTAAACCACTGAAGAGCAAAGGTAAGTCGCAAACTTGCTCCATGCACCCTGTGTTTCTCTACCTGCTGGTTTCAGGCGTCAACATCCTCTGCTTTATTTGTTGACTAATGGTTTCAGTGCATCAGTCCAGACAGGAATTGGAAGTCTGATAAGAAGTCATTACACACAGCTCAGTCAGACCTTTCGGTGTGCTGAAACGTTCAGTCTTCTCAACGCTCCCCTGAAGGTGCAGTGATTTGACCATAAACCCAGTTTATGCATTAGTCACTTCAGTAAAAAGTTTCTGTTGCTCTGTTGTATTAATGGATTCTACATGAACTGATTCAGGTAAATACAATCCACCACATTTGAGCTGGATGAGTAAACAGAGCAGATGTAACAGATAAGCATCACCATGCCTTCCTGTGGATGATCACAACAATATGAAATCACAGTTACAGCTTGTCATAGACTCTGGCACCAGAAATGAATAACAAATGCTGACTTTTTATACTTTGAAAAGAATTGTTTTTGTAATGAAGTTTTTTTAGGAAGTATTTCCAGAAGGTTTTTATTCTTTGAACTTGTGAAACAACATTAAGAAAAAAGGTAATATAAAATAAAATAAAATAGCTCAAGTACAAGTAAATAAATACATTCAACTTCACTTTATGTATTAAATGCTTGATGTAGTTATGCTATATCACAAAGGAAATGTCATCTCATGTCTAAAATTTGCCAGTATCATTAATTGTTGCTTAAATTTGGCTAATGTAAATTCAACCTGTGTTTGTGAAGCTTAATCGAATAAACAACTACGATATAACAATAGAGGACACAGGAGCTGTTGTAGTCTGCGTAGGTGGCAGGTTGTTTGCAAGAGGACATCCTTGAAGGTCCCCAGTGACATACAGCACACACACACACACACACACACACACACACACACACTGGAAGGAAGTAGGGGAACTGAGGTGACACCTGCTGAGGAGACATGGAGTATGTTACTTTTATAGCTACCTCAGTCTACATCGGTTTCAGCTGCAGGATCAAACACATTATGTCTGGGATTCATCCTGAACAACACACACAGACACACACACACACACACACACATACACACATACATACACACGCACACACACACAAACACAGTCATATGCATGCACTTTCTGCATAGTTTCCTCCATGTATTTTAGCCTAATTCCACTCGCTTAGTGAATGTGGTAACCTCTACCACTGCACATGTGGTGAGGTGCCCCGAGAATATGTATATATAATGTAATGTATAATGCAAATGTAATTTGCAGAACAGTCATGTAGTCTGAACATTAAATATGTCCAAGGATTCTGGACCCATGCAGACACACCAGGAGGCTCCATGAATCCCTGAGGTGCTTTGGGGGTCTTTGACAGAAATCCAGGAGTCCTTGCAGGGCTTTGACAGGCTCTGTTGGGGTTTTCTAGGTTCTTGTAGATGTGTGAATTAAGAGTGGATGGATGAGATGATTAAGCAACCCCTTTACTTCCTGTTTTCTATCAACGGTAAATATTTTGGTTTGCTTTAACCATGACCTCATATGTTCCCCGATCTTAACCAAGTATCTTTAACAGTAAGTCCCAAACCATGATCGCTCCCGTTTTCAAGCCTACGGTCAGGTTCAGACTGACAGAAGGCCTGTCACTGGGGAAAAAAGGTTGAACCAGGCCAGTCACATGTGGGTCAATCAAATTGCATGCAAAAATGCAAATTTCTCGTGGTTTACCCTGGAACATCAACAACGATTTTCCACTGTATACATTGTTACAGTGAAAGATGACTATAGCCTTGGAGCGCACAGACACATTATGTCATCCTTTTGATAGAGGCATTTGATAAAAATTCTCATGGGCTGTCATAGATGCCAGTTTCCTTTTACATTTTTATATTTTCTTTCTGGGCAAACTTGTCTAAGACTTTTAAATTAAGACTTTTCATTCAATGAGCTAACAGTAGAAAAGCCCTTTTTTCACCCGGAGATATTTTTTTTCTTTTTTTAATCTGTCGCGTTTTAGAAGCGTCATCGACCCACTTGCTTGATATGATTCCAGCGGGGGGAGGTCCTGCTGTGATCTCACATCGGATTCCGCTGACTTTATACGTAAGGGCCAGTTGGAGAAGTGGGCAGACAATCCAGAGGCTCTCACTCAGACATTTGCGTTCACACATACACCTCGAGAAAGTGTGGAGAATCTCCGGAGTTCAGTGCAGGCAGCTTTAGTCTCAGATTTCTCGCAGACAAACTTTGGATCAGTGTTTTTGCATGATTTCATTTACTAAAACAATATCAATATCTTATCAAAGCTAAACTCATCATCGATCCCAAACTGCCAATGAAATCCTTTAAACTCCATATTATTGTAGCGTGGTTCTTGCTTGTGAAACATGGGAATGCAGGCACAGTGAGGCTTTTTGTGTCACCTACAGTACCTGCACTGTACAGACAGTACACTCGCAGTAAATCTCATATGTCCCTCATCTTAATGTAGCTGTTCTCATACCTGAGTGGGTTGAAGGCAGCTCAGCCACATTCTCTACACAGCTGGTTTAAAGTCGGAGGACAGGTATTGTATCATATGACTTTTTATGAGGCCATTAGGTAAAACAAACAGGGGTTTGTTTGGTGCTGATAGGACTGTGCACACTCAGTGTTACTGTATGAACAAATGGCTCCTAGCCTAGCATTGCTCTGCTTCAGACAATAGATTAAAAGAGCTTTTATCCATCTGGGATATACTTAATTTACATCTAGACATCTTGTTGTTGTAGGGGAATATCTACAAGTCAAGGTCAATGGACTTCTCAGGAGGAGTAGCCTGCTATTCAGGCTACACTGTGGTTGTAAACTGTCTTCTGTGGCTCTGAGGAACTTTATTAGGTCTTTTGATGTCATCAATGTTTAACATGCATTACAAACTGGGGGCACAGGGCAAAACCAACCTGTAAGTCTACATGTCAATAATCACTGGCTTCTTTACTGTCTGTGGTTCCCAGCTCCAAGAGTATTGGTATTGACTGATGTGAATCTTTCAAAAACACTCACAGATATATAAATTGCAAATATTTTACATATTTTTTTAATCACAGCTGACCACAAATATCTCCCAATCAGCAGGAAATAAGTACATTTGTCTTGTCTTGAGTCTAAATAAACCTCATTGTGTGTTCATGCTAATGAAGGACCATGTCATGCAGTGAGTTTTAAATAATGTTTGGAAACAACAGAGCTCTGAGGCACAGAGGGATGCATCAGGCTTTGATCCGCACAGTACACGTTTGTGGAATACACTCATTTTTATTTATCTGAAACAATTTCATACTAATGTCCGCTCTGACTGTGTGTGAGACCTCATTTCTTTCAGTTATTAACGTATTCATAGTGTGGCATTTCTTTTACATCTTGCTCAGTGGTGTGACACACTATGTGCCCTATTTCATTCCAAGGAAGTGAGCGAGCATAATAGACAATTATTATTTCGGTAAGAAAAAACATCTATGTAACATCAATTTCACAATCACAATTACTACATATAACATATTAGTAAAAATGATAAACGATATCTAACATGTCAGCCTTGCAGACCACCACGGGTGTTTTAGAGATGATTTGGGGAATTCCTTCAACCAACAAGACAATAAAGATGTAAACTGTCTTTGTATTTGGTATGCAGCCACTAACCTTTCGTGAATTGTTTTGAATATTTTATGGTCCAGAACATCATAATGTCGATCAGTGCAACATATAATAGAATATTAGCTGCATCAACATCTGGGTGCAGTCAACAACTGACAATCAAATTAAAGAAAGTATAGTGAAATAATATTTCACAGTATTTATTGTCGGTTTTCACACTGAATTGGTGGATTACAAATGTTGGCTAAAATAAATAAATGCTATTTTCTCTTGTCAACATGTTAAAAAATGCTTAAACTTAGACAATAAATTGAAGTATAGATTAGGTTTCCCCTTCTCTTCTTTTTATTAACAGCCTCAAACATTTTTGAATGCATCTTAACAGCTGCTCCTCTCAACCTTTCTCTCCTCTTGTATCCGACCCAACTTTTTCTTGTTCAGTGAGAGAAGTTAAATCTTGTTTGTTCTTGCAGGATTTTAAATCTTGACTGGAATGGCTCATACTGTTGTTTCACTCTGCTGCTTTTCACATGGTCTCAGAACATATGAGACACTGTTTCTGAACATGTAAGAGTCTGTCCAGTCTTCATTAGAAATACTTTCGCTGTCTACTTCTCTCTTTTTAGAGCACGCCATGATGTTTCTTTTCTCGCTTTCCTCTCCACTTATTTCTCACTGTCTATTCTTCCTCATCTCTCCCTGGTGCGTGTATCACTGACTCCAGTCTGAATTAGACTGCTCATTGGAATTCACAGATTTGATTGGCATCACATGAGAGAATTAATAACTCGCCTTGGCTGCTAAATCAGTGCCATAACGGCAAGAAAATGTGGGCAGGATAAAACAGAAACGCTCTGTAAAAACATTACAATTCTCAATGACTTCTTTGTTACACAATTGGGTGTGGTTAGGACACCTCTTATTAGTCACCCCTCTAATCAGAATAAAGGGATAGGGTAATTTTATGAGATTTACTTATTTCTTTTTTCTGAAGTATAATTAAGAAATTCATTACAGATGACATCACTTGTTCCCTGTTCTCCACTGAGTACAAATCTCTTGCTTCATGACAGCAGTTTGACACAGACAGAGATCTCTTTTCCATACAGCCAATCAAATCTTGCAACAAGCAGTAAGTTTAACGTTATCCCTGGCAGTGTTTTGTCCTAGGCAAAGCAGGCAGTCAGTGAGTAAGCATAACACAAGAGCCACAGGCTCAGAACTCACATGATAGATGCTGTTTGCTTCTTACTCATCAACATATCCAAAAACACACTGTCTGCTCATGACACGTAGCTACAGCAGGAGTCTACTTTGTCTCTCGCTGCCTATGGTGTACCTCTGGTAAGTCAGATAATTGCCACTGCTGGTGGATGGTCTACAACAGCAAAAGATGTCAGGTTCCCATCCTATCGACAAAGAAAATAAATCTGAGGCGTTGGAATCAATCAATCAATCAGTTTTATTTGTATAGCCCATATTCGCCACTCATAGGGCTGAACAAGGTGCAACATCCTCTGTCCTTAATCCTCAACAAGAGTAAGGAAAAACATTGAGGGGAATGTTTCTTGGCACTTTGGGTCTCAGTCTTATTGAGTATTGTTGCTGAGCATTTTCATCTTTACTGCCACTATTCACCATCTTCTAATGATATCTGATATCCAACAGCATAATGCTCCAGGTCAAAACAAATGTTCCAAAAACGAGTTTTGTGACCATGACAGTGAGCTCAGCGAAGTTGAGTGACCTCCTCAGTCTCCAGATGGGAATCCAGTGGAACCTTTGAGATGTGGTAGAATGGGAGATTGGAAGCATGAATGTGCAGCTGAAAAATCTGTGATGACGTAATGTTATTGTGGAGCAGTTGAATCAAAGACATGAACAACTGAGGCTGTTTACACAGTGTATTAATGTGGTGTCCCTCTTTCACCAATTAAAATACACAAGATGACTTGTTATTGTGCCAGCTCTTTGGTAAACTAACAAGTGGGAGTGTGTGTCTGTTGTGTAGTTTGCTAGTGCTGTGCGGTGCAGTGGCACAATCCAGCAGTCATTACATTAGCCAAACTATCAAAGCTTAAATAGTGAGAACTTGAAATAGCAATTAACACGTCTGAAGAGTGTAATTACTGTTGCTGCCGATCTAGATGAAAGTAACACTTCACACACTGACACAATCAGAACTCACATTATGTTCTTTGTTTGAATGTGTTGTGGAGGGATATCATTCACCTATGCCAAAATACAAACAACCACAAAACATAAACCAAGTGTCTTTCCAAGTTTGGAACACACTTCCTGACCTTTTCAGAGTTTCTTGTGCATATGGCTGTGAATAACTATGACCTTTTCAAGTATGTTGTCCACATGCTGACTGCTCTGGCCAGTGCGGCTCACCGTGCAGAAAGGAAAACCATATCTGACTTGGAAATGAGATGTTAGATAACTTGCCTTTTGACTATAAAATATCTGTTGAGGCGGCAAATGATTTTTTCCTACATTTTACATATAACTTTGCTAAATATTATGTGATTCCAATATTAAGTTGTGTGTTTTCTGGGAGATACTGTAGTGGGAACTCAGGACTGCTTTACTTCAGTACTTTGTTTCTGTCTGTGGACAGATGTTGTCTCTGTAAACCATGTAAGATACCATTATTAGAACTATAACAAAATGTAGGTGTGTAATTGAGATGAAGGACCAGATCTAAGATAGGTGGGTCCACAGAATACTACAGAATACCTGTGTGATAGTGAATGACTAATGAATAGTTATGTCATTAAGTAGCAATAACTACTGAATACTTGTTTAACAATGCAGTTATGATAATGAGTCATCATGAAATAATAACACTGACACAAAAGAGGAAGTAAAGTTAAAGTGATAATGGTTATGGTTAGCTTGTCCTTTGACAAAATGTTGGCCCATATGTTTTCATGGTTTGTTCCAGCTGGTTAGTTGTTGCATATTGGTTCAGTTTTTGTTTGGATTGTTAATTAATTCCTCTCATTCAGGTTTTTCTTTCAAAAACACAAACACCAGGAAACACGGCGGTACAGACTTTCAAATGCATTTTAAGGTTAGGATTAAAAAATAGAAAAGAGTGAAAAACTGAAAAACTATATTATATAAGATTCCTGCTATAATTTAACAGTAAATCAATACAATCTTCTCTGGCTACAGTCATTTTCAAAGGCAGATAATGAAAGCGTATTTGTGTCTCACGCTTTCATCCTCACTTATCACCTTCATCAAGATTTTTTATAGGACGAACAAAATCAATGCCTAATGTCTTCCTGAGGTGATAGTTACGTAAGTGTGGGTGGTGATCCAATTCAATTAAATGCAGTTCAATTTCATTTCATTTGTGCTGAATCACAACATACCTTGTCTCAAGGCACTTTATGATTCTTAAGGCCCAACATTATTGTGTTGAGAAATGCAACAGCTCCCACAACAAGCAAGCACTTGGTGAGAGTGGAGCAAAAAGAACTTCCTTTAAACAGGAAGAAACCTCCAGAACCAGTTTCAGGGTGGGCAGTCATCTGCCTGGACCTGTTGGGCTGAGTGTAGAAAAAATGGGGGAGAGAGAACTGTAATATTGATGATGCCATACTGACAAAATCATGCCTTTACTTTTAGACTGACTTTTTTCAGGCAAACAAAGCACTAAAATGCCCACAGTCAGGTATTTGGAAAGGTTGGATTTGGTGTTTATCTGAGTATGCAGGACTGCTTTTATACAAGGAATACAGTAGTTACACAAGAAATGTCAGAATGGCTGTAGTTATATTAAACATTAACATAAATAACTTCAGGTGATGGGCAGTAGTCTCTTTCTCTCTTTTACACACTGACCCATTTTTTGGTCATTTCCTGTGTATCCTATTTAAAAACATAGTACTGACAGCATCAGCTCTGCTGCAGAACCACAGCTGAACGGCAGCCGATGTGATCAACTGACAACCGTGCCACAAGCAGAACCACAGCCTGTGTGGCCCAGGTGTTATCCATGTTCAAAAAATCTGCAAATAGCTGCTAGTTTTTGTGTAAAAGAGGTATGAGACTCTCCTAGACCCTTGACACCGCAGGTGAGGATTGGAGCACAAGGTTGGGATGTTTTTGAGTGTTTCATGGGAGATGATGAGCAGTGGCAGAGCTGTGAGGTGGCCTCACATCTCACAACACGTCACAGATGTCAGTGGTTTCTTTTAGTAACATTAGTCATCCCGCCCATGGCTGTATCTATTTAGCAACGTTAAGAGCCTCTAGTGCGTTCACTAGGTGGGAAAACTTTGCAAACATTTAGCATTGGCTAACTTTTGTGCAAAAAAATCTATTATAATTTATCTTCCCAAGTAACATAAACTCTTATATAACAAGACACAAACATATATATATATATATATATATATTTTTTTTTTTAGGTGTTACTCCAAGACCTCAAACACCACAGTCAAAAGACTGAGACAGAGAGTGAGAGAGGGGAGACCTTGTGGACCCCAAGTATACTACCACTTCCAGACATACTGGACACTCGTATTGCACTTCAGTTTTGCTGAATCTGATACAGTGGTGATGTTATCAAGCAGCTTGATAATTCATGAATAGTTGTGACTACTTATATAAGCACCTATCAGAGAAGAGCAAGATGAATGGCCAGAAGTCTGTTACTTTTCTAAGCAGATTGAAGAGCCTGGATCATCCATTAGATGTAGAATGGGAAAAATAGTTCAACTTAATTCACTTATCTTAACTGTTATTTATCTCTGATGTAAATTTAAAAAAAATGTATTAAAAAAAAAGAAGACATTTCAAAATCAAGATATGATGTACCCATCTAGCCAAAATTGAAACTCTTTCCCAGGACACTCCAGAGTGACAGGTGGGGGAATCTTTCAAGCCTTCTGGTACAATATTCACCTGTGGCTGGAGTACTCACTGACTCAGCACTCTGAATACTGGTATGCATGCAGGCATTTTGGCCTCCCAAACACAGAGACTGTTTTCAGCTCAGCCTTGGGATCAAGGAACTGGAAAGCTGGGGAGAAAAAGCAGATACAGGAAAATCGTACCTATATAAAAACTGTAGCTAAAGTCTTGCTGTTAATTGCAACCCACAAAATATTTCACAAAGAGGTCTTAGGGAGACAAGTGATGCAAATTTTGGTGACATCGGCTGAAATAGTACACTTATGGCCGACACAAAAAAAGGAACAGATGTCTTTAGTGCTTAGGTATTATTTTCGAGGAGCTGTAAAAGAAAGCTTCTTGCACCTTGAATCTGCAGACCACCTTGATGCTGCAGGACTGACCCTAAAAAATTACCCAGATCCTATGGCCTGAAGTACCAAAGTAACCTGGTTGGGCAAGCATGCGATGGTGCTTCTGTCATGAGTGGCAGGCACACCAGTGTTCAATCTCGTATTAGTTAAGTGGCATAGCAAGCCTTTATTGTAATGCTCATAATCTTAATTTGGTTCTTGTTGACACTGTTAAAGCAGTCCCACAGCAGAGACTATATGCTTTTATGTTTGGCTCTTACATCCACACAGAGTGGCTTAACATACAGAAAGAAATGGAGCACCCACAGAGCTTCAATGATGGAGGGAAACAAGGTGGGCTTGTCAGCATTTTGCTTGGTGTACTGTACTTGATAGACTTCTTGCTATTATCCGTGTCCTTGAGGAGGTAGCTGCAGGAAAGGGTGGACATAGAAGTACTGATGCACAGGGCCCGGTCTCTCAAATTGACCTGCAGTTATTTGTCTTTTTGGTGGCATGCACTAATGTTTTTGGTGATTTTTCTACAGTCCCCCTCTCTTGTTTTATTCTCAACTGTGGATCTAGTTGAAGCCCTTGTGCAACAATTTCAAGATTACAGGGATGAATTCTACTATGAGGTACTCTGGAAAGAAGTCTTAAATACTGATTAAACATGCAATGTTGAGACAGCACCTGTTCCAAAAAGAAAGAAAAAACAGAGCAGAATTCTAGATGGACATTTCATGTCCTCAGTAGGTGAGCATTCTGAGCAGACCAAGGACACTTTTTGTGCCAGCATATTCTACCCTGTGCTTGATAACACGCTCAGTGAGTAAAATAGACAATTCTCAAAACCAAATTATGAAATAATGATGGGGATCCAAGCCTTAAATCCTGCATGTGCTACATTTTGCCTAGAGGAGGCAATATTTTCATTTGCGTCTATTTATGAATGCAAGATAGATGACCTCAGACATGAGCTATGCCAAATGAAAAGAGTTATAGATAGGAAAGTAACATCTGGCATACAGAAGCCCTCTAACATTGTAGAACTTGCTAAAATAATTGAACCTTTTAAAGAGGTATTGCATGAGCTCTAAATTGCTATTGCAAATACCTGTGAGTACTGCTTCCTGCAAACGCAGCTTTTCCACACTCAAACTTGTTATGACATACTTGAGATTCACCATGGATGATGATAGACTGAGCAATCTAAATGTTTTAAGTGTGGAGTCTGGTCGAGCTAAGTCCCTGGACTTGGATGATTTCGTAAACCTGCAAACCACAACAATCGTAATATACAGCTGTTGTAAACTGAATGTCTGTATTTTGTATTCTTGTATTGTTTTTGCATCTTTTTGGTGCTATGTTAATCTTTATTATATAATTAAATCAGACTTTGATTTAAATGAACCAGTATATTCCAGATGATACACTGATTACCTCATACTGCTGCTGATCACCATAGGCTGAGCTGAACATCTGCTTCTAGAGCAGTAGTAATAGTCAGTAGTTAGGGACACTTGTATTATACAATAGAACAGAATGCCTTTGTTATCATCACACAGCTGAAACGTATTGCCACTTCTCAGTAGCAGGCCCTACATAGAATATAAATAAAACCGTCAGCAACAATCAATCAACGCAACTCTACACACAAAGAAATAAACATAACATAGAATAATATCTGTTAATTGGAAGATAGTCTTTATACTGCACTACATTTGTAAATTTGTATAGTGTAAGCTTTGCCTTTATATAGGCCTGTATTTTCTCCTCAAACATATTTTTATGTTCATTTAAAAATGTGGGTTTTCCCACACCAAAATGATCGAAGGTTCTATCCTGGCCACCCCACTGAAAAGTTTCTGTCTCAGCCACTTATGATCAGGCATCTGGAGTGAGGTGGTGCAGGGCTGGGAGTGGGTCAATGATTAAATGGCAGCTACCCTGACATAAGAAAGATACTATCTTGTTATTTGTTTTGTTAAGTTTGACAGTTGACAAGTGATTGGCTAAAGTCGAGGGTCTCAGATTGGGATTGGGTAAAGACCAGAGTGAGCCAGTGGAACTCTAAAATAGCTGGAAACTGTGCTTGTAACTTAGGGGCATGTGCAAGAAAATGAAATATTCTCTAAGCTTGGCCAACACTCAAAAAGTCTTCATATTGTGCCAAAGTAGGATAGTTGTAATTGGTTTGGTGAGCATTACCAGTGTAATTAAGGAAAATCTAACAACAACACCCCAGGATATTAACCCAGGGAAAATGAATTACCTCAGACCAATACTAATAACCAAAAGGCATTCAGGTTCATTATACTAAAGCAGCAGAAGACGTGGCTCCATCCAAAAATAATGATTTATTAATAATTACAAATATTTTAACTTTTAAAAGAGCCGTCACACACCATTCGCACATATGGGCTGGGGAGAATGATCCAGAGCTGAGGCTTACCAGTAGAGAGGTGGGCTGGCGATGGAGGGGAGGTTTCCTAGGGGGTGTCACCCTCATCACATGTGCACACACACACATCCTCATGCGTACGTACAATTGTGAAAACCAGGGAGTGTATGGCAGAGCAGACAGGAAGGAGACATCACCACCCAAAGACACCAGTCTCCACCACCTTAGGCCCTCAGCATATAAAAGACACACATCAGTAGGGCTTCACTCAAATTCACAAAAATAAAGAAACCAAAACTATTTTAATTTATATCAGGTAAAAGAACCTAATCTACAAATTAGCAACCAATTAATTATAATTAATCATAATAAAATGAGATTTGCAATTTTAAACAAAGCAAGATAAATAAGCTACCAAAGACACATTATTATTTGCAGTAAGCAGCTATTGCAGTAACTCAGCAATTCATTAATATATCTAGTCATGTTGTAGATCTATACATTGTTATTGTTATGGTTAGCCTTGATTTTGATGGTGCCAAATTGTTACCGGTCTCTCTCTCTCCACCTCATCTCTCTTCTCTCCCCCGCTTTCCACCCATCTCTCCTTTCCTCCCCCCTTACTTTTCTTTCCTCACCCCAACCGGTCGAGGCAGATGACCGCCCACATTGAGCCTGGTTCTGCCAGAGGTTTCTCCCTGTTAATGAGGGAGTTTTTCCTCCACAGTCACCTGTGCTTGCTCATTGTGGGAACTGTTGGGTTTCTCTATGTTAATATTGTTTTAAGGTCTTGACCTTTAAATGTAAAGTGCCTTGAGATAATGTAAATTATGAATTGGCGCTATATAAATAAAATTGAATTGAATTGAATTGAATTGACTGGCAATGTAACACAATCAAAATAAAGTCTTTGGGTGCAGATTAAATACAATAAAAAAATAAACAATACAATCCATGTTTGCTCCGTGTGGTCACTGTGTGGTCACTGTGTGGTCACTGTGTGTATTGTGTGCTGTGTTCACATGGATGGGTTAAATGCAGAGGTCAAATCCCCCCCCCCCCCCCCCAACCAAATCAAAACAAATGAATAAATGAAATAAATGCCTCACACAAGGAGCAGATGGTGGGATGACCCGCCACGAGAGTAATAAAGGAGAAAAAAAGGCAATATGTCAAACCCCACTCATATTCACAAATAAAAAGGGCTCATGCACACACACTTTAGGAAAGCCAAGGCAAAGTAAAGTAAAGCTAAGTAAAGCAAAATAAAACAAAGTAAGGCAAAACCAGGGATAAGCAAAGTTGATTACTTTTCATTTAGCGACTTACAATAAGTGCATTCAAGCACGAGGGAAAAACCCAGAACAACAAGAATCAAGTAAGAACAATTTGCTTGAAAAATGCCAAACTACAAAGTGCTACATATAAGAGCAACTAAACCCCTTTTTTTTTTATAAACACCAGAGTTGATGGTGGTTTATGGTTATAACCAATGTGTAGTCAGAAGAGATGTGTCTTTAGTCTGCGACAGAAGATGTGTAGATGTTCATCTGTCCTGATGTCAATGGGGAGCTTGTTCCACCATTAAGAAGCCAGGACAGCAAACAGTCATGATTTTGTTGAGTGGTTAGGTGTCCCTCACAGTGAGGGAGCAGCAAGCCGACTGGCAGATGCAGAGCGGAGTGGACGGGCTGGGGTGTAAGGTTTGACCATTTCCTGAATGTAGACTGGGACCAATCCATTCACAGCAGGATGCACAAGCACTACATTAGTATCTTGAAATGGATGCGAGCAGCCACTGGTAACCAGTGAAGGGAGCGGAGGAGCAGAGTAGTGTGAGTGAAGTAGAGTAAAGCAAAGCTGCAGTGCTCTTGCAGCGTGTGACGAGGAGCTGACGCAGCTTCCCAGTGAAGCTGCCCAACACATACCCAGGGCTCACAGAACACAACAATATTCTGCCACAATCGTAAGGAACATAAAGGTACAGGCACTTAGTGGCCATATACTTCTAATTTATCTTTCTGAATCGGAGGAAATGGAACTGAGTCAACGTTGCAACTTCTAAGAGTTGTATTTTGTGGTTTGTGACAAAAAACCCAAACCCAAAACTGCAGATGTACTTATGCACATGATTCCCTGAGATACATTTTCATGCTCATTGCAGTTTATGTTCACTATGTTTACCATCTCAGTTAAGCATATTAAAGGTGCAGTGTGTAAGATTTAGGTGAAAGGGAACTATTGGCAGAAATTTAATGTAGAATAACCCTCATGATGTTTTCTCTAGTTCGTTTCATCTAAATTATATGAATTGTAGTTTTCTTTACCCCAGAAAAGGCCAATTATATTTAAATACTTTATATTTACATGGAGGGGTCCTCTCTACGGAGGCCGCCATGTTTTCTACATTAGTCAAGACTGAACAAACTAAACACCTTTTGAGTTTTTATGACAACTAAAGCTACCACAGGTTCTTTTTCATGTTTGGAAGGAGAGGGTGAGGTGAGGGGTGTTCAGCTGCAACATGCAATTTCAACACTAGATTATACAAGATTCTACACACTGTACCTTTAACATGTTATAATTTGCCAATTAGCTCATAACAGCAAGTACATCTAGGGTTGACATCAGTAGTTTTGCAAATATTTAATCATAAACTATTACAGTTCATCTTGAAGGGAATATACTGTATGTACCAAATTGGTAAAAATAGCAGTATCAGCAAAGAAATTGGAAAACTTAATCTCCTATATTGTGGCATTTCATTTATCAGTTGGGATATTTGACTCTGGACCAAAGTTGATTTACTAATCATGTAGCCATCCATTTAGTCACATGGCTGGAGTGGCAAAAAATACCCTGTGTCTGGAGACATTTTCTGATGGCATGAAACTGCATTTGTTCATGCACATGGGCTTAACAATACACACAACTTTATGATACCCATGAAACTACCCTGGACATTAGACCTCCCCCTTCCTTCTCGAGGACTTGTTTAAAGACTACATGAGTGTTATTTCTGTTACATCAGTCACTTGTTAGTGAAAGATAAGAACGAGATGTGGGAAGCACTGCATTTTTAATCAGGCAGTTTCACCATCTGAAGAACTGAACAGTACTTTGTTGAATTTCCACTGCACTTACTGTCTGTACTATCAAGGTTTGCCATACATCTAAATCTGCTGCCAGGCCTTCCAGTGATGTGGAGCAAATGGTGAACACTGGTGTGTGTGATAGGATCGAGGTTTCCACTTTTGTTCATTCTTTCTTGTCTCGGTAACAAAGCAAAAAATACCTTACGACCCCTTGTTTGATGTCATGACAGAGAGTACTGGCACACATTTTGAAAAAAAAAAATAGATTCAGTTTTTCCTGATCCAGTCTTTGTCTGAGCTGGATCTGCTTTACGAGAGCTGTGCATGTGTGACTTCTTCACTTTCCTGTGATGAACACACCACATACAGCAGTCTCTGTGACATGCTGCTGGCCAACTGTATCCTCCAAGCTTGGCAGCTGCAGTATGAACGTGAGTGTAGCTTATAGGAAAAGCCAGTTCTCTAACCCTTTGTGGAGAATTGCTTTTCAGCAGGGTGTTGGTTTTCAGCCTCTTTCAGCTCAGTCATGGGGGATTTACCGGCGCTGAAACCCAGCACCTTACCTGCAAAAACCTGAGAGACTGAAAACAATCCAACCTCCTGGGAAAGTGGGTAGCTGCTGGTGTTGCAGCTCTGTTTGGGGTATGCATGCATTTATTGAAATGTTGGCTGAAATAATAGGAAACTATATGATAGACGATATAAAACTCCTGTCCATTATGGAAATTGAAAGAAACAAAATTTCACAACAATTTTTACATTAGATTGTGATAGTAAATGCAAATGTTGACTTTATGATGGCACTCAAGAGTCTGGGTTAACCAAAAGAGGATTTGGGAGGTATTTTGTGTTAGGATGTATTCTCTTTTGACCAACAATGATTATCCACAGCACATTTCATTGTAATCTAACCCATTGTTCTCTTGTGTAGGGTGCAAATTGGAACGGATTCATCAATTGGGGAACATGATTGCACTCATGATCAATATAAATTTGTCAGACAAACTAAATTGCTACCATTTTACCATTATAGCTATTAATTATAATACTGTATCTGGTTGTATTAGGAAATGTTGCAAGTCAATGATTCTTCTCTACTAAATTTATCAATCAATCACATTTTATTTGTATAGCACACATTAACAAATCACAATTTCTCTCTAGAGCTTAACAAGGTGTGACATCCTATGTACCCCCCAAAAAGCCTAAAAACAGGGGGGGGGGGGAAACGTGGAAACCTCAGAAAGAGTCACATGTGAGGGATCCCTCTCCCAGGACAGACAGAGGTGCAATAGATACTGCATGTAGCTGAACACATCAACAAAATATTAACATCGGTTAGAAGAAACAGTTTTTAACATAACGGAAAGGTGTGTCAATGTTTTACTAATTTACTAACATTCAGACTTTTCAATTCAATGCGTAAACTGCATAAAATTCCGATTTTTTTAATATATATTTTTAATTTTACTTTATTTTTAATTAAATCTGTATTTTACCAAGCGAGCCTAGCACGATGAAGAAAGAGACACATTCTCCCCTGGTATTGGACCAAATATTGTGGTAAACTACAGTGATTAGACATAATGTCTTTCTTTCAGCAGCACGTGTTTTGTTGTCTTGGCGGCCAGCTACACTGTCTTGAAACTCCTAGATGCTATGTGCACTGAATGGATCCTATTGTGTATGTATTGTGTTTGCAGGGTTCAGACAGGTGGGGAAGAAAGGGCCATTGTGCTAGTTTGCCTTTGACTGTTGGCCTGAGACATTACACTTTATGTGCACACGCTAAATGCCACAAGCATTTAAATCAATTGACTTGCCTCCTTAGCTCATAATAGATCTGATAACATATGAGCTCTTACAACATAGAGATAATAACCCTTGTGTGTGTGTGTGTGTGTCTCTACATGTCTCCCTCTCTCACTCACAGGCGACTTAGGAAAACAGCCAGTACCACAGAGGAGAGTGTGTGAGGTAGTCACAACAACACTCTGTAGTCTAAGCCACAAGATGAAACACACTTTTCAAAGAGCTGAAGAAGACTGACTCCCCAGCTTTCATTGTGGCTGTTAGATTTTAGTCCCGAGAGTCGCCAGGACTTACTGTTCAAGCTTTCTCTTTCTCTCTCAGTCAGTCATGTCAGGGTCGGTGTTGGGAAATAAAAAGGTTAAGTGCACGACTGAGCTTGTATCTAACTCGCTGCACTTAGCAACAGAAAGGGTGTTACCTACAGTTTAATGTTTCTGCTCTCAGGAACTCTTTTGTTCCTTTTACAGGTATGCACCTAATACTAGCCTTGCTCAAAATGCGGTGCTGGTGTAGGTGTCTGTGTACAACACAGACTGCAGATTTGTTAGACCACATAAAACTAGTGTATTGACTGAAGCAAAAATCACAGAATGGTGGGATCTCAAAAAAAGTTTGTCTCTTAAGCCCACTGGTTCCCACTGTAGGTATGGATCTTTAAAACATTTAAATAGTAAAATTACCTCCTCCACCAACCAGTCAAGAGGCCTACACCCATGTCTGTCCAGAAGCAAATAATATATGCAGTGAAGACATTGACTGAATTCAACGAAACGTATTAGGTGTATTTTGTCATAACTAAAATATAAATGATTGAGTTATGGTCAAAAGCGTGTGCTGTGAGGTCACAGTGACCTTTTACCACCACTAACTGACTAATCAGTTCATCCTTGAACCCCAGTGAATGTTTTGCCAAATTTGAGGTTATTCCGTCAAGGTGTTCCTGAGATATTGAGTATTGAGTGCGGCATACAGACAAACATTGAATATGGTTAAGAAAGGCACAGCAAAGTTCTGTTTATTCTTTGTAAAATCATATCTTCTGTGTGAATTAAACTGGGTATGCAACAATGTTCACACTCATGTTCGCTAGTAACAGTGTGAAAAACCCTTGAAATGTCCTGGTCCTCTCAGAAAAATGCCATCGTTGGTTTCCTCACACACTCATATAAACACAATGCACAGCTCTGATCATACTAATCCTCATTCTGTTCCTGAGGCTTTGATTTTTCACATTATTTCACTTGGTGTGGCTTGTGTAGGAAAAGTCACCATGTGCACATGTCAGGACAAGTCAAAGACAAGTGGACTGACTAGATCCTTGTCACACATTCCCACTATGAGGCTTTTGTGGACACTATCTTGTCTCTTGTCTTATCTTTTGTTTTGATGGCAACATCTAGGCCCTGAAACATTCACTGAATTTTGAAGAATGATGATGAAAGTCATCTTACAAACTAAAGCTTAATTCATAACTAGTCGAACTAAAACTTCAACGGACATTTTACTGCTGCGGTCAGCTAATGGCAGCAAACCTCAGATGTGCCGGGGGGTTCTGAGCTTTTTTGCTGAGAAAAAAACGACTGCCTGAAGAAAAGAAGAAAGTTGTCAGGTCGTAACTGCTGAGTTGGCGCTAATCCTCTGTTACCCCCTATCCACCGTCATGGAATAGGTTCCAAAGTGGTTAATTTTGAATAATTCAGAACAATTCAACTGAAACTAAAATGCTTTAGATGCCCCAAAAAACGAAAAGGCTTTCAAGTGCAAACATTGGTTATTGTTTAATATTCTACAGGTCGGAGGTCTACACCTGAACACAAGAACCAGCTAATTTGAGATCATCATCACAAGTGACACTCTTAAAATAAATGATTTAATGGTGCAGCTCCACTGAGACAGTCACATTTCCCAAATAAAAGTTGACTTAAACTCCCAGTCTTGATTATTATGATTAACTTGGATCTTTTCATGAATGACACAGGTGGACATAAGGATGGTCTTAGTCATGAATTCTGATTAATGTCTATGTCACTCTACCCTGTTATCTACTTAATACGTAACTTGTAAGATCAAAACATGTGATAACCTATTACAATATAAGTTAGAGAGAATCAGGGGGAACACTCATTCATGAATCACTCTCACAACGAAGTTTATTACTTTAGGTTTTACACTCAGTGGTTTACAACCATGGTAGTTTTCTAGTATTATGTTTTTTCCACAGAGTATTTGATTTCCACTGCAATCTTTTCCAAACAGGAGGAAACGTCTTGCAGAAATTGTGTGTTTTGCGTTGAGACAGCAATTCCCTGTATCCAAAACAATTTTCTCCCAAGATAGACGAATAAAGAAACCTTAAACCTTGAAAGTGCCTCAGTTTGTACTTTACTTCATGAAGTCAACAAACACATTGACCTTAATTTAATTCCCTTCCAAAACCTCTGTGCTAGAGTTGAATGAAAGGATGAAAAACTTCCGTCAGCATGTGGGTGTTGGAATTATTACTTAACATTCCAGCTATTGCCACACACACACACACACACACACACACACCTCTTCTCCTGTGTCCAGGTAGAGTGTGTATATGCATGTTTGATGGTAACCGGAACGTGCCCAGACCTGCAGCTCAGGCAATCTGACCGCCAACCTTTCAAAAACAGTTCTCAACACGTCCATCAGCCAGCCCACCTCATCTCGCAAACCATGAGTGACTCCCCACCACACATTACTCATGCACCGATTGTTCAGTCCTTAGCTGGGCAGCGGATCACAGGCTCCACAACATTAAAGCTTTCTATTTTAAAAGCTGATTTGAAGGAGTCTTTCCATCTGAGCTGAGGTTTACTCTTTCTTTACGTGACTGGGTTTCTGTGAGGGATGTGTGGCGGAAGGCAGAAAGGTAGGTAAACAAAGGAAGTTTAGGTAAGAGAGGTGAAATGAGTGTGAGGCGTGTTCTAACAAACCGGCAGCTGTCATGTTGCTTTGTATGCACTCCGAAGTTTTAGCTCACACTAGAGTAGATTTATGTTGGAATTCTTTAGCAGCTATTTAACAGATTCAATCGTTGATTTTAATCCAACAGTTTTATACATCCCCAAATTCTGTCTTCTCTTTCTCTGTCTATAGTTTTGTATCAGTTTGCCACTGTCTCCAGGTTTAGTTTTTACGCACCTACTTGAATCATTATGTTGTGACATCAAACTATAGCAACATGAATGGAATCTGAGGTCAGATGAAATTTGAGAGTGCCCACACTAGGTGTGACCCAAAATGACCCCAAGTACCCTTCAGTCAACAGAGCTGGTCATGTGTTCAATAAGGGAGAGACAACAATTTGTAAATGGATATTTGGTGATATCTGTAATTAGCTGTTCGGAAATAGATCCTGGTGCTGTTTCTGATTGGTGTCGGTCTTCATTGCCACTGATTTCATTCATGACCTATGCACTGAACTCCAGTGAACCTCTGGACTCTATGTGTGAGTGTCCGAGTGATAGTGAAAGTCGGCAGAATGTCCAAAGGAGGCGATGTGAGAACACAGCAGGAGATTCTCAGCAGGATTCAGTGTGAGGAAGTGGGGGTGTTAATGACGTGACAGACGCAACACCGAGAGAAACAAAAAGAAAAAAAATACCTCTGGAGGAAAAAGAGGAGCCACTCTCTGGAAGACACTGACAAAGTTATCAAGATCCATGTCTATGTGCTGTTAACAAAAACATGTGATGTCCACAGTCAAAACCTTATGTCCTACCACTGTCCGCTGCACCACCCCTCACCTGAACACTCCGATTTCTGTGTTGTCGCGAACACGTCTGAGCGGAGAACCTCCTGCTGCGTTTTTCATGTGTTAAAAAGCAACCCTCAGAGGTCGTGTCTGAAAGTGTCTGCAGAGGGAGCTGTGTGAAGCCTGTTGAATGTCCTCAAATGATATCACTCCAGTCGTTTGGATCAGAAGATTTCAAGGTTGAAATGTTAAAAAAGATCTGGGGGTGTGAAATGAGTAAGAAGTGTGGAAAGAGGCTCAAGGCTCCTTTAGCTGCTACTAAAGTGCACAAAAATCTCCTGGAAGATGATCAAGTTGCATTGTGGGTAATGTAGGCTCCAGGTTTTGACAAGGAAGAGGAATTAAAAAAAAATAAATAAACAGGATCTCTGTTTCTGCTGCATTGATTTTGAATTGATCCTTTGGACTAGTAGTATTATAAACGTTTAATAAGGAGCGGCTGCGGCTGAGGGGTAGAGCGGCAGTCCTACCACCACAAGGTCTTTGGCCTTGGTCTTGGACAAGATGTCTGCATGCTATTTGCTATAGATCATGTCTCTGGTTTCTGATTTTTCACAGCAGACAGTGTCATTGTAGGAAACCCGCCTGTTGTCTTTTGCAATTCAAATGTTAAATCTTTTCGATGGAAGGCCTACGCTGTTGGCAGACAGTGTTTTAGTGAAACCCATTTCTCAGTGGACAACAAACCCACCAACAAACACTAACATCTAACTTTTGTTTTCATTGGAAAAGGCTACACACTCCAATCATTGCTCACACACGCTAACATGGAGGCTCCAACACCGACAGGAGCATGGAATGCAGATGAAATGTG
Source organism: Paralichthys olivaceus (assembly GCF_024713975.1). NCBI lineage: Eukaryota > Metazoa > Chordata > Actinopteri > Pleuronectiformes > Paralichthyidae > Paralichthys > Paralichthys olivaceus. The sequence continues at coordinate 2,831,655 of NC_091098.1, forward strand.
ACAGATCTATTTTATCAAATTGTGTGGTGGCTGCCAGCTCCTTGTCAGGACTGTTGTGTGTAGCTGGCCCCCTCTGTTTTTGTTTACCCAAAAGTAATAATCCCATTTTCTCAGAAAGTGGACTTGAAGGCACTGTTCTGCTCATCCACAGTAGGTGCTTCATGAAAAAAAAAAACTATTTCTAATATCACCTTAAAACCAGGTTGAGGACTTATGTTTAATGTTTAATTATGACTTAATGTTTTATTCTATTATTCTACACAGACATGTTTTCTAATGTACAGTACTGAACCTTGAATCTAGCACTGTGTATGAAAGGTGCTTTAGAAATAAAATGACCTTGCCATGGCTTATATGCCTTCCATATTTCCCACTCCCTTCATCTTTGTCTATTTTCTCCTCCGTAGGTGACTGTAGCATCTGGGCCTATCTGTGATTATGGTTTGGACCAGGAGGACCATTGATTTTTTGGGTCGAGTCGACTGACAAATGTCAGTCATCACAATCTCTTCACAAAAACTAGAAGACCACAAGTCCCTTTGGCCTCTGTAGCTCCTCAAATGGACCTTTTTGGATTGTGTCAAGAATTTTAATCAAATACTTCTTTAAATCACGTTTGAGGGCTGGCTTGGACTGAAGTATTTTTAACTGTTCCCTTCAAATATTTGACCTGGAATTGGACAGTTTGACGACTTTAGAGAGCAGTTACTAAACTCCAGACTGCCCCAGGTTCATGATACCTGCACCTTTCCTCCACCACTGAACATCATTGTGAGGAACCTGCCGGGCCGCCTTCATCATCTCTTTTTCATCTCTTCGTGTACTTCACAGAGTATTTTTGACAGTGACGGACAACATTTCTTGTGCTCCACCTTGGATTGTATCTCAGTTTCTTAATAAATGGTCTCAGGAGCTACTTCTGAAAATTTGATAACAGTGTGAACTCCGTCATACATCAGCAGTCATGGAGTCTGTGGCAGCTAGAATGGCCATGGTGACGGACTCCCCCAACCTGTCACTGAGGTCGAGGACTACCGTGACAACAGACCGTGACTCTTTTGTGAGCACTGCCAGCCTTCCCTGCTGCCACTTCCTGTCGGCCAACGTCATCAATGTTGGTAAGTGTCAACCTCTGTGACTTGAAAGTTACCTTAACGTGGCGATAAGTGCTTGTATCAGTGATGAACAGTGATGATGTGCCAGGAATCTGCCTGTTAGTGTTAATGTTGGAGGTTTCAGCTTGTGATGAGTTGTCTCTGCTGTCTCGAGGTGTGAGGGACTGTTTGACTTCATGCATATTGCTGCTTTGCAGAACCTTTGACTGGCTTTGTGTCAATAACTGAGGATGGTGGAAGACTTCATGATCAAATTAGTTATCGTGAAACAAGCTGGCAAAGATATCTTGTCTCAAATATGAAGGAAGACCTCATGATGTGGCATCAGTGTCTAGAGTCTGATGCAGATACACAAGGTTGTTATTAGAGGTCATGGACTGATGGCTGAATAGTACAGGAGGAGCTGATTGTGTGTAAGATCTTGGAATGTTAATGTAATCAAGTCTCATCCAAGAGACTGGATTTCAATTGCCAGAGTTGCTTTATGGCCACAGTGGAATTGAGGAGATGCATTCACCTGTTCAAGACACAGTCAACATGGAATCCTGACTGCTAGTGGTCTGTGCTTCCTTGACAAGTTAGCAAACCATTTCTAACATTGTCCCAAATTAATTTCAGCTCCTCAGTTTTCCTCTCTTCATCATGTCAGTCAAACTTTATTCAACTGATTTGGTGAAAATGATTGAGGTTGAGCATTTGTCAGTATGTTTGCCTTTTAATCAGTTTATAATCTGTATACATTTGGACATATAATAAAAAAAAGTCCTGCTGCTTTGGATGCTAGCAGTTCCTAGTTACACTGTTGCCAGGTATCACCTGGATTACTCTGATACTGAAGAAGTCAGAATTCATTTCTAGTTTATTCTAATTCTAAAGTCATTTATAGATGACTATCCTTGCTGGACACTGGAGAAGATCAGTTGTGTTTTGTTACAGCCACAAACAGAAGATGTCATATCTGGCTCAACCGAGTACTGAGTTCAAACAGAAGATAAAGTTTATTTACAAAATGGAAAATAAACTAGTTATCAAGATTGATGGGAGTGTGGCGGTCTGGCCAAAAAGATAACAAAAAGATGTGGAAGTCTGGGCCAGCGCACAGGGACCGTAGGACGTAGAACTTCCTCCCCTAAACTAAACAGGAAGGTAAAACTAAACTAGAAAGAAAGCCAGAAAACTGGACTACCAGAACTCTAGCCTAAAACACAAAGAAACAAAAGAAATAGAAACCACTTTATATAAAAAAAAAAAAAGCTGAGTAGTTTCATTACATGAAGCAAGACTGCGATTCGAGTATTAAATGTTTGATCATTTGAAAAAGCGATAATCGCTAGATAAAAATATAATGTATGGGACATTGTATGGTGAAACACAAACATTAAAAAAACACAAAAACATATCACATGTCAAGAACTCACAAATCACCAAACAAAATGACCAAACAGAAGTCAGACAGTATGGTATCTGATATTAACAAGGATTGGACTGATTGGAAAGATGAACTGTTCATATTCTATTAAATATTAGTTTTTCCATTAAAATGTTTCACTTATCTCTTGTTATTGTACTTAAAATCATAGTATTTATACACTCAAATCTGTATTTTCTCTTCCTGTTACTTGTTTTCCACTGATTGATGAATGCAATCCATCATTTTTTTCTTGAGATTTAGGTGGTGGCATGTTAGAGAGCAGGCTGTCATCATGACCTTCCATGTTGAGCTACTAGTTACTGTCAAAAACTCCGAGCCCATCGGCTATCATCTGACAATGAATTCACTTCTGTGGCAATACAATATTTTTGGGCTTCCGATGTAGACAGTGGATATGTGGGCCAAGTCTCTGTCTTTAGTTCATTACAGTCCGACTTCTCTCCGCTTCTCCACACAAAACACTAACAGGGATTCTTTTTGTAGGTTTTTTAGGTCCAGGTGACATTTTGGATAATCACTTTTAACAGCTATCTACATTCAAATGCAGACAAATTAAGATGCAGGACACCGATGCGTTTCAGTCAATGTGTTCTGCCTCTTTTGCTCTCCACATAGACAGTTTACTTAAAGGTAACCAAAGCCTGCTCAACCATGATACTGTAAACAGAAACCAGAAGGTCACACCTACAGATTCTGCAAGAAAAATCATTCAACAGAGTTTACTGCAAACTCTGCCATGGCTGTGTGATGCAGATTCAGTGCTATTGGCTACTGTTAATGCACATCAATATGCAGGTCGGTTCCCTCCATAGCTTTGTGTTTTTACCAAACACACATTAATGTAAGGAATCAGACCACCAAAGGGTCCTTGTGGTTTTCCTAAAAATGATAACTTTAATTTACACAATTTAGCCAATGGAAAAAATGAGGAAATAAACCAAATACATCAAAATAGCAAATACTGAAAGAAATTAAAACAGACACAAGTAGATAAAAAAACCATTATATTTCTTCATTTATTCCCCATTTATAAATGTAATTGTTCATGTCATCTGGGCTTCTACATACAACAGTGATATTGAGTGGTGTGATTAGAATTGAAACCTTTAAGGGTCACTATCAAGGAATGAGATTTCACTTTGAGTCCCATATTATAACAGAAACATTGTGAGTTGAAACAAAGTAGCTCCTTTCTGAACATTTTACATTTTGCTCATGTTATGCCTCAGGGAGACGACTAATAATACTCAGTAGTTGATAAAGATGTAAAGCACATACTGAGGGACAGAGGGTGTGTTGATAAGGAGAGATTCCATAAACCCTGTGAGGGTGTTTGCAGGAGCGAACATACACAGATAATTATGTAAATGATGAAACAAAGGTGTACAAATGAGAACATTCTACAGATTGTGATATTTTGAGATTCAGCTCTTGAGTGGATTGGAGGAAGTGTGGCTATTAATTCAACATCCCTGTTTTATATAATATTATTCTGCAACCTGCAGGCATGTGGTCCTTGATTTGTAGGGCGAAGGAGTTGGGTGATTACACCCACCACTGATAGGAAATTCAGGGCCTAGCTGTAGGGAGCGGATTTGACCGTATCCATGAATGTGTAAAATACCTGCAGTGTGGAGGTTTGCAGTTGTTGTCAGTGCTGTAGTTTTGACAGCGATGTTGTGTTTTAGTCTTAATTGCCACAGCTGAAGAGGAGAGCACTGAGCTGAAACCAAACCACATGCTGTAAGTCGATGGCTGATCAATGAGTAGTCAGTTATTTGTTTTCCTCTAGTTTTAAACAGAATTAAGTCAAATAAGTATTGGTGAGAGCCGATGCAGACCAGTGAAGCAGAGAGTGATGGAACACAGAAGGAAACGGGACTGAAGACTGCATGCTAGGCATCGCTCTCACATTAGTTTTTACAGAACTACACAGGTGTCAGGAGCAAACCGTGGCATCAAATGAGTTATCTTTGTATGTATTTTTGTATTAGATAACATTTGTGAACTTAAAACTTCATTTTTGTATCATTTGTTTCTCAATTTAGAAATTTCTAACTCACAAATTATGTTTGCACTCTAGTTATTTTGAGCTCTTGAATGTCATTATTGTGTGCACCACGAATATCTGCCTTTAAATTAAAAAATCCTTTTCTCAAAGTTGGATTTGAACTTGTCTAGGAAAGAGCATATGATGCCTATAAGTATTCGGTCATTGCTTGAAGAAGGGTGCTTCTGCTTTAGATTTTCTGCATTGTGTATTCTTAACTCTGTTTTATTACCCATCACATAATTAAAAATATATATATTATCATTATGTTATTAATAATGGAATGTTTGAGTGATATTGCTCATGCAGTTATCTCACAGCTGTCTGATGAAACGAATACATGGAGCAGGCCAGCTGCCTGCACATGCTGCATTATGCAGGTCTATTCTTATTTGTGTGGAGCTGCAGTGATTGTGCAATGGGCTCTGAGAGCACTCCTTTGTTGAGACAACTCGCCATGACATGTTCTACTGCCGTTGCTCAACTCAGCTAATCAACTGCAAATGACCCAAGATTTCACCATGTGTCCACCCTAACTAGGATCACAGGATACAGTGCAATACCACGCAATTTAAAAGGACAAACTCAGTGGCTTGAATTCCATGAGTGTCCTGAACAGTATGCAGCAGGCAGTGAGCTATCTCAAGCAGATGGAGTGAAGGGTTCAGGTGTTTGAAGTGGGCTGAAAAACAGTTGGTGTCCAAGTCCTCTAATCTAGCTTCATCTGCAGACTGATGCTACCTACAGTAACAATAAGATAGCCGCTGCTAAATCCCAGGGTGGATGGAGGATATTCAAATTGCTGTATCTCATACTCATAGAAAATAAAGCTGATGAGTCGAGAGGCAGGGAGCTTTGAACCATTATTATATATAATATTATGTGTATGAGGAAAATCAGGTCAGGAATTTGTCTGGCAGGTAGGCAAAGTGAAAATCCTGAACTTCACAAAAAAACCCACCAAAAGGCAAAAGACCAAAATATGAAAACAATGCACTATAGGACAAAGACAAATGGAAACACACAGAATATATACAGGAGGGAGACAGATAGTCGAACGCAAGTGAAACACATTAGGAAAAGAGGATTGCAAGGGCAGGGAATTGGACTGAAATGGGGTAAATTAGGAGAAACACATGGATAAAAGTTTCAAAATCAAACAGGAAAAAAGATTTCAAATCCTAATAAACAAAACAACACCAAACACAAGGAGACCTGATTACTATGTGAGCTGCAGAGAAGTGATGAGGTCATCAACTGGTGGCAGTCCTACTTCTCTTGTATCTGTTTACTGGCGGTCCCAACTAAAACCTGTCTAACTCTTCTCTGCTTCACTTTATGACTAGAAAATGTGGGACAGATACAGTTTAGATGTTGGGGTATGGGTTGAGGTGTAAATATTTTTGGCAAAATTCATTTTATTTTCTGTGAAGTTTACTTCGCATCCCGCGAGATTGAACGACACTTACATCCACCAACTGATCCGTTCAGTTCACTGTTCACCAGAAATATGAGCATGATGAATGAACAGCTCTATTTTAGTGATTTTAGTCACTCATCCATCGCACTGATGAATGTTTCAGTAGGTCTGGTGATTCTGTTCAAATGAGGAGAGAGAAGATTCCAGCTCGCTCAATGTTCATGCTCCTCCGGGTTCCCAAGGTTTTGTTGTTGTTTTTCACACTTCCTTGTATTCTGTATTCCTGCTGCAAGACAGATTTACTGTTTTGAATTCTTTGATGATGGTGAATCACTGAAAAATTCACCCTCAGCTGACAACTGGCGGTTTTATTGCAGAGCTCCAATACTCTCCAAATGGCCTCCATATACACCCAGCAGGAGTTGACTTTAATATTGGTGATTCATTTTGGGAAATATAGGAAAGGATGATGTGGAGGTTAGACCCTCTCCTATACCTACAATATTGTAATGTCACATCAGTTTTCCACTGGTTTTCATCCTGAAATTACAGAAGTTCATGATGTGAAGCTCAATGAAAGATTTATCAAACTGATGAAGATATTCCAAAACACATTGGTGGTGTGGAGATGATCACAAACTGGATCTGAGAGGACACCATATCTTTTCTTTCCACTATATATTATCATGTTACTATATGTCATCATCTGCAATGTCTGGTTACTCATTGTGACTCTAATTAACATAAAAAAACCTGGTTTAATCAGAAAGAGCTGGCATTCTTCATTACATTTCTAAATATTCCTCTTATAAGCATAATAAAGGATAGACAAGTCATTTAAATGCATCCTGCAAACATACGAACAAGTATCTACTGTGTGTATATTAAAGCCTGATCCATCGTACTGCTCTGAGCTACAGAGATTTATTCTTTCAAAAGACTTATCAGTCTCACATCAGTGAGACACTCTGTTCGAGTGGCTGACATGGTCCCTTATAAGCATGACTGCAGACTGCAGAACCATCTGTGGATTCTTCAGCCACTGAAAATAGTCCCCAACAAATGTCCAGAGTATACTGTTCCTTGTTTGGGCATCGAAACAAGATGCTTTCCATAAGCCCTTCCATTGGAGGTGTTTGAGACATAGAACACACCAGTATCTTGTCTCCCCCGGGAAACTGCTCTTGAGGAATGAGCTGGAGAACGTTGAGGGATATCTGGATTGTATTCGTTTAATTCTGGTCAAGCATGTTGTGTGATTTTTTTCCACTCTAGACCCATCCAGGTGGGGGCAGTGCAGCTCCCTCCTTCGAAAACTCACTTTCTTATCTCTCTTCTTCTATTCAGACCCACACAATACTGTTTTCCACAAAAGAAAGGTAGAGCCTTGTTTCGGTCTTTGTCTTGGGATCAGACTCTTTGTAATGGAAGGCTGTTACTTCGGAGGGTGGCCTCATTCAACTATCTGTGTTTCCTCAGTGTAGGCAACGTGAAGAGATTCAGGATTAATGAGGTCATTTCCTCACTGCTTGACCTGCGCTGTAAAGGGCAGAGAGTTTCTGAAAAAACCCTGATATGGGGATGCAGCGAAACAGAATTGTGTAAAAAGAAAGAGAGGGAAAGACAAAGGAAAGGGTTTAGTGTAAGCCTGGGTTTCTCTGTACCAGGGGGGGACCCTTAACCCTGCATGTTGAAGTCCTGTGGAGAAGGGTCACAAGATAAAGTAGCCAAGCAAAGTAAGTAAATGACTGAGAGGTTCCTCATATTGCAGTACCTCTGATAGCTTCATGTGTAAACTGCTTTCTTCAGCCCTACGTGAAATAACTGCAGCCCTGTCATCCTGTCATGAGTGAGGCCAGTCCATGTGAGCTGCAGGGTTGTCACCACAGACTTACACTTACTTACAATGCTGCGATCCCCAATCAAATACATGCAAGCTCACATTCCTGGTAGATCACTTCTTGCAAAGTGAAGACAAGTACATGTATTTCTACATTGTTGTTATCCTGGAAAAGAAAAAAAAACTGTGATGACTTTGTTGCAAAATCGTAAACTGCCACACAATATTTTGGTACCTGAGGAGCCTTTAAATTCTTTATTCTGTCACTTAGTCTGGTCTTACATGAACTCAGGCCTGTGCAATGTTTTAACCCAGGGCTGTAGTTGCTTTTGCTACTGTCGCTTGGTTTGTGTACATTTAAGCAGCTTTCAGATATGCACTGATCTCCAGAGATCATCCTAACATTCTCCGAAGGAGCTGTACATGAGAACACAAATGTCAGAGTGAGAGCCTCTGGACTCTCTGCGGACTTTCTCCAACCAGCTCCCAAGTATAAGGTCCGCAGAAAGTCCAGAGGAGATCTGATCTGATCCTCTGCAGGACACACCCAGAGCCCATAGGTTTGTGGATGACATTTCTAACATGTGACAAGCAATGCATCTCATGATGTTACGTTCTGCCTCTGCCTGATGTTCCACTCCTCAGCTGAACGCACATTACTGTGTTGTTGTGGATGTTGTTGTGGATGTGTCTGAATATGACAGGCTCATCAAGGTTGGCCCTTCTTTGAGGCTTTGTCTTGAAGAAGATTCCTGTTTCCACATTGATTGAGTTTTGTGAAGATACAGTCGGTTCCAGTGTGTGAGAGCACTTTCCTAAATGCAGATGTAAGACAGGGTGATGCAGAGAAGGTGCTTTAATATAACAGAACCTGGCAAACAGAGAAGCAGATGGAAGAACAGGTGGGTGAGCTGAAAGGAAAACTGACAGGAACAAACTTCAGAATTCTACACAGGAGGGAACATAACCAGCAACCAAAGGTTATTCCCAGGGAACGTACACAATTAAACTGACAAAGAGTGAGGGGAGCACAGATAAGATACACCAGGAGGTCACAGGTAACTGAAGTGAAACTAAACTGAAGACGGATGATTTCAAAATGAAACAGGAAGCAACCACAGGCGCAGGTCTCGGACCCCCTGCCTTTCCCTCAATGTCTTTTACCACACAGCTAACCTGCATCACAGAAAAGATGCCATGTGTGGGAAGTGAGAGGAATGGTGGTTAATGGAGGCAGTGTTGTTCATTTCTCTGCAGTTATAGGAACACCTTCATTTTAGGGGCTAAAAAGCAAATCAATTGTCCAATAGAATAAGATAAGATAAGAAAAGACACAATTTAATTGATCAGATAAATTCACTTGTTACAGCAGTACACAAGAAACATTAAACAAAGCAGTTAATAGAATAAAGATACAAATTCAATTCGATTAATAATTAATGTACATAATACGCAAAATTCACTACAGAAATATTGTTTTGGCAGAGGATGATGGCACGAGGATGTAAACTGTATTTGTGCATTAGTACAAGGAGATGTCCGTATAGACTAGGCTGTCTAATCTAGATGTTTTCCGCTACATTAAGTTGTGGTTTGTGTTGTGTTTGTGTCCTATGACAGTGTAGTTGTTTCTGCTAATGTATGCCGTGACACAGTACATGTTTGTAATGGATGTGTAGTGAGATTGTATGGCTTCATCAAAAACACATTCCCTGTGTGTGTGTGTGTGTGTGTGTGTGTGTGTGTGTGTGTGTGTGTGTGTGTGTGTGTGTGTCGAAAGGATGGTTCTGCTTTCATTTACTGTCATTATCTTTCCAAAGTAATTAGCACCAATGGCACCTCTGGCTTGCTCAGGCCCAACTGCTGCCATTTACCAACTGCCACATGCTAGGCTGATGAATAATAAAGCACACTGGCTGTGTATAATGGTGGAGGATGTGTGCGCCGATACTGAGGCGATAGAGACGGATAATGAAGATGATATCATGCAATATTTAGAGCATGTTGGATGAGGCAGGGGTTGAGCTAACCAACAGTGCATATATACAACATCAAAGGCTCCAGGGAAGTTTTGCCACAGCACTATGGTAATGTGTGTGTGTGTGTGTGTGTGAAGTGCTGAAATGTGTAGAGCAGTAATTATAAGGGTAAGCTCGAACCCAAAGCTATTATTCATTAAACTCAGGGGGGGAACTCCACCAATTCTAATGTTAAGATCAGTGCACTCATCATTAGGAGCTTTGTCAGGTCTGAGGAAATAACACAGATCATGTCATTAGACTAAAGTAAACACTCTGCTTTACCAGAACCACTATTTTCAGACATTAAAAAAAAAAGAGGCCTAAACGTCCAAAAAAATGAAGGCAGAGTACAAAGAACAGGCTCTGGCCAGAGCCATACATATCTAACGTTGAGCATAAATCTACCATTAAGGTTAAGGAGCTGACCCTGAAACACAATGTCACCAGTTTAGCTGGACCATCCTCGCATCGTTTTCCCTCCTTGCTCTTTCCATTCACCAGAGGGTTGATCCCTTCCCCCATTCTGCATGCAAAAGTATCCTTAGGCATGATACTGAACCCTGAATTGCCCCTGGTGGCTGTACCGGCAGTGTGTCGGTGATGTTTGATGGAAAAAGTGCTGTATGAATGTGTGTGTGAAAGGATGAATGTCAAAACTGTGCTGTGTAGAGCTTGACTAGAAAAGTGCTATGCTATACAAATACAGGCCATGTATGCCTCTGAAATACTAATATCTAATTAAAACAGAGGTCTAGTTCATTTGAAAAACATTCAACTAGTTCTGCTCAAAAAGTCAAATTAAGAAATCTTTATTATTCCAGAGGGGCAACTTGATGTGCAGCCAGCAGTCAGTGCATGACAAAACAGACAAAATGTGAATGAATACAATATGAAAATCACATAGACTCACTTTAAAGCCTGCGACAGCAGGTACAATTGAGCTTTTGAATCTGTTTGCTCTGGATTTAGGCCAAGTGAATCTGCAGCCAGAGGGAAGAAACAACTCTTTAAACAGTGGAGGACTCGTATTGTACAGGACTGACTGGGCTTCCTTCGTAGAGCTCATCTTAAGGAAGAGGAAGGTCAATTATTGCAACGATTTTACTGCACGTTGCCCTGTTCAGAAAAGGTTCAACCCCAGAGCTTACGGTAAAAGTATATACACTGGGGATCAATTAAGACTCCCTGTTCTAATGACGTTGTTTTAGATGGTTTATCAGCTCTTTATGCAGGATGGGGCCGACTCAGCCCTTGAGCCATTTATCTGCCATTCTTCATGTCGTAGTTGGATGACAGTGATGCTTTGATATGGTGGGTTTAATAAAAGACCAGTGTCAGCCTCATGTATGAGCAAACCATTAATCATATCAGTGTCTGAGAAATGCTATCACAGAACTCCTGCCTCTTGCTATGAGGAAAGTTGAGCGTCTATCTTTTGTCATCAGTCACAAACGATAAATCATCTCTCCGAGGGGATATGCTTCTCAGTTGTTTTTTTCCACTAAACTATTGTGTGCAGAGAACCAGATCAGTATCACCACCACACACACACACAGACACACACACACACACACACACACACACATTAATAAGCTTTTTCTCAACTATGGAGAGCTATAGAAAATGTATTTCTTACTCTGATCAATATTTCAGAGGCTGGGACAAACATAAGCGGTGGTAATAAGGAAAGACCCCTGTTTCTTCATTATGAGCATTTTTGTCCCTGGTGTGTGCCCTTAACTATGTGTATTTATCTATGAGGTGAACATTTAAGGAAACTTAATGACTATACATTAATTATATCCGCATACATTTTCATGTTCCTTCTATCCCCCACATAACATTTTGGTCCTCATAAAAATTACCCATCAAAATGCGAGAACACCTTCTTTTGTTTGGAATATTTTCATTTCCATTGGTGGTACAGATGTCACATAAAATAATAAGTAATATAATATTGGTACAATACCTTCAATACAACTGTTGTTTAGGATTTTTATTTTTATTTTTTCAAATGTCAGGCTTTAGAGAAAAAACAATGAGTATGTAGTATGTACAGAGGAGGAGATGCATTCCCCCAATAAATTGCCACATCGTCTCATCCTCTATCAGTCTCATCACTGGCTACCTTACCCACGGTACTTAATTGTTATTGGATTGGAAGCAGATGTTTTCATATCACCAAGCCCTATAGCGCATACTATGTTCTTTTACTAATGGTCAAAAATAAAAATCACTTCAGGAAACACTGTTCAAACATCACCAAGTGACTGAAAATCCCTGTGGTACACTGATGGTCCTTCAGGCAAATATATAGAGAACAGTGACTGCTTTTTAATAACTAGTAATAAGAAGGAATAAAGAAATGAAGACAGACCCAAAGGGACAGAGATACAAATGAGAATGACAACCCCAGGAGGAAGGAAGTGAACACACAACCATGACAAATGTGTTCAGGAGGAAAGCAAGGTCAGACATGAAATATAAAATAGGAAAAAGAGAATAAAGAAAGAAATATTTTGCAGCAAGAGACAGGGAAGCAGCTCTGCAGTGTTCTCTATAGAGCTTGAGGGGATATGCAGCATCTGCAGCTGAAGCAGAGAAAAGAAATGTGTCCTCAGCTGCACCATCGCTTTATGAGGCCTCAGTTACTGAATGGGACGGCAACCCTTGGATGTGTTCCTAACCCTCTCAGTGAGCATGTTTGTGAATATGTACACACTATGCATGAAGGAACAGAGCACATTACGTTTACTTGCAGCATGATATTATGTGGAGTGTGTGCTTTAGAAATGGAGAAGCCAGCGTGGAACAGGATATAATCTTATGGTACTACATGATTAAATCCCTTCATTATATCCTTACAACATTATCCCAATCATTTAGAGATTTCAGCAAAATGAACATCAACAAATTAGGCCACAGCCAAGTAAGCCGGCAGTGTCCGCTGGGTTCTGCACAGTGATTTAAACCAATGCTCCACTGGGAAATGTGTGGAAACATAAAATGAGGGCTCAATTATTAAAGCACCATCACACAGTGGCGGGGGTTGATAATCCTGTCCTCTGTTTACTTTCTTAGATGGACATTTGGTGGTAATAATAATGATGATAACTATTTAATAGCATCTTAAAAAGCAACTTGATAAGACATAGAATAATCTGTCAAAGAGCTTTAAATACCATAACCCCCCCTTGATGATAACATTAGAATAGAATAAAATAACATAAAAACGAATATATAAAACATATAAAAAGAATGGATAATGTAACTCTATGGTTTTATTTTATTAGCCATCAGTTATTTTATTACCTCTTTCAGCTCTGATTTTAAAAGCTGTATATTGCAAATGGCTTTAAATACCTGAACCTCAGCCACTGGAGTGAAGAGGCCATTCATGTAAATTCAGAGCTGCAGCTAATTCAAAATGCTTCACTGTTGCAACAGTAACAACTCAAGTTCAACCTTTAGTTTGACAGGTTGCCTTTTCTCCTTTGCACTAATTGATTTGTATGTTTACAGAGGATCAAATGAGAATATGCGAAGAGGAGAATTCTCACAATCTCTACACTTCCCCTCAGCGCTTGAAATAACAGTTTAGTTTAGTTTTCAAGGCGGCAGACTGTGATCATCAGACTTGTTTCCTGCAGCAGGCGGTTCTTCTTACTACCTGTTCTGCAGCACACAGCCAACAGCCATAGATAGTGACAAGCTGAAGAACATGAAGTACTCAGCAGCTAAGGAGACAGATATTTTCACACCAGTTGGTGGAGACCTGTCTATAAGAGCTGTAACAGAGGATTTGCACTTATTTATTAGTGGAACACAAACAAACTCCAAATTCAATATATCTGTGTCTCCTGATTCAAAAATAGAGTTGTGTTTGCTAACACGTTGAACTTTATCAACTTTATAAATCAACTTTAAAAACTGATAAAACAACACAGTGATGCAGTGGTTAGCACTGTCACCTCACAGCCAGAAGGTTCTGGATTCAAACCGATTTTTTAGTGAGGAGATTGTATTGTCTCACTTTGTCTGGTTTTCTGGACATCTAGGTGAACTGGCAACTTTAAAGCTGCTAACTATAATACAGCTAACCCTGGATATTCCCTTGAGATGTGTCTGTCTTCATATGTGAAAGAGAAATTGGGTCCGGACACTGTCTGAAAATGGTTTTAATTGCCTGTGAGTGTGAATGGTTGTTTGTCTCAATATGTCAAAAGTCCTGTGTTGGACTGACCTGTCCCGAATGCACCTCCACTGTGAGCTGGGATTGGCAGTGCCCTTCAAAGGATAAGCATAGCAAATCAGTGCATAAAATAAAAACGATAATACAACAAACTTCCACTTCCCTGATGGGGCAAAAAGGAGAAAGTGCAGCTTTGAATCTAATTTACCTTTAAAATCAATATTTTCTGACACAGACATCCTTTGAGTTGAAGATTCACTGATAATCTTGAAATTGATTCAACTGTCACATCATGAAAATAAAGTAAATTCTTACTTATTAACCCTGGATGCTTGAAATAACTTCCATCAGTTCTCTATCCACCTCCGAAGTAACATTTTTAATTGAAAAAAGTGTTTGTTCATTTTAAATATCTTCTTAAATTTTTCGATGTAAAACAGGAAGAAAACTGGAAAATTGAGTTTTGGCAGGTTAGTCCCAAAAGATGTGCATCAGCCTTACTTACTCCTCACGAGACCTACATAGCACCCACACACGACAACAACGCCCACTCACATACACACTGCACACCGACCTTTGTGTGAAACACATCAGGCCACATCTGCTCTTCCAGATAAGCTCATGCTTTATGTATGTGTTGTTGTCATGTGGTAACTAAATCATGTCCCTCCCATGATATCAGTTGCAGCTTGTCCACATCCACTGGAGGCTGACACCCCATGTGACAATCTAACGTTGGGGTGGAAACAGAAGATGATGAGGAAAAACAGACTTCCAGTATCTCTCCAGAGCCCACTGAGTCTAATTTGCTCGTGGCTGCTGCTCTCCGTGTGTTCAGATGCAGAGTTACACTCACACTGCACAGTTAAGTTTTGTCTCCTCATCTCAGTGCAGTAAGTTCTGGCAACTGATCACATCGGGAGCTTCACTATTTTGTTCCCTACTGTTGTTTCCCAGCTTGATTTCCACAGAATGTAGCATTTAGCTGGTTCTCTGTCACATTAAAAACTTTAAGCGAGCTGATAGGGAGTGTTTTCATTTTCACTTCCATGGTGTTTCCATGTAATCCACATTAAAAATTATTTCAAGACAGGAAAAGGACAATGCCCATCTTTTTCTACTCAGTGAATTAATACGTGTCCTGTAAAAAAGCAACTTATGGCTACGTTTTTTTATTAGGCGACCTCTAGTGGCCATAATAAGTCTGACAGTAACAGAGGAGGAAGTGACAAAGTGCATGTTAGGGGGACTTTCACACAGGAGATCATAGCTTTTCTCTGGTGGACCTGTCGAAGGACTCAAAACTGAGATTTAAAACTGGGGCAATAGGCATTGCCACTGGGGCCAGAGACAAAACACTCACTTTTAAACATTCTTTATTTTCTCCAACACGTGAGCAAACATAAATTCCCCTCAACTTAAAGGGTCCAGCAGTTTCTAATGGCATTTAGCTTGAATGCTCAGCTCTGTAAAGTGTCTTTTAGTGTCTCTCAGTGTCTCCTCGTGTTCCTCATGTGTCAATGTCTCTCTCTCCAAGTCTCTCCTCGTGTCTCTCTCAGGTCTCCTCATGTTCCTCATGTGTGAATGTGTCTCTCTCCATGTCTCTCGTCGTGTCTCTCTCAGTGTCTCCTCATGTTCCTCATGTGTCTCTGTGTCTCTCTCCATGTCTCTGCTTGGGTCTCTCTTAGTGTCTCCTCGTGTTTCTCCCATGTGTCTCTGTCTCTTATGTACAAAACAAATAGTATGCATTAACCTCTTCTTATTGCTTCCATTAAATAAACATATCTGTTCAGTCTGTGCTTCTGGCAAACACAGCGACTGGCACTGGCAGCTTCACAAAACAATACTTCAGACTGATGCACAGACAGAGAGAAGTCCCTCCTTAGTGGCTCACGTTGTTTATATTCACCAGGACCGATAAAACCAGGAGAAAACAATCAAAGGCT
Source organism: Paralichthys olivaceus (assembly GCF_024713975.1). NCBI lineage: Eukaryota > Metazoa > Chordata > Actinopteri > Pleuronectiformes > Paralichthyidae > Paralichthys > Paralichthys olivaceus. The sequence continues at coordinate 2,847,671 of NC_091098.1, forward strand.
ACATCTAACTTTCCACGTTTGATGGTTTCTCGCTCCTCACTTGACCAGCTCCTTGTCCCAGGCTGGTATTTCTGCTCCAAAGTGCGAGCAGGGATCTCTGAGGAGCCACAAGCAAAGACACATGAGACCACCCACAGAGGAAATTCAACTGAAAGCCATGACGCTTGAATTCTCTGCTGAGGAAAGAATAATAGCACACAGGAAAAAGACACCTGTGGAACTGAGGACAGGTATCCAGAACGAGACATTAGGAAGTTGTTGCAGAAACAGCACCTTTAAGAAGTGAAAGTTATTCTACCCCTTGATCTCAGTTAACCCAACAGGGTGAATCTGAAAAGAAATGTTAGAAACTAGTGAATGATATTTAAAGAAATTGGAGCAAATCTTGATAGAATTTTGATGAGTAGAGCTAAAAATGAGTGTGCAGCCTCAAAAGGAAAGTACGTCTGGGCTCCTGCCAGAAAATCCTCCTGACAAATCAAATGAATAAATATATGCCTTAATGCTGCTCTCCTCCCTCCTCACTCAGGTTTCACTGGCTACTCAGTCAGAGCAGATCTATCTATGAACTAATATATGCCCCCGCCACTCCCAACCCCCCTCTGGACCACTGAACTGCATCAAAGCTAATTTAGGGGATATACGAGCAAAGTGGGCAAAGAACGAAGGACTTGATCACATCAAATAAGAAAGAAGAAAAGAAAACCATCCACCATGACCTAATGTAAATGTCGTTTGTCGACTTCAAGAAAGACTCAATATACCTTTGTGGAAAGAATATTCATTTAAACACAGAGCAACAAAATGCTCCCAGAGGAGAGGCTGCCCTAGATACAGAAACACCTCTGAGATCACAATGAGTACGATGAAGGAAAAGGTTGCACTGTTTGAATTGGCCTCGCTACCATCCATATCGCTCACGGTTGTTCGGCGCAGTATTTTCCACCCCAGGCGAACGGTTTCTCCGTGCCGCTGTGTGCTAAGCAGGTCTGCGTCCTCTCTGGATCCATCTCTGTGCAGAGCACATTAAAATGATTTAAAGGTTCTCATGTTAATCTGGTTCATGTCTCACGAGTCCAAATCTGGGTGTTTTTATGACAGAAACAGACATATCATTTCCCCAACTTGTATTTCCTTTCAGGGTGACCCGGGTGAGTGAGAGTCTTCATAAACAACCCGGGAAGCGGCATTAGACCATAAAATCCTGCTTGTAAACAAACCGAATCCTCACAAGTGCTTCACTCAAATCGTTTCAGATTACACCCCTCACTGGTAATGACTCAGAGGTGAGAATGGCTGAAAACAGCTTGATGGCACCTACATTTGCCTTTCTGTTGCCTTTATATCTGCATCTTCATCATGTCTGTTCATCACACAGCTTCACAGCTCACTGGGGTGTGTTCTGTGCAGCCCGCTGGATGGTCATCTATCATTCAGCCTGCTCTTAGTGGAGATAAAGTGTTATTGGCTGTTACGAGGTGGCTCATTAGATTCTCAACAACCTATTAGGTGTGCTGGCTTCATTAGTCTCTGTGTGGAACTGGCCCATTGGAGCAGTCAAGTGTAGACAAGAACGGTGCTACACTGGGGCAAGGGTGGGGTATAGCCATGTCACAGATCTATGCAGCCACGCTACAGCCCCCTCACACACTTTAATAGGCTATATATATATTTTTTTTTAAATAATAAATGTATAGATAATAAAACTACTTAAAAATGAATTACCATACAATGACTTGCTGCATGCTCATGTGTTTATCTGAGGTTGTGACATTTATTCTGCAACATTGAAACCAAGGCATTGTATATAGTCAGTGGTGAAAGTTATTATTGTTTGCAAAAGAAATGTACTTGTGATGATAACCAGTTTAAAAGTATGAAACGTGTGTGTGCACAGTTGTCAGTGTGACTGCACTTGACTGGATAACCTTGATGTAATTTCTGAATTTGTGGAAGCCTTATTATCCTCAAACCTCTCTTCTTGTGCAAATGCCATAAATGCACTTGTTTTCTTGCTGCTTGTTGATGTGTTTGTGTTAAGAAGTGTGGCTGCATGGGCGCTGTCTGGTGCTGACAGATCATTTTCTCGAGGTCACTAATTGTTTGTAAAAAAAAAAAATCCTTTGGCCAATTAAGAACAATATCGATATTGAATATTCTGTGTGCTCTTATAGGGAAAACGAGAACTTCTTTTTTAAGTAATTCGGTAAATTACCATTTTCTTCCCTCCACACCTTGGTCCGGTTCCCACGTAGCACAGGTAGAGTAAATGCTGGTGTTTCCCATGAGTGTAGAGTTTCTTTATTGGGCAAATCTGATTTTAATGATATAGGAGGATATCAGAGAATTGGTTCCAGACCTTTCACACATGAACAACACAGCGGGGGTTCTCCCCTCAGATGCATTCACAACAGCAGCAAATCCTTCGCAGGATTCAGGTGAGGGGTGGTGCAGCAGGTAGAGGCAGGATGTAAAATATTCATTCTGCTGCAGAGATCACGTGATTTAGTTTACAGCACATCGGTGTCAGCTCTCACCAAAAACCTCTTTGTCAGTGTCCTCTACATGTATGGCTCCACTTTTTTACCCTGAGATATATATATATATATATATTTTTTTTTTTAAATATATATATATATATATATATATATATATATAAATCTATATTTTTTTTAAATATATATATATATATAGGTTAGACACATCATCACCACTCCCACTCGCTTGCTGTAAATCCGGCCTGGTACCTCCTGCTGTGTTCTCACACCAACTCCAACGGATGTTCTGCTGACAGAAACTCCGGAGGCTCTTCCCTCTTTTTCCATTTGCGTTCGCACACACACCTCCTCAGAAGAAACTGTGAGCGATCCCCTGAGGTCAGTGCGTGTCTGACAGCAGCTATATAGATTCAGATAAATGATCAGCATTAGCACAAGAGCGCTCCTTTTCTTCATGAAGATGCTGATCTGTAAACGCTTGAAATTTCCTGCAACGCTTATCGCATCCTTTCACGGCACACTCGAACTCAACAGGCGAGCTGAATTCCATGGGCATGGCCTTCAAAGGACTGGCATAGTGAGACATCGGTTCTTAACTGTGTGTCTTCAGTGGCCAAGAGTCAGTTTAGAGATGGCCAAGAATCTCTGAAGGCAGCTGATTAGAATAATTAGCATAACTTTAACCAGATGGGGATTAATTAGAGAAAACGAGCTGCTGTTTATTAGCCGGAGTAAATATCAGTGAAAGCCAAGGTCACTGTGCCAAACTGTTGAATGATGCTAGGTTAGACTTGAAGTTTCAATAACGCTCGCTCTATCACTTTGAAACATCTTCGTATGAGGAGTGGTGGAAAGATGGACCCTTCTTTAAAGTGAATTTTTTTGTGATCCCCTTATAATTTTACTCTAGCACCATTATGAGGATGTATTGCCGTGTGACGTTGTTCTGTCGTGTGTGTTAATCACACCACAAATCCATATCAGTGCTGTTTACAACAGTTGTAAGTTCAATCTGTTGCTGGTGTGAACTCATGTTCATTTCAGAATTAACTCATCTAGTTTATTGGCTTAATAACTCAGCTGCCTTCACGCCTGTCTTGTCGCTCCCGTAGATAAACATTCAGACAGTAGGGAACAAACTGAGCTGACTGTGGAGCTTTCAGTGGGAAACAGTGGGAAACTCCAATGCAAAATGTTTTCTGCTTCGAGCAGTGAAATATAATAAAAAACACAGTGTAACCCAATGTTTCGGTGTGTGAAACATTGGGTTACACTTCTATCTTTGTGTATATATATCTCAAATACAGTGAACATGCAATCAGAATAATAGCACTGTTAACAATGGGGCATCTGGTTGGAGCATCTGTCGCAGAGAGGATTAAGCATGGGTATATCTTGTGGGTCCATTCTGCTCCCAGTGCTAAATTGATACTTTTAAAACATGGTTCCTAACTGTGCCAGAACTGATTCTTATTTCTTTAAAATGCAATCGTGAAAGAGAATAGCAGCTTTCTTTTTAATGCCAAGACAAATTCGAATTTGAAATCATCTAACTTTAAAGTATACTTCATTTAAATAAACAAATAAGTAATTGCAACCCATTTCTATGATGAAATCACACGGTAATTGTACTGACTCACCCGTCTACAGTAACTTATTGTTAAGTAACAGTTTCAGTGCTTAATTCAGCAATCCACTGCTGGAACCAGGGACGCCCACACTGCCGGCTGATGTGCTTGGCAGGGGCTGTCAAACACAGAGCAGCTCGGCTTTCAAATGTATCTGTGCTCCGCCAAGTGCCTCATTAAGTTTGCCGGTTTCCCCCCTTATGCTGAATTGTTTTCGAACATTTGCTGCACGTCCCAGCGTTGGAATAATTTCATGTGAAATACAGCCACAGTTTTATAATGTTGTCATGTTTACTCGAGTTTGAGGTAGTTGCTAGCTAACTGTAGGCTAACATTCCATGATGTCAGAGCCATGGAGCGGGAGTGTTGTGTCAGAGTTTGTTATAATGTTGCTTAAGCATGTACAAGGATGTTTTCGTCCGGTAAGTACTGGCTGAGTCTGATTTGCACCAGATTTCAACACCCAACCCTTGAGAGGACCAACCAGGCACAGCCAGCTGTAGTATTTAATCACTGTCAGACAGATTATGTGTGAATATGATTATGGTGACAGTATTAATAGCGATACCGATGATAGAAGAACCAATCTGATGCTGTATGGTCTGCTGTTTTACCGTCCATACATCACCACACGGTCGTCTTAGTGTTTGTCACTAGGCACTAAAAGAAACATACAGCCACTCACCTGCACAGCTGGCACATAACTCAGGTTGACGCCGAGCACAGAACTGTGATACAGACGGCGATACTTCTGTTTGGATCACAAAAGGTGCACTTCTTCCATTTGTGTTGTCACATCTATGCACCTGATTTACACCAATTACAGTGAAAGCTGCCGCAAAATTGAATTCGAAGTTTCCGCTCCATGTGACGGCAGTGACACCGTGAGCCAAAAGAAGGTTTTGTTTGGAGGATTAAGCAGAATTTGCGGCTGATTTATGTGCCCTCTGCTCGCCGTGCATTACAACAGCCAGAACACAGTGTTGTGACTGGATGCGGCTTAACTGAGGAGCACAAATGGGAGTTGTGTCGGATTTAGTTGGTGTTCTGGGTTTATGTGGCTCCCCCTGGGTAACTGCAGATGTGTGTTGAGAAGAATAAAGCGCTGGGTTATGAATTACACAGGAAAACAGTATAATTGAAGCGTCTTGGGAGAGTGAGCGCTGTTGTCATGCCCGTGTGACATCCTGCCATGGAAACAGTCTCATTTCATACCCCAGCACCCTCAGTGTTCATGGAGGTGTGTGTGTTTGTGTGTGTGAGTAAATCTCTCTGTATACTTTCACCTAAAATGGCCCTCATTTCCATAAGTGACATTATTTTGCCTGCTCTTTCAAAGATATTTTTCTTTATTTTTTTTTATGATTTTGTGTCCAAAGGAAAAAACAATATAAAGAATAGGGATCTATAATACAGTGTTGGAGGATCACATTGAATAGAGCGAGCGTTGTTGAGTCACAAAGTATACTATCAAAACATACAGCAACATACAGTCTCAGGATCACATGATAAAAGGTATTCAATTCAGTTCAATTTTCAAGTCCAAATCCTAACATAATAAGCCATGAACCCTTTCTCCGATTTGTCTTCCATATGAACACACATTTACCAAAAATGTGTGTTCATAAGTTCAAAATGCTTGCTGAATGGTAAATACCTTAAATAAAGAAATAGAGGGGAATAGGACGGGAGACAACTGCACTTAGCCCTGGCCTTCATTTATCTGTATGGAGTGATTGTTGTGATCACTGGCTGCATATGTAGTGTTTTACAGTACTTATGCACACTGCAATACTCTAATTATACAACATAGAACCCAAACTGAAATTACATGTTCTGAACATAAATTACCATATAACTGTAATAAACAGAGAATGTAATCAGCTTTCCAGATGAATTACTCCGAACACGGGGTTGAGGGGTACAGTGGTTGTCCTCCAACCAGAAGGTCTTGGGTTCGATCCTTAGTCTTCCCCATCTGCATGCCGTCCATCGGTATCTTACTGAACCCTAAGTGGCTCCTCATAAAATGTTGAATGTGATAATTGTCAGTTGCTTTGGAAAAAAGCATCTGCCAAATGACGTGTGATGTCAAATTTAATTAAATAAACCATTGTTGATTGCACACTACTTGTCAAACATACAAATACACGGTGTGGTTTACCTCCGGTCATTCCAGGATGAGAGAATAATATTAAGTTTGACAACATATATTTTCCATAGTGAAATGTTTAGCAAGTTATAATACTATTTACAGTACATCATTGTTGTTAATTCAGTTCACAGAATCTGATTCAGGACCGATTTTGGAAGCTGCCATTTCAAATCGATGGATGTTTTTCTTACTCAGTTTTAGAAAATCTTGCAGCGTAGTTTAAATAGTTTTTCAGTTTGGTAAGAAGATGAAGCTGTGCACTGCCTCTGCATGTTTCCAGAAGATGGCCAATCAGAAGAAAGTGGGCATTTTGGGAAGGGTCATTTATGAGCCCAGAGCTAACATTGTTTGCTCAGTCAGAGGCTCAACTGAGGGGCTGGAGAACAGGCAATTGAAGGAGATGGTTTTCTGCTGTGTCTTGGTAACTGGGTCATTATGTAAAACAGTCAAACAATATATGTATAAACAAAAATAATGGACAGAAAGAATAGAAATAAGAACATGGCAATGGGAATAAAAAAAAGTAAATCAAACACTTCGACATGTGCATGAATCAAAGCATTTATCAATGTAGAGAACTGTAGAGAAGTTGACAGCAGCAAAAAAAGGAAATCATGACTAACATGCTGGATATATTGGATCATTTAACAGATAATCATAAATATTCAGACGATTATTCCCCCCAACAGCTCTGTGTCACAATGTGCCTCTTAACTGTTTCTGTATGTGGATACTCTCCTGTTTCTCAGTATGAGCACGAGCCAACTCACCAGAGCAGATGCAGTGTTGAAAATTGTCTGACTGATGGACATGGCTTTGGACTCTCCACGCCCTTTTCTTCACCACCTGCCCCTTTTCTCCTCAGTCCATCTCCGTCTGACAGGTGTAAAGAAATGTCCTTACCACTTGTGACATTGTCTGGAACTAACTGAGTTTAAAACCATGTGCTGTTTCCACAATTGCACAATGGTTGTCCAAGCGTTCCATGGGCAGTGAATGCAGCATTGTCATGACTCCGTGTTATCGCATCCTTCCATCTGAGTCCAATCAAAAAAGAGAGGCATCGGTGCATTCGCAGAGGAAAACAGGATATTGTTAGTTTCAAAATGTTTGTGAGCTCTGAGCTTTAATGATGACATTTAACTCTGAAAAATGTCCTCTGAGGATCGATTCAGCCCAGCAGCACTCTGCTTCTCTGTCAGTGATTAGGAGGGGGGGGGGGGGGGGGGGGGGGGGGGCATTTTATGATAATATGACTCACTGCCTTTCCAAACTCATCTGAACAGATATTGGAATTTCTGGTAGAGATTGAGCAGAGCCCAGTTTTGCTTGGTCCTTGGATAATCTAGATTATTTTAAGTATTAACACTTTTAGGGAAGAATCACGTTAAATGACCATGAAATTGAAATTCATCTGGTGCTGCTCATGAAATACCAAAAAAGACGTCATCCGAAATACAAGGGACGTAAAAAAAAACATGAAAATGCAGACAAACATAAACCTGTCTGTCCTTACCCTCAGATAATTCAGATATTTATGTGATGCGTAAGGAGAATCACCAGAGAGAGAAGGCTGAGATGTGCTGCTGTCTCTCCTCTCGTCTCGCCACCATTTTTCTTCCTGTCAACACTGCAAGCTCAATGCATCATGGTATATATTGCTCCATTAGAGACCATCACTTGCACACTACTTTTCATGATGAACCACAGGATACAATGAGTCCACTACATAGGGTATTAACATTTTTATTGGGACATTACTACAAAATGAGAAATTTGCTATATAGTTAATTTATAGTGATTATTGAGTGATTTTGGCAAACTAGATATTTTAGTTTGCAAATTGTAAGATTGTCAAAAAAAATACAGAGTCTTTGTTCTCTTTTGGTATCGTCGATCATTGCTGTTCACTGATTGGTGGAACGCCACTGGTGTTGCTGTCAGTGTTGGTGTTCTCTCTCTTTGGGTCTGTCTGAGGTGAGTTGGATTGGGTGTCATTTTCCTCAGGTGTCCTTAGACCATTGTACTTTCCTATACATCATCGGGGACGGAAAAAAAAACCTGAGCCATCTCTTAAGCAACTGGATAGTAACACAGGCCAGGTGATGCTGTTTAACTTCCCACAGAAGAGATATCTTAGCTGGGTTTGATCTGAGGCCAGACAGGGCGACATCTGGATAAATTCTCCTCTACTAAACTGAGAACGGTGTGATGCTGAGAGCTCAGGTGAACATCGGCTGTGCAGATTACATCATCATTCCACACCTGACTGACAGAATAGCTGAGGATAATCCAGCAAACTGATAATCTGTCTACTTTAAACAAGCATAGTATGTCGTCTTTACACACAACTGGTGTGCATGGCAACCAAAGCTGCTGGAGAGAGAGAGAGAGAGAGTGGGGGGGGGGGGGTTGAGAGAAAGATGTGTGAGAGAGAGAGAGGGAGGGAAAGATGAGAGAGAGAGAGAGAGTCAGTTTAGATGAAGAAGACTCATTACAGGGAGAGATGGAAAATGAGAAAGAGGTGAAAAAGAGGAAAATTAGGTTAGAGCCATCACAGCAGAGAGACATCCACAGACAGCAGAGACAGACAGGGAGAGAGAGAGAGGGCGAGAGAGAAATAGGGAGAGAGAGATCTTGGCATCGTATTACTCCCGGCTCTCTGTCTCTTTGGTGTCAGTTGCTTCAGCGACTCAGCAGCAAGCAGCATGGAGCTGGAGCCTCAGCGATTCAGTACGTAATCCTTTACTCCTCTCTCACTACCTTTTGTTTGCAGCTGCTGTTTTTTATTCCTCATCAAACTATCAAATGTCCTTTTGATTCGATTGAAAGTGGGTGAATTAGAGTGGTTTCATCATGGTTATGGTTTCACTGCTGTACTGAGATTGTGTGTTTCATTAAAAGTTAGATCCACCTGTGATATAATATGATTATTTTAACAACATTAAACTGGCTGTCCTGTGGACATTGGTTAAACCTGAGCTGGTTCTGGTGATACAGGTTGATTGGCTGGGTGTTCTTATTCATTCATGAATATCCATGTTCATTCATGTCTATGTTAATATCATCATCTGAGTTTCAGCGTCTCAGGGTCTAAATGATTGGTTTCATCATTATAAATTGCTGTTTGGACTGAAAATATGCAAAATTGAAGATATTGAAATTTCTGCTTTTGAGAACTCCAATAAAAAAAAATGACCTGTGAAAATAGGTCATGAAAGCTATTGAGAATGTGTGTAAAATCGCTGTCTATCAACCTGCAGGGCTTTACTTCCATCACGATCATTTTCCTGCAGTGTGTTATAGCATGAAGTTGAGCTTTCAGTCGGTTTAGGGGTGCGGTATTCGGCTGGTTGCAACGATTTTTGCGTTGGCCCTATGTATATTTAAATTACATTTTAATTTATCTGAATGCAAAGATGTATTTCAGTAAGTTATTTCTTACAAAAAAATTTGCTAATATGTAAAATAAATTAGACAGAAAATCTGTCATTATTTGAAGTTATTAATGCAGCAGGAAGAGAGGGAGGCTCAGCTCACAAGGGTCCAGTTAAAGAGAACAGAACTAAATAATGCACGTCTGCGCTATGATGTGAAAGTAGCCTACACACGAGGGATGCATTTCATCCCACTTGTAGTTCCCAAGATCCAAATTCATATAAATAGGAATAAATATATGTGAGAGAGAGCAGGATGCATTACACAGACAACCTTAATACACTCCAGTACGCCTGTATGTGGGCAAGCCTCTCACCTTTTCTGATCTCTTCTCACCCTCTTTATCTCTGATATAGGGAGTTTCAGAATAAACAAATAGGATCAACATGAACCTTCGAGTTAAATGAGGTGCTGTTTGGGGCTGCGTGTGGTTTTATGCTCACACACACACACACACACACACACAGACACGCACACACAGACCTTGGCTGTGTCTGACATCCCTTTCCTTTGTGCCACATGTTTGCGTGCACTCTTAAAGCCTCGTTATAGAGTTGCGATATCAGTGGCTGCATTGCTGTTTCTCGGAGATTTCCATCCCCACAACACACACCTTATGTTCAGAGCTGATTAGCAGAACCAGGAATGATAATCATCAGCATGTCAGCATTATGAGCACATCAGAGGAACGAAAACAAAACTCTGTGCTTATCACGTTTGAGTGTTCACACATTATTTCAATTAGCCTCAATTAGCCACTTCAATAGTGTTGTATTTTAGGACTCATGACAGGGGGACAAAAGTGTCCAAATTGGGTCCCTCATCTGCACCACCAACATTTTCGTGGGTGTGTGTATGTGTGTGGATGCAGTATGACAACTGCTAGAAGACGACTGTGTCCTGACTAATTTCTAGCTGTCATCTCTTCTTCAGCGCTAGGCAGGTGTGTTAGTGACAGAGCACGAATGCCGACAAATGTAATTGGGACCGAAATGTGTTTGTTAGAGGGCCACAGACACTGGACGCTGGATAACACAGAAACGCACACACACACACACGCACACACACACACTTGTGCTTTACCTAAATTTATAAAGCCACAAGAAAAACGCACACTTTCTGCTTGTGCTTCAGTTCTGCCGCATTTTGCAACATCACGGGTGGCTTTTATTTCACCTCACGGTCTGAACAAAGGATTCAAGATTCTGGATCATGTTGCTCCCTCAAAATTTCCACATCAGTTCTTTGTATGTATTTTGTGAGATGAGATTTATTATATCTCCAGTGTTTAAATTCCCAAGTTTTTCCTGCTAAATCCTTTAAAGGTCAGATAGGGGTGTGGAGAAGCTAGAATACCCATCAGTGCAGTACAAGCCCTGCCTCAGACTGCCTGTCTCATGACAAGTGGTGTCCCTATACAGTCCTCAGTGCAGTTGTTCTTTGACATTTGGCTGTGAGTGTGTGTGTGTGTGAGTGTGTGAATGTATTTTGTTTAGATATAGTTTTATATCATAAAACCATCTGTGCTTTCACACTGCCTGGTAAATATCAGATTGTTCTAAACGACTCTGCAGAATTGGAGAAAAGGAACCTTAAAAAACAAACCCTGTTCGTGCCCTGAGGGAAACTAACATTCTATTCACAGTGGTATTCACCATTGTTCCCCATCTTAATTATATTTCTCAATATTCAGAATACTACGACTATTTTCACTGCACTCAGTGTATTTGTGTTTGTACTGTACTTGAAGCTGCTTCAATCAGCTTTGCTCCATTCTGTTTGAGATGGTTTCACAATGAGTTGAGCAGAAACAAAGAGAGAAGTTTTGCACGGCACATAGTTATAATTATTCATTCTACCCTAAAAAAAAATAGACTTATCATGTTGGAGTGTGAACCCGAAATGATTTATGAATTCCTCAGTATTGGGTTATCATGTCAGCTCTGCTTCCAGTGGTTGTGTGGTTCATAATTACAGGGAGACAAGCGATCGAAGACCATCTCTCTCTGCGTTTAAAATGAATAAACACAACTTCTAAAAGTGGTTTATCTCAGCTCCGTGACTAGTCTCATTATTTTTGTAAAGGACTTTCAGAGCCTGAACAACTTCACAGTTAAAAGCTAATGTTTTTTGAGTGACAGAAAAGCATTGGTGGTGAAATTCATTTTCACTGGTGTGTGAAACCCATACAACAAGTGCTCCACCATGGAGTGGGATTCATGGGCATGAACCAGAGCTCTGCCTTAGAAAAGTTAGAATTATTACAGGGCAGATTTTAGGAAGTTCAGGCTGATTGAGTTTTCTCTGTGGCTGCTTGGTTCCTGTATGAGAGCACAGAGGCAGAGAGGAGGAAGAAGCCGGCAGATATAGAGATTGAGTGGCGAGTTTTGACCATGAAGCTTTCTTTAATATGATATGAGAGTGCTGTGATATTAGATCAGACTAAAGCTCTTTGATGAGATGATGGGAGGAACAGTGAGCTTGGCAGGATTTAAGGATAAGCGAAGAAATTAATGCTTTAATGGAAAAATATGTGGATATATTTTAGATATTGGGGATAAGGTCAGGGAATGGCAGTGTGTTGTCATGGCAGTGATTTATCACACATCTGTGGGTTGGAGAAGAGCAGTGAAGCTAACTATAGAACAGAAATTTGTGAACTGCACAAGCTCAGGCAGAGCAGTGTGCTTGTCACTTTCCACAGTGATTGTAGGCATAATGACAGGTGTAAAGAGAAGCATCTTAAAGCAAAGACTGCTGTGGGAATCCAGCTAAATCTGTTCTCCCACTCTTTATTCCACAAGGATCTTGTTTCTACATGCAGGCAGTCTGCAGAGAGAATACTATACTATACTAGTACTATAAAACACACCTCCTAGTAGTTTATCAGAGTTTAATCCTCAAAGACTCCAAAGGAATTAAAAAGGTCACATCGGATTGTTATGTGGATTTCTGTGAACAAATGTCACCTACATTCTTATAGAAATGAATATAGTAATGCTATTAAAGTCAGGGCTCCAGAGTGCGACCATTTTGGACCAGAAATCTGTGAAGTGCGATTACAAATCTTCAGTAGCACATTGTGATAACTACACACTATGAAGCATCAGTTAAGTATTGTTCGCGTTTATAAAGCACTGTTCCTACATCAGTAGAAATGAATAGATAATTCATAAACACAGTATTTTAACCGGATGGAAGACTCGGATGATTAATTAATTGTCACCATCAAATTCATACCTAGATCCCTAAAAAATGTTTTGTGTAAACTGCACTATTTCATGCTCCTCATTTACACCCAAAGGTGGAATGGCATGGAGGCAGAATGAAAATAAACTAGTGCTGCTAACTGTGGTTTGTTGGCTGTGTTAGAGTGGTTTTTAATTAGCAACAAACTTAGTATAGCACAATCCCACACTGAAGAATGGGTCACAATTGTGGCCTTGTTGATGGTTGTCTAGTCTCATCGCCAGCCCATAACAGAGAGCCCAAACTCAAACCCAAACTTCCTGGTTCTGCTCCAGAAGAAATAAAACCTAGTTCAAAGTCTCACACATTTGTAATTATGTAACTTCTAAATCTAAATATGTAACTGCTGTTCTATATTGTAGATTTTATTTTATAGAAGCTGTAGTTTATCCTTTTGTGTGCACAGTTTGTAAAAGTGGTTGAATCAGACAGGTGTCAGTTTCTAATAGCGACTGCTGTAGTGGAGCTGATGTGTCTCAGAATACGGGAAATAAACCCCAGAATTTTCAGATACACCAATGAAAGAAATAAGACATTGCGCTGATGTAAAGACTTGAAGGGGACAGTGGCTGCTCCGAGCTAAATTCATGACTTCAATTTCCTCTAACAGTAAGTGTACTATGTTCTGTCATGAACAAGTCTGACACTTTGATCTTCTGATTAAAGCACAGACAGGAGGATATTTTATTTAGCTAATACCCTTTTTATGTTTGTCAGAATCCTTTGACAGCCAGAGAACTGTTAATCCAAGGTGAAACCTCTGGGACACTTGGCTGGACGTTGCATCATATTTAACTGAAATACTGTTTCGGGACATGCTGTTAACACACAGTAAAGCAGACAGAATGTACAATCGCTTTGACAGATCTCATATGAATACTTCTGTGGAGCTTGCTACAGAGAGTTTCTGGAGCACTGAGCAGTCATTCAATAAGTCAGTCAGATTGTGTCATATGCTTCATGTCAGCTGGCAACACTACACAACTCCCACACCGGCTCCATGTATATCCACCCAAACATACATCAGTCCGAACCTGGTAGAGTCAAACAAGATTTTCATGCGGCAGGAGAATAATTCTTGAGCAGAGCTGTCTGGAATTCAGTTCTCTTTGTCTTTCTCTGCTGTGCCAGCAGTCTGCCCTGAGCTCCTGACCATGACACTACCTTTCTTTACACAACGTATGGAAGAAAAACAAAAATAAGCTGTCTCTCTGTGGAGTGTTTGCCAGGCTATTATTGGTTGGTGCATGGCTTGCTTTTGGTTTGATGATAACCACGCTATGTTGTATTACAGACTTCAGTCTGGATTGCTTGATTGATTGATTATTGCTTTGGTCCTCTAAAACCAGCGGACACTATTCATTCACATGTATTTAATGCACAGTATATTAGTTGTTGCAGAAATTACATTTAGCAAAGCATGTGCCCTTCTTTGCATGTAAATACATTATATCAGTATATATACACACACACACACACACACACAGAGAGACCTTGAGAGAGACCTTGGCTGTGTCTGACATCTCTTTCCTCCAGTGGCTGGATTGCTGTGAAGCTTCTTGGAGATTTCCATGTCCCCTGCAACACACACCTTATGTTCAGAACTGATATAGCAGAACCAAGATTGATAATCATCAGCATGCAAACATTATGAGCACGTTAGAGGAGTGTAAAATCTACAGTACAGGGTAAAACTGCTGGCAGGGTTTCAGCACCACCATTTATGGACAGCTCCTTTTGCTTTGAAAGTCCATGTAGCCGGCTCAGTACACACACACACACACACACACACACACACACACACACACACACACACACACACACTAATAGATTGCTTTGATTCGGCACTACAGTTTTTGGTCAAGCAGTCCAGGGGTTGTGATAGAGACATTCTTGTTGAAAAATCTCATTATAAATTACTAATCATTATACTAATGTGATAAATCAACATAGAGGAATGTCATGCTGTTATGGTCTAATGTTTAAAGTTACAATAAATACTAGTGATGTACTATTGTCTAGAATACATTTTGGAGGTGTTACCAGTTACCAAGGTTGCTATTGCACTCACTCTGTGCTCACCCGTCCGTTTGGTCTGCTGACTTTGTTAGTTTGTTCAGTCTCTTGTGAAGATGAAAGTAGACCCAGCTGTCTCCTCCCCTGTGTGTGACCCGAAGCTTTCTTGTTATGTTACACATGCTTCCTCTGTAGATTTTGCAATTTCTTGAATTTTCATATTGCTCTCGTTAATCCCAGCAGATGGCACATGTCATGCTTCTCACCAATCTGCTGCCGTCATCCTTTTCTGCACATCTCATAAATCTGCACAGGAGAAGCGATAGACAAAGTTTTGTATGTGCTGATGTACACAACATGCTTTTTGTCCATTCATGCCAATGGTAGCTTTTAATTTGAGATATCCTATGTTGACTCTGGCAGAATAGTTTCCAAAGAAAGGATATTGTCATGTTCATATATTTTATAGATATTCAAGTTGGAACTCTTCACACTGGTGACATACCCAACTGGTTTTCTCCCCACTCTGCAGTTAAATGCTTTCACTCGAGCATTCATCAGGTAAGCAGTAGACGTGCAGCCTTCATTTCTCATGCTGGTTTGATGAAATGAGCTGTGAAGCTCATATCAGCGTGTTCAATATTACTGGTTCCAGAGATCAGATGTGCGTGTAAATGCAAAAAGTTTGTCAGAGCTGAGCCAAAGAGCTGAAGATGTTACATTTAGCCTGAAATACATGTTTGTGAATTCTTAGTCAGAACAATGGTGTCTTCTTGGGATTTAGTTTTTATTTAACTGTTTTTTAAAGAGCACCATGTTCTTTGCTGTGAAGTTGTGTTCAAAGATTTCACTGATAGCTTCATCCTTGTATTTTCTTATCCACTGACTCAAACAGCATAAGCTGACCTCAGTCCCTGGCTCTCGCTCACTTCTTCAATGCTGCCTAAGAAAATAACAAGGAGAGAGAAAATACCAACAACATGATGACTGAGCTTTAATAACACTTAGACCTTAATTTCACTTCAAATTGTTAAACCAAACTAACTTCAAATTAATTTCCCTCCCGTGTTAAAATCTGGAGCTGAAGGTGGGCGAGCATGAGCAGCAGATTTTGTGCAGCAGCAGCAGTATCTCATACTTTTTGTAGAAGCTTGCTATGTAGTTACCGCAAACTTCTATTGTCTTTCTTTTCATTTTATGGCAGGTGGCAACCAGTGTTAAAACTACTGCATGAAGGTGGAAAAAAAAAAACGCAAATTATTTTGATAGCCACTGGAATATTCCTGAATACAATCAAATATGTGTCACTGAAATGATATCAATATTTAATGATTTAATTACACCATTATACAATAACAGCAGTATGTCTGTCATGTTCCAAGAAATCCACAGCAGAGTTAAAGGTAGAGCTTATCAATGAGCACAAAGATCTGACATCTTCTCAGTGCAAACAGAGAGGTGTATGTGCAGAGGGGGGATTGGGTAAATAGGAACTGGGGTGTCCAGCAGCAGGTAGAGTCTGAAAAGATATGAGGCAAACAAAGAACTGGCAGAAACATACATTTTAGAACCATGATAAGAGTGCCCCCTTCAGGTCGGTACTTTATTTGTTGTTTTTGCCTCAGTATTTCAGAGCCCTATTTTTACCTTCCTGCATCTTTTTGTCTTGTGCAAAGCTGCACTGTGGCGAACAGCACAGTGGAATGACAGTGAGGCACTATGGGGCCTGATAAAATTCCACAGATTCCACACTAGAGTAAAGCAGGACTGCATTTTGTGTTACACAGGGGAAAACCCAAATCCACGCCTTCCTTCCACCCTCTGCCGAGTGTTATCTTTCGATTTGGGTTTGATTTGGTTATCGTGTAACACGTCTCTCTTGGCAGCAGTGAGTGTTCCCACAAACAGCCTTGCAGCGACTCCTGAGAGAAGTTAGCAAATAGAGATGGAGCTTGTGTGTGCTGGCTGCGCGATAGGAGAGTAAAGTCAGGGATCCGACTGCTGACGGCAGCTCTGTTGACACACCGACTAAATCCTTGACAGGTGGCACGCGTCACAGCGCTTCCTACAACAGACTCACAGACAGCCTGCTCAGCCTCAAACACAATCTTTTCAGGCATTTAAAAATCCTTACATGAGGAATAACTGCTGTGGGAGGCAGATGAAGACCGAGGATTTTGCAATATTGCGATTGGTGGGAAACAAATGGCACCGTCTTCTAGCAGCGGAAGGCCTTGTGGGAGGGAGCTGCCACATGGTGTAAAAGCTGTGTTGCCTGTCATTCTGTGACTGGAGGGATGGCTGCAGGGATGTTTGTAAGTGTACAATCGGCATGTGTCTGGGGGACAGAGGGAGAGCTCGTTCTGAGATTCATCGGAGATTCATTTGTACTGCAGTTTGGAAAAAGAAGAGAAACATGCACCGGTGGAGCAAACTCTCACGAAGACCAGCTCCATCCGTTTTCTCTCTGCTCCCTGCAAAGAGTTAGAACTGTGATGCCTCAGAAGCTGCCAAAAAGCAAAAGCCGGAGGTCATTTTCTCTCCCTCATGCATATTGTAAGCCAGCAGAGGAAATGCTCAACTGGCCAACAGATGTTAAGCCCAGGCACTTTGCTTTACACTTTGTTCCTCTCTCTGCTGAGGGATTCTAATGAAGTGGAAAAGTAGATTCTCCTGTTCAGGGGAACACTGACAGAAGAAATCTGCCTTTTCAGCTTTTTGTCTCTGCTCTTACATAATACACACACACAATACTACTTGTGTCTTCCTTGTAACATCTGGATGCTCTCTGCACAGCTGACGTGTTTGTTTCATGTTTTACTCCTTCTTTATTTCTTCCTTTGTTCATCCATTGTTTTATTCCTTTCATTTCTTTCAGTTTTTCTCTTGTTTATGGCAGACATGAGAATTTCATCATCATCTACACACACACACACATACACAATCTGGATACAAGTAAAAATAATCTCCCTTTATTTTTAATGAGAATAAATATTAAGGACTCAGTGACTGTTTCACAACAACATGTCCAGCATGTCCATATCCTCATGTCAGTTACCAAGCACTAGCTATAAAGGAGCACTGTCTGAAGGTGGGTGTGAATGGATGAATGTAATGTTAAGTGCTTGTGGTCAGAAAGTGGTCGTTACAACAGTCTAATATAAACAGACTACATCTTCCATTTGACCAAGCACATAAATGAGGCTCTAGCACAACATCACCAGTACACTTTTCATTAGTAAATGGACTAGTGTGTTATTTCTTGAATGGGCTCTTACGTGAGCAGTTTTCAGACCTGAGAATCTCTACTTAGTCCAGAGATTGCCTCTCACACATGCACAGCAGGGGGGTTCTCGGCAGCAAGTGTTCACAACAGCAACAGGTGAGAGGTGGTGCAGCCGGATGTAACATATTCATTCTGCTGCAGATGTTTCACAGCAAATCAACACCGGCGGCGACTCTCATCACCACGAACCCTCTTTACATCTTTGTCTGCTACGTGTGTGGCCCTGCTTGTTGGATATTTGTTATTTTTCTGGTTTTTTTTCTTTTTTTGCATTTGTCTGTGTTAGAAGCGCCATCAACCAACCTCCTGCTGTGTTCTCACATTGACTTCTGTCGACATTCTGCAAACTATTTACAGGCCAGGCACAGAGAGTCTGCAGCAAATCCGTCGGCTCTCACTTTCGCATTAGTATTCACAGATAAACGTCCTCTGGATAAACCTGCGGAGGATCTTCAGAGTTCAGTGCATGTCTGATAGCAGCTATAGTTTCTCATGTCGGATCAATAACTATGGATGCATTAGTGGAAATCAAGACTGATAGAATTTTACACTGTCTGGTGAGCTGATGATGATTCTCCTCCGGGACTCCTGCTGTTTCTATAATGATAAATAAAAGTGGGAGCAATCACACCAACAACAGAACATCTCCCAACTCCCATCAGAGTGTTTGTCATTACTGAAGCTCCATCACTGTGGGAGGCTCTGTTGTACTCCATGTGTCAGGGGAAGAGACAATATGTGGGAGAGAAAACAGAAACAGTGCAGCGAGTGAGTGAGGAAGTCGGTGACAAACACAGTAGGCAGGGGAATTGGGCTTACAGGCAAAAAAAGCAGTGCACCTCCCTCCTCATCACAACACATTTCATCAACTAACTAACACTGTATGTGACATGAAACTGGATCGGCCAATCAGTGCCACCTCGTTCTGACCCATAATGCTCCAGCGATAATGCTCCAGTGTGCCACGCCGAATGTGACAATGCAACAGCGAGGTGCATTATTCCCCCAATTTTCATCAAAATCCAATTCAGTGGTGCCGGCAGTATTTCATACAGTGTCCCTCTCTGCCCCCTTCCTCCCTCTGGAAAGAACAAAAAATCTAGACAAAATAAATCTTGATTTATGATTATTATCTTCGACAATCCTGAGTCGATTGATAAATGCTAAAAATAGTTTTAGGTAATGATGTTGATAATAACACTGATGAAATGAAAAAAGGGATGACTAAACCCTGAGTGCTCAGTGCAGCACCCACACGGTGTAACATACTAAAGATTTAGAGACCAGCTTTTTAAGAAAAAAAAAAACAAGGATGTCAATAAATTCTTATTGTTGTTATATAGAAGGAACACTATAAGGTGATTCTGAGGTTCTTTGATAACCTTACAATTTAATTAAACAACCTGCTTCCTATGCTTCTTTCTTTCACTCAAACAATGACCTTCATTAAGACATGTTGAAAGGTGCTATTTGTTTTTTACATTCTCTCTGCCTCCAATTTAAGTTATTTCTTGTCGGGGCAGGTTGTTGTATTGGTCGCTTGCTAAGAGCCTGGTTGGGTCAGGGCTAGTGGGTCGGCGAGGGATAGAAATAGAATCAATGAATCAATCAAATTTGATTTGTGTAACCCATATTCACAAATCACAATTTGCGACATAAACACTTGCAAGATGTAAAATGGTGAATCAGAAGTATCCTCCTCAGAATGACCACCTGACTGTTACAGAGCCGATGAATAAGGGTTATCAACACACATCTGTCCCATACATATATACTAATAGGTTCAGGAGGTTATTATCATCACTTTATTTTATTGATCCAGTGCATGGAGCCCAGCAGACACAGAGAGGCTGTTATCATGCATGCACTTTGAAGCTCTCAATAAGATTTTTCTAAAAACAATTGTGTGGACAAATGAATGTATGCATGGATATATGGAAGGATGGATAGAAAATGCAGCTGGACAAATACACTGGATTATATGATACATTTGTAGACTCTGATATTCAATGATTATAATAACAGTACATTTTATTTATACAGCACCTTTCATACAAAGTGCTTTACAATAAAATCAAAGACATGAAATAAGAGCTCCATTAGAACCTAATGGCTAAAAATACATTGTAATGAGCTTTATGTGTCTCTATACAAAACAAAACTGCCTTACCGAGTCTGTTACATTTCTGCAGTGCCTTTTCTCTCTCTGCTTCTTAATTGCCAACTTGTGATATGTGACCTGCGGTGTGTGCAATGATCCAAACATCACGGCAAATTGACGAGAGAGAATTCATGGTAGGCTCAGTCCACATTCCGTGTCACAGCCTTAATTGCTGAGGCCGCAGCCGGATGGAGGGTCGTTCAAGTTTTATCGGCGACCAGACAACCCCCCCCCCCCCCCCCCCCCCCCTGTACATCCTCTGCCCTTCCACTGGCGAACACCTCGCTAAGGTCCCAAATGAATTCCGGCAGAGATCTGCTAGTCAGAGAAGTCTGTCTCTCCCCAGGCGACGAGGAGGAAGACCTAATTGGAAAGTCTGTCTCATGTAGAGTCCAGGGTGGTCAGGGTTGATTCAGTGCAGACAATCCGACAGTTCCTGAGCAGAAGTCCCCTTCACAAAGTTATATTAGAGCATCAGTACACCATCTAACTACTTTAGTTGTCTGCAGCTGTGCACCATCACAATAGAGCACTCCTTTAAGATCTACACATCAAACTACATCATTGAGATACTACTACTACTACTAATAACAGCAGAGGAGTAGTGTCAAATGTAGTCAGAGATAAGGACAGAGAGGAACAGCATAAACTACTAAACTGATACACACAAATCAGTGTATTACTCTATGTGGAGGCACTTTAAAAGAACTCTTGGCAGGTGATTGGATGAACCATCTGTCTATCACCGTCTATCCTAATTACTGAAGTCAGTTGTGAGTAGGTCAACAACATCTTTTCTTGTTGCTCCTCACTGGCGTCACATCTTAACCACGCCCTCAGCTGCCAGTAGTTCCTCCAACATGGGAGGGTTAGGGTTCCTTACAACGTCGGCAAACTACAGACAATTGGTATTTTACAAATACTGTCCCATACTCTCTCCCTAATATCTACTCTCCACCCTTTCTGCCTGTCGTCAGGCCTTGTAGGTGAGCTGACCCCCTGTTACCCCCCTGAACCAGCATAAAGGTCAGGACAGAGCCAGTGGTTGGAAATGTCA
This sequence comes from Paralichthys olivaceus, assembly GCF_024713975.1. Taxonomy (NCBI): domain Eukaryota; kingdom Metazoa; phylum Chordata; class Actinopteri; order Pleuronectiformes; family Paralichthyidae; genus Paralichthys; species Paralichthys olivaceus. Next base: position 2,869,159 of record NC_091098.1, read on the forward strand.
CTTTGTCCTTTGAGAACCGCTAAATTAAATCAAATCAACCACTCTGATGTGAGCTGAGCTTAGTGAGCAGCTCTGCATTTAATAGATGAGGGGGAGGGACAGAAACATAAGGGACAGCAATGTGTGTATCAAGTGCTGAGGAAACACAGTGTGCACATTCTCTGGAGGGCCTGCATGTGAGGACTGAGAGCCTCCGGACTTTGTTTACATTTCTAAAACGGGACAGAAACAAAAGTGAAAAAACAGATTACTCAACATGAAAAAGAGTAGCCACACACGTAGAGGGAGACATGAAAATGGCAGGAGAGTTATTGGTGATAAGGGCCAACGCCGGCGTTGATTTGTTGTCCTGTTACATGGTTCATTCTTGTGTGAATGCAAACTCTGGAGAAAGTATGGATCCATGGACGTCCTCCAGAGTTTATATCTGAAAACAGGGTTACAGAAGAACACACAGCATGAACAAATTTAAGATGCTAACCACACGCACCATAATGATATGTCTACCAATCATGGTGCAAAACAGACTTCTCAGCAGACTTTGGGACTAACAGGCTCTAACTGTACAGCACAGCGTCACCAGTACAATGACAGGTGTTGGATGAGTAGAATCAGGTCGGCCAAGCAATGCAATAATACATTTAAATAAAAGCAAGGTAGAATCTTGCTAATATTTCCTCTGATGTTCGATGCATTCTGCTCCAGTCAACCCAGCACCAGCAGCAGTCATGGATGAGGTGTATTTTTTAGATCCATAATTTGTCATTCACACACACATTAATTCATTTAGGAACTAATTTGAGATGTGCTTCCAGTCCATCTTCAGGTTTTGTTTTTAAATTTTTTATAGAATAGCAATCATAATATTGACATTGCATATGTATAGATTGAGTTTTCGCATTAAAAAAGTGTTAAGAGTAGAACTGCAATACATCTGAAGTGATTGTGTTTTGAAATGACAGGTAAACAACTCATGCTTTAGCTACTCAATATAACTATGGGATACATCTGTGCCTTTACTTTAGAACAATGGTCCAAGGTACAATGTGTTGTCATGGATATGTTCAGGCTCTGAAGACTGTTTCAGCTGTCATTCACCTCACTGTTCTCTCGTCTGTGGCCCAGTGTCTCCAGTTGCCATCTGCGGACAGTATGATCCTAACATAAGTAACAAACTATACTATAGTTTTCTGATTAGACTGACAGTATCCATGACAATACACTGTCCCCTGGACCTTTGTTCTGAACTAAAGGCACAGCTGGAACAGTTATCATAAGTAGCCCAGAATCATAAAGGAACATTGGAGTTTACCTGTAGAATAAAACCACATCAGATTTAATGATGCAACACTCAATTTTCCTAAAACATTGCTTAGTTTTATGCTCATACTCTACCATGTAATAGTAGTAGTGCCAAGTATTTAAGTAATTACTATAGTATATATCATATATATAATTTGTTACCTAACTTAATTTTGTTCCCCAATAACTACATGCATGTAGAATTAAGTAATGCAATTGTAAAGATTGCACTATAACTCTTGATTAATTCCACTGCATGGTGCAGGCTGTAATTGGAAGTGATACTAAATGCATTGTATCAATCTAATAATTAAAAAAATCTCTGTCTGTCTGTCCTGATGTGGCTCTTGAGAACCATTCGCTTCTTTAGCTTCATACTAGGCATGTGTGTTGATAAAGGCCCAAGGAACAATAACAATAACAACAATAGCATGTTCATGATTCCGGGTTTTCCAGTTTAGGGTTCTGTTTACTGAGTCAGTGAACAGCTCTTTGTGCAGCAGTGGTGGTGAGGCCTCAGGGTTCTGTGGACTCTAATGGCCACGTAAAAGAGCAAATCTCAATTTAAGAATCTATAAAATTATCCGGACATATGTGTGCACTCCAAGTCCAGAATGTGGGAAGTTGGCTGCTGGAAAGGGAAGTGTCCAATGCCAGACTGCACCACACTGACCTTCCCCAGGAAACATCTTTTAATTTGAACTCTCAGCCCACACCCCACCACCTCCTTGAAATTAGCATCCTCCCATCACTGTGACCTGACATGTTTTTTCCGTTTTCCTCCAAATGCTGAGATCAGAGAGCGTCCCATTTCTAGCAGCACTAGATCTGTCAGCCTGCACGGCCGGGTGATGAGGACATGTGCTGTGGTTGTGGGAAAGGTGGTGTAGCTGCCACGCAAGGTTACACTGTGTTCACATCAGTGAAGGTGTCGAACAGCAAGGTTCAGGTTAGTGTCGCACTGTGTGATGTGTCACACTTTAAAGCAGAGCAGTGCGGAGAAGAGGTGGAAGACTGAGACTGTCTCACAGTGATGTTAGTACAAGGAGGATGGGTCAATGTTCGTCATCTGTAGATGACTCGAGAGACGTGTTTATAAGAACAGACACATTATACAGGAAGTGTACAAAGGCATATATTTTACAGCAGGTCATTAGTCACATTTAAACAAAATGAATCCCAAAGCTTTCAAAGTGTCTAATTGTAATGTTCTTTTATTCTCAATGGGAATGGGAGGTTTCATGTTTTTGTTTCGTCTTTGAGGAGCTCAGTAATTTTGTTCACCTTTCAAAACAGACCAGGGAAATACATCCATTCAACACCATTATTGTGATTAATAGGCTGAAACACTTGATGACACCAACGTACAACTGAAGTTATTATTTTCACTACAACAACCAGTCTTACAGAGCTCAAATGTGATGGTTAAACTGCTCCGTGGCCCAAAAAATTTAACTGAATTCAATACCTTATTATAATTTGTTCTTCTTCTAGCCATGGATTTTATTATTTTTCTTGTGAAGCACTTTGTAACTTTGTTGAGATAAGTGCTATACAAATGTATTTATTATTATTATTATCTTTCCTTTAGAAAAACAGCTGGCTTGAGCGAATAGCCAACATAGCTAATGCTGCATTTGAACCCACAGTCTTTGTGCTGCATTTTTTTAAAGGTCAGAACTGTTTTGAAACTGTCTCAGCTCTGTGAATTTTTGCGCTTTTACCCTCAACACCAAATTGCACTTTACACTGTTTATACTTTTACTACCGTCGCACTACAACCTACAGAAATTGAACTGCTTTTTAAAATTTTTAATTTTAATGTATTGTCCTTTCATCTGTTTGTTTGATTTCATGTTGTACTGGTGAGCTGAAGGCAACTTTCCACCCTTGGTTCACAATAACACTCTATTCATTCATTCATTTATCCAATGCAGTTGACAATTCACAGTCACCAATGTATCAGAGTCATTCAGAGAAAAAACAACCACTGACACTCACATGCACTCTGACGGCCAATTCACATTCACCAGTTAACCAAATCTTACCGCAGCCTACCCAACCTAAGAACCGCTCCAGCCTTTGGGAGGAAATTGGAGAACCCATTGCAAACCCATTCATGGAGAACAAGCTCCACACAAAGAGGCCCCAGCTAGACGCTAGGTTCCCAGAACCTGGTGTGAGCCAACAGTACTATCCACTGCACCATAGCCAGATTAAGAGATGGCATCATCTGGATAAAAATGTATATAACAGAGTGGAGTGGCAGACATTATATAATTTATGTATGCTGTAAATAGAGCCCTTGTGGTGCATTCCTCCACCAATTTTATGGACATAAAATCATTTAAAATGTAAATGAATTGCTCATTATTTGCACAGCTCTCATTACAGACTGAGCATGAGGCGTTACAAATCAATAATTATAAAGTTGTCTCATTTAATCAGCAGGTGACGTTGGAGCAGATCCCTTTTTCTTCAAAATGACTTTTACATTACATTACATTTAATTGAGCTGATGCTTTTATCCAAAGCTACTTATAATAAGTGCATTCAACCATTAGGGTACAAACCCAGAACAACAAGAATCCAGTAAGTACAATTTGCCTAAAAAAAAGTCAAACTACAAAGTGCTACATGTAAGTGCCACTAAACTTTTTTTTTTTTTGTATTTTTAACCAAGGTGTAGTCAGAAGTGACGTGTCTTTAGTCTGCAGCAGAAGATGTGTAGACTTTCATCTGTCCTGATGTCAATGGGGAGCTCGTTCCACCATTAAGAACCCAGGACAGCAAACAGTCATGATTTTGTTGAGTGGTTAGGTGTCTCTCAAAGTGACAGAGCAGCAAGCCGACTGGCAGATACAGAGCAGAGTGGACGGGCTGGGGTGTAAGATTTGACCACATCCATTCACAGCTCATTACACAAGTACATGTGTCTTGAAGTCGATGCAGGCAGCCACTGGTAACCAGTGAAGGGGGCAGACTAGTGTGAGTGAACTTAGTTTGAAGATCAATTGAGCTGCTACAATCTGGATGAGCTGCAGAGGTCAGATAGCACCAGCAGGTAGAGCAGCCAGGATGGAGCTGCAGTAGTCTTGACCTGAGATGACAAGAGCCTGGACCAGAACCTGTTCCACCTTCTGAGTGAGAAGGGGACGTATTCTCCTGATGTTGTGGTACATCTATCTACAGAGCAGGTTGTTGCAGTAATGTTGGTGGTAAGGGAGAGTTGACTGTAGAGTGTCACACCCAGGTTCATAGCAGCCTGGGTGGGGGCTACCAGAGAGTTAACAATGGTAATAGTAAGGTCATGGGTGGGAGTGACTTTCCCTGGAAGGAAAAGTAGTTCTGACTTTCTGGCTTTGGTTTGTTTACGGTGTCAAAAGTTGTATTTATTTGATCATTCATTGTTTTTATTCATGTATGTGACTTGAAGTTGTTTTTAGAATCGGTGGACCTGTCACTTCTCCTGCTGGTGGACAGGTATGGGAGGACAAAATACATAGTGAGTCCACACAACTGTCTTTGGTTTGATTTGACTATTCTGGATAAAAAGCCATCCAATCAGATTTAGGGTTTCTCATGCAGTGAATACACTGAATTCACTCTTAATTCCTCCTCCCCTCACTTTTACCATGTGACTGCTGGCAAAAGGAGCAGACCGCCCAACTGCCATCAATCCATGACAGTGTGGGTCAAATCTGGGCCCAAACTATATTGCTATGTAGGAATGTGGTTGTTATAGGCATAGACTTTGTAATGTTCTCCTCCAGTTCAGTTTTTATCCTGAAATCTTAAATTCCATACTTTGCGGCTGCATGTTCCTCAAACCCTTGTAGCTGTTGGCCTGATCTAAACAGAACCTCTGGATTTATTTAATAGCTGTTCACATGCTTCTTTGTCATTTAGCTTATTGTGGGATGTTGCTTCCCGAAGAAGTCCATGAAATCTTCCCCGAACATAATCTTAATAGTCTGTATGAGTTGTTACCAAAGCATCAAGCCATTGTGGAGGCGGAATCTTTGCTCTTGTTCTCAAGAAATCTTTCAATGATGTTCACCAAATACATGCAGGAGTATTTAATGACTCATAGCCTGTTAATCACAGGGAACTTCCATTCATTATCCAGTCTGTCATGTGTTCACACTGTTTGTTGTTAGTTGTTTTATGGGTGTGTTGTAGGGTTTGGGTTTCCATACATGTAGGGATTCTTTTTAAGCCCCCCCGAGTACACATGTGTGAATGGGTGAATGGCAAACTGTATTGTGAAGTGCTTTGAGTGGTCATCAGGACTAGAAAAGCGCTATTTAAATACAGACCATTTACCATGTTGATCCTGCATGGGGGATAAATTATTTCCTCTGCTCTATGAGGCAAATGGCTGTGGCTTTAATACCAACTACCGTGCATGCTGCAAATAAGCTATACTCTTATTATCGTGGACTACATGAAGCAGAGTGTGTGCATAGTTTTCTGCAGGGTATCACTGAACTCTGCATGTTCAGTCAATGTGGGTCAATGTTGGACTTACTCCACGTATGAGTGGAAAACAATGGAGTCCAATTACACACTGAGGCCATTTTTCACTTGGCTGACTGCATCTACGCTGTGAACATCTGCAACTGCAGACACTTTGATGCCACTATGTTAATGAGCAGTTCTCTAAATATAACCCAGTTAGAGGGCAATTAAATACACACACAAGGCGTTGCTCCATATACCAGACTCGTGTGTCACAGCTTATCACAGAACTATGTGAGAGTGTCTTTTCGTATCCAAAAACAAGACACAGACACTCAGCATCAGGTTTCCTCACATGTGGCATGGCAGCTAACAGAAGGCTGACAATGAAGCGCTAATGAATTAGCCAAATATACAAGAGGAAGTAAAAGCTGACACTGTATATTAAACTTGGGAAGCATTTCCTGAACAAATGGGGGGAGCAGTAGCTCAGATGGGGCAGCAGTAGCTCAGTCCATAAGGATTTGGCTTGTGAACCGGAGGGTGGCCGGTTCAAGTCCAGCATGGACCATAACCATGGAAGGTGGACTGGTAGCTGGAGAGGTGCCAGTTCACCTCCTGGGCACTGCTGAGGTGCCCTTGAGCAAGGCACCGTACCCCCCAATTGCTCATAGGGTGCTTTTCCTGGGGGCTGCCCATCACTCTACCATCTCTCTCCAAAATATGCATGTCTTTGAGCCCTCTGTGTGTGTGTGTGTGGGATTGTGGGTTAATGCATGTATAAAATGAAAAACATGAGTGTAAAAAGAATTTCCCCTTGTGGGATCAATAAAGGAAGTTTAAGTTAAGTTTAAATACATGTGACTGTGGGCAACACTTCCCATTCAAATGCAATGTAGAATTCAGAGATTTATTTTACTCTGTTTTATTGTGCATAATTTTTAGATTTGACGATTCCCAGTGTTTTTGCTGCATTGAGCACGTTGGGTTCATAAGGTTCCTTTTTATCTTTATCAACTTTTTAGATTCGAAGAGTATAACAAAATGAATTCAGTCAACTTGAAGTCCTTCCAAGCAGAATTAGGCAAACATGCACATGTGCCCAGAAGTGTTTGCGTATGTGATTTTAAAAACTGTTAGTTTGACTGTTGCTGAAAGCTGCAGCAGAATTACAGTTCAGGCAGTTTGCTTCTTTATTTTCCATCCGCAGAGAAGAGGCAAAAATCCATCCATTCACATTGTAAGTTACCATTGTTAGTAAGAGAGGGGTGAACGTCACTTGATGGAGATCTGTTTCCCTAGAAAGAACTTGCCAAAGTGTCCTTGGACAAGATACTAAACCCTGAATTGCCCCTTCTGTGCACAATGATGCAGTGTATGAATGTGTGTGAATGGGTGATGGCAATAAAACTGTACTGTAAAGTGCTTTAAGTGGTCATCAAGACTAGAAAACCTCTATATAAATACAGACCATTTACCATTCATCTTGTTCAGTGAAGGTATGGACCAACTGATCAATAACACAACATGTCCCTTCATTGTATTTCTTAACTGCAGCAAGGAAGTATTTTATCAAATCTGAACTAGAAATGTATTTAACATGCAGTCTTAAATATTCACTGTGTGCCAATAAGAAAATGTTTAAGAATCAAAAGATATAATTTTTATATACAGGTGAATTTTATTGAGACAAAATAATTATAACTTGACCCTTACCCCTTATATATTGATTATATAAGGGATGCAGGCCAGACAAATACTCATACATTGATAATGAAATGAAAACAAGATTATAAGACCTATAAGAGTTGTTAGCAAAGATGTCATTGGCCACACATACTTGCCCCAATCTTTGTGGTTATTCTGATTCTGGTAAACCTGAAGATATCTAACAAAATCTATGATAATTGGACATCTTTTCAGTGAGTTATAGCCATGTTTTACAAAGCCCTGCCCTGCAAAGATGGTGGCCATGCCTGTCCACCTACCCTGCATTTTATAAGGACTGTGTAGAAAGAAGATACATTTTAAATTTGTCAGTAACATTTTGTTTAAATGATGCAAAAGAATCAAAGAAGACCCCTTTAAATTTGGATTAAACATTATCATTAATTTACACACATGTCCAAAGTTTTTCATAACTGGAATAATAACTGAAAATGTATAATTACAAATATTAATTGTTGAGTTTGGTCTCCTGATAAACATGCCAATATAGTAGAGAGTATAGTTTGTTTGACCTAAATCTATTTAAGCAGCTTTTATGTTCTTTTTGTTTATTTTTTATTGTGTAATAATTTTGTGTTTTTTTGCATTTATTTTACTTTCATTATCTGCTAGTTCCTTCATCCGCTGCTCCAAGGTGGAGATGACATAGAATACAAGGGGACAGGAAAAGGTGTAAAGTGAGAAAGAGAAGTGTAAGAAATACAAGTCATTTAGTTTACTGTGGGATTCTCTACCCAGTAGGCTGTCTCATCAAAATTCAATGAGGAACCGTCCACTGGAACACTGGTGCCTTGTGTGTGTGTGTGTGTGTGTGTGTGTGTGTGTGTGTGTGTGTGTGTGGGCGTTTGTGTGTGTGCACAGTGGTGGGGATCACCATTAATAATGTAATCAATGGTTGATCCAGCCAAGATCTTTATTAGGTTAAGGTACGCCAAGAAACAGGGACAGGCTCCCCCCATAGACAGGATGACTGATAGGGAGGACTGACAGAGAGACAGACCTTCAGGCAGACAGAGAGACAGACATTCAGGCAGACAGAGAGACAAACAGGTATACAGACAGGTATACAGTTAGACAGAGAGACAGGTTTACATTCAGACAGACAGACAGACAGGTTTACATTCAGACAGACAGACAGACAGGTTTACATTCAGACAGACAGACAGACAGACACGATTACATTCAGACAGACAGACAGGTTTACATTCACACAGACAGACAGACAGACAGGTTTACATTCAGACAGACAGACAGACAGGTTTACATTCAGACAGACAGACAGACAGGTTTACATTCAGACAGACAGACAGACAGACACGATTACATTCAGACAGACAGACAGGTTTACATTCACACAGACAGACAGACAAACAGACAGGTTTACATTCAGACAGACAGACAGGTTTACATTCAGACAGACAGACAGAGAGACAGACAGGTTTACATTCAGACAGACAGACAGGTTTACATTCAGACAGACAGACAGACAGACAGACAGACAGACACGATTACATTCAGACAGACAGACAGGTTTACATTCACACAGACAGACAGACAAACAGACAGGTTTACATTCAGACCGAGAGACAGACCTTCAAGCAGACAGACATACATTCAGTCAGACAGACATTGATTCAGACAGACACATTCAGACAGACAGACAGACAGGTTAACATTCAGACAGAGAGACAGACCTTAAAGCAGACAGACAGACGGACAGACAGACAGGTTAACATTCAGACAGAGAGACAGACAGACAGACATTGATTCAGACAGACATTTGTCTCTGCAGTTGTGGCTGCCTCAGCTGGCAACATGCAACCATGTCCCACATTTAACAGCCTCATGGGATATTGCTTTTCATGCTCTTTCACATTACGGGCCGTTCAAGCTGGCAAGCCGGCACTAATCTTACATAACAATGCTCTTATTTTACAATTACAAACACTATGAATTATGGACACATGACTTTCTACATGTGCAGAATGTCCATAATTACATAACACCCCCTACGGATGAAACAAGTAAAATAGATGCAATGTAATAAGGCAGACGGAGCGGTTATTGTTTTTTTAAATTAAATCCCAAACCCAATTTAACGATAAATAATGTTGTAACATCAGCTGTGCCTCTGACAGCGTCCCTGATTGAGTCATCTTCGTTTCTCTGCTTCCTCTCAGTCATCTGTCTTGTTCAGACTCCAGGCCTCAGCCAAAACAAACTCAAGGGACAGACTGCGGTTCATTAAGCTAGCACTGAAAAATAAGTGTCTCTGTGTTTGAGGTCTGGCATCCTGTGTTAACCCTGCAGACAGCAGTTATTCAGAGAGCCTCGAGGAAGATATATGTTAAAGACAACAGTTAGACCTGCAACACACTGACAAGTTCGAGGTTTTAGTTTGTGGCATGCCCTGATAGAATCAAGCATAAAGTTTAGGCTTCTGTAAATTAGATGAAATGTTATGACAGCAAATTACGATGAAAAAAACATTGTAATTTGTCCTGTTTGAATCCCAGCATGGCCTTTCGGTGTGGAGTTTGCATGTTCTCAGCCATGTGCCAGCCTGGGTACTCCAGGTTCCTCTCACAATACAAAGATTGGGGTTTGGGTAATTGGAATCTGTAAGAACGAAGGGGTTTTGTCTCACTATGTTGAGCCTTCGATACGCTGGCAAAGGTGTACCCCACTTTGTCACACACACTATGTCAGTTGGGATTGGGTCCAGCTCCTCCCATAACCCTCCAAGGAAAAGCAGGATAGATGATGGACGGATGAAATTATTAAACACATTTTTGGGTTTTTCTAGCTTGTGTGGTTGAATACAGCACTTTAGTACATTTCTTTTTTTTTTCATGCATTGCATCTTTCTGAATATCTTCTGGTATTCATTGATGAACCTATGAGCAGCTCACTCATTGCCTTGCAGTTTTCCCGATGGCTTCCTGATATAGCCATTTAAACCTGCCATAGATGAGGGTGAACTGTTATTAAACCCTCCCTAAATTGACCTGAATACAAGACATCTAATTCCCAAAGCATGCCATCAGCACAATTATAACTCTGCACCGATTTAATTTCCTCTCTTGTTTTGTTAACTAAATGATCTGATTAATTAAAGTAGATCTAAGAAAAAACATTAAAAGGCAAATGTAGCCATATAAAAGCACGCTGATACAAACTTTAAAGGGGTTTCTGTTAATTTTACATGTCTCCACTTGTGAAAACAGATCCCAGAGGAGCTTTGTCAAACATCAGAGACATCACATCAAGTTTTTCAGTTTGAACTTGAAAACTGGTGGCAAGTTACCAGGCGAGAAGGATTACACTTGACACCATCAAATTGTGTTTGGTGTTTATGGAGCTTAACTCGTACAAGTTGAACTTAAATCCAGAGTCGGTCTGCCGACAATACTAAATGAAATGTCCCTAAGACACCGTAGCTAAGATCAGTAAACTGCAGTAAGAGTTGCCTCAACTCTTCATAAGTGCAAATTATGGTACTGACACTGTCACTGAGCAAGGTAAAAGCAGCTCCTCATGAATAAAATAGTGCTAATAAAAATATATTGAATTTAAAAAAAAATCTCATTCCAGCTCAAACTAATCAATTAACTTTGTGAAAACTGTTTTTCTAGCTCAGTAGTTGTAACTAAAATATTCATGAGTAAAAATATTTTTATCCCTCTTTATGATTATCCACTGTAGAACAAAAAATCACATAAAAACACACAATATAAATCAATCCAAACCAAAAGGCAAACCTATAGAGCCTCACATCAACACAAACATTATTAAATGCACTATTAAACCTAACAACATATGATGTACGGTTTAGTAAAAGAAATTCATGTACTCATGTATGTATTTGTAGGAGAGAGTACCAAGAGGTGGCTGTGGTGGATACTGTCTTCCAACAGACTGGGGTTCTTCCCATCTGTGGTACAGTTTCAGCAATAAAAGCACTTTGGTGTTTTGAAATATCGTGGAGTAACAATTTATAAAATGTAGCTACTCTAAAATGTCAGTAGTCACACAGGAAAAAGTGACAAAGGTGTCGGGAACAACATGATAACATTAATGAATCATTCATGACCAGTCCCTAAATAACTCTGAACCGCAAACTAGAAGCTGAATATTTTAGTCTTAGCACGTGTCCACATTGAGATCGGATCGCTCTGTCCAGCTCACATCCTCCTCTTATTTGCGTGGGTCAAAGACAGATAGAAAAAGAAGAATAGAAGAAGATGATAGCCATCCATTGAGTTGTGCTATTGTTTTCATTTGACAACAGGTCTCTTTCCATGAGGGTCTGCTCCCTGTGTTTACTGGCTAATGGCTGTTAGCTGTCTAGCTGCTGCTACCTCGCTGGTTTGGAGAAGTCATCTGGGATTATTATTTCCATCCATGAAGTCGTTGTATGTAGACTGTTAACACATTTACAGTTGGGTTCAATGTGGTCACAAAGTGTCCCTGACGTCCTCCAGACAGGGTGTGAGTGATTAAATCGGTCTGTCCTCAATGTGTCTTGAAATCATTTACACTTGTACTTGCTCGTGTGGTCAAGCAATATCCCATTGTGATCTAATCACCCATAACACATTTTAATGCATGTGTAAATAGAGTAGATGATGAGTTAGGAGAACAGGCTGGGACACACTATATAAATCCGTAGGTAATGAATACTTGATAATAATCTGTGAAACGGAGCAATGAGCATTTTTGTCAAGTTGATTAACTCTGAATTAACCACTGATCCGCAGAAACTAATAACAACTTTGACCAAGTGCTTTGAGAGTCCAAATACCATCACTTCTAATGATGCTGGATTCATATAAACTGCTGCAAGATCAGGAAAAAATACATGTGTGAACAGTTTCCTGTTGCGTTCAGTGTCAACGTATCTGCTGAATTCATATATTAGCAACTTATCGTCATTAGGATAGAAAAAACTGAAAAAATGTCCTACAAAACACCTGAGAGACAAAGACCAGCCCACAGTCAGTCAGCTGCTTTGATAGTTATATAAGTTGTTGGTAAATGGTCTGCATTTATATGACACTTTACAGTACACACATACAAACAGTGCTTCTGAGAACGGCAAGACTATTTGGCATTTTGTCAGTATCTTGCCCAGGGTCATGCATGGACAGGCATGCTGAATGGTAAAGACTTTGATTGACTGATTGATATAGTGACATTGTAGTGAGGCTACTGTGTCTCAAGAGATAGAGTGGGACATCCACTAACCAGTATGCCTGCTGTTCGATTCCGCTCTCATCCATTTTGCATGCTGAAGTGTCCTTGGGCATGTTTGCCCCTGGCGGCTGTGCTAGCAGTGTATGATTGATGTGCGATAGAGAAAGTGTTGCACATATTCACATTGGTGAATGGCAAATCTGTACTGTGAAGCACTTGGTCATCAAGACTGGAGAAGTGCTGTGTAAATACTGTGCATACTAGTCAACAGTACATATACCTGCCCTGCATATAACATATATAATAATAGAATATTGTTTGTGAGAAGACTGCAGACAGCAGCCTTCACTCTATAGGTTCTGTGCTCCATCATCCTGCTGGTGTTATTATTTTTGATTATGTTTCAGTTGTCCCATACATAGAGCTGGAGAGTTAGTGGCCTGTATTTAATGGCATGTTTAAGACCAATAACTACAAATCCCAAATACTTCACTTTAGTTCAGTTCAATTGTATTTGTATAGTCCCAAATCATAACATACTTTATCTCAAGGCACTTTATATGATAAGGTGCTTACAATATGAAAGAAAAACTCAACAGTTCACAAAATGAGCAAACATTTAAGCAACTGTGAAGAAAAAAAGAACTTCCTCATTAACTGGAAGAAACCTCTAGAACTAGACTCTCAATGTGGGCGGCCATCTGCCTTGACCAGTTGGGGTGAGCAGAGAAAAATGGGGGAGGAGAGGAGAGGTGGTTTGAAAACCGGTGAGAATAAAGAGAAAAGGGGGGAAAAAAACATGAAACTGCATGATTTGGCTGATTTCATATACTCAGGGATTTTGAATTAAATTAAAACTTAGTATTATTACTTTTTTCCGCAGAGATCATTGTGTGTCGCTGCAGTAATGAGCACAGTTTGTTTTGAAAACCTCATGAATTCAAGGATGCTCTGACATTCAGCATTTGAGAGTTGAGCTTTCAAGAAGTGAAAAACATCTCTGAATGTGTTTTGATAAACGACCCTGAAATGTTCAGAATGAAGCAGAAAGAATTTTCACTGGTTTCTTCATCAACACATCATCATGATGATGATGATGATGATGATGATGATGATGATGAGGATGTTGATGCCTCTGAGCTAACCTGTTCATAAGCATATGATCAATGTAAGTGTAATATTTGTTCATGCACTAATAGTTAAAACACATAGATATAACAACACAGTAAACTACTCACTGTTGATGAAGTGTTATCATGTTTGTTAATATGACCTGTAACTACAAGTCCACTGATGAAGAATTGATTGAATAACAGATTTAAAAACTGTTTAATATCCAACTGTGAATGATTTGCACACACATATTTTCTATTAGCTCAACATTCAGCATCTAAACCATTAAACTGATTTTGTTTCAAGCAGGTTTTAAGGTCCTTTTAAGTCTTTATCAATGAATTCCCACTGTGTTTTGTATGATTACGCATTCATTAGCTGATTAAGTGGCAGGTATGATTGATTGATTAAGTTATTGTTTGCCATCCCATCCATCATCTGGGAAGCTGAAGATTATCACAGTAGACACTGGGTGAGTAAGTGTGAACACCCTGGACAGGTCACCAGTCATCACAGGGTCGCATTTACATCTACAGATAATTCAGAGTCTCTAACTCGTCTGCATATGCTGGGACTGTGTGAGGAGCGATTCCACACAGTCCCAGTGCTGACCACTGCACCACTGTGCCCCCCTGGTCAAAATATAAAGCAAAAGGTCTTTATGTCTGCTAACAACAACCTTATAGTGTATTGAACATTTATATATCCAAAGATCTGTAAATTGTCCTCAGAGCATGGCCTTTGCTCAGTTTTCAAAATAAAGTAGTCTGATCATCTGCACCAAGTTGTACAACACCATTCATTTCTCTGATCGATAATACATACATAATAAATGTTGGAATGACATCATACACTTAGTTACAGAAGTTAAGAACAAAAGTTACCCGACAGAAGTTATACATGCATTGACTGTTTCCAGCCACGGAGGTTTTCCCGCAAGGAGTTCTTCTACACAAATGTCCTTTAAATCAACGTACTAACAGAACACTTTTTGTATTATTTTGGGCATTGTAGTGAAAGTGACCATCATTTTGGTCAAAGTCAGAATATCTGTATCCTAGCCCTAAAATGGACATGATTTGATTTACTGTTCCATCATCTCAAGGTTTCTTGCAGCAGGAGCATTGTAGTGAAAGTGACCATCATTTTGGTCAAAGTCAGAATATCTGTATCCTAGCCCTAAAATGGACATGATTTGATTTACTGTTCCATCATCTCAAGGTTTCTTGCAGCAGGAGCTTCAGGACTGAAATTAAAAGCACATGTCACACTGAGAATGAGTGAATGTAGAGGCAATTATTATTTTCATCACCATATATTCATTATATGATGATGATGAGTGTTGAGTTTCCTGGTTCTTAGTCAATAGTCAGATTGAATATCATTATCCAGGGTTTATTCTGAATAACCTTTAATTTCATGAAATTGAATGACTTTCTGCTCCCCTAAAAACATGAGGAAGTCCTTATCTTGTGCTACTGTATATTCCTGTGTTAAATGAAGTCATGTCAATGTAAACGTTGTTTAAGTTAGGATGTCTGTACAGCCCAGGAGCCGAAGGCTACTTTCTCCTTGGACTTTTATATGAGTGAAGTATCAAAGATGAATTACAGTTTCATCGACTAAAGCCTATTTCACAGCACATGTTTTGAAACAAGCTGTCCTGTTTTTTGCTCAATCACCATTTCAGAATGAAACAGTATGAAAATCCAGTCACACATGTTGAGGAAATTAATTAATAGGAACATTACATACTGTTTATCTTTTGAGGGTCAATGAATACCATGACAGTTTTTGTTTAAATGTGCAGTCACACCAAACGTGATGCAATTTTTTTCCTGTGATGAGATTACATACAAAATCAATGGAAAGACACAAATAAAGTGACTCGATAAACACAAATTTCATATCATTTGTGCCCATTTAAGTCAATTTTTCACTCAGGTTGAAATATTTGAACTCAGGCAAAAAATTGTAGTCGAAAAGCTAATCAGTGTTGAGATGAAAGTCACCGGACAGGTCCTGGCACAGAACCGGGCTAGATTGTGATCAAACCAGCTGCTGGTCAGTCTCAAGTAGCCCTGGAAACAACAGTACTCCAGACACAGCTGGAGGAGGCAGTGAAAGTCCCTGAGCTACTCTGGATACTAATAATAACTTGAATTCATATAGCGGCTTTCAAGACGGAGCTTTACATGTGTCAGTAGGGACAAAAAGATAAAAGAAAAGAACTTAAGTGGATGGGCTTGTGGACCCACACACACAGCGGTGCTGGCTCCTCTGATGTTTTCACAGCACGTACACCGCAGCAACTGTTGTCACTTTAGCCAGTAGTCCTCTTTTCTGGCGAATACTCGCAAGCTTTTCTTTGCATTAGTAGCATTACTCGATTAATGCTTTGATGTCATCAAAGTGTCCGTAAGCCCTGACCTTCAAATTCGAATCGAAGCAGCATCATTTACATCATGTTGTAGCCTAAATGTCCGCTATTATCCTCCAAGTCACGAGCCATGTTCATGTTCATGCGAGGGCATAGCTTTTGTGGTGTGTGTACGAATGTGAACGTGGCTCTGGGCTAGGAGGATAACAGCATTTAGGCAAAAAACATTTATGTCCCTTTAACTATGGGGAAGAACATATACTGCACATCCCAAACTACAAACTGAAACTCTGCTATTGCTAGCATGATGTCGGGCTAGGACAAAGTGGCTAATCAGACCACTAGTTACAGATATTGCTATGCTAGTTATCAGGTTCTGTTTTAACTCTGGAAACTGTAATTTTTTGTATCCAAATTACAGCAGTAGGAGATTACCAGAAGCCCCACTTTAGATAAAACATAATAGGATCACCCATGGATCCTGCTACTACACGAGTACTTTGATTAAGAAAAGGAGATTCCTGAGACTTTCTTTCATTTTATTAATTTAGCAGTGACCCTGGAGAGAAAAAACTGCCTTACGAACTGGAAGAAACCTTTGACAGACTCATTGTGGGCGGTCATCGCCTCAACCGGTTGGGGTGAAAGAAGAAAAATGGGGAAGAGAGGAGAGGGGGATGGAAAGAGGGGAGACAAGAGAGACAGGGAAGAGACACCAGGAACAATTGATAAACCAACATATTTAAACTCTTATGCTGAAATCCAGAAGTGGCAGAGTTCTTTGGTGTGTCCTCTCAAAATACTCAAGTAACACACGTAACATGTTTTGGAGTAATGACAATAACTGAACCAGCCAGTTGTAAGTATATTGCAGCCCTAATCCTTCTAGATGTAGCCAGCAGTAACTATAAGCGTTATCATGAAGGAACGTTTTAAGTCTCACCTTTATTGTAGAGAGGGTGTCTGCCTCCTGAACCCAGAGTGGGAGCTGGTTCCACAGGAGAGGAGCCTGGTAGCTGAATGCTCTACCTCCTGTTCTACTCTTACAAAGTAGAACCACAAATGAGCCTGTATTAAGGGAGCAAAGTGATCCATTTGCATAATTTAGTACTATGAGTGCTTTAATATATAAAGGGGCTTGAACATTAAGTGTGGAGCTACAGCAGACATATACATTTTGTAGCTGTTGTATCCAGTAACCCCCTGATACACAATTATAAATCCCAATTTATGTGCAATGTTATTTGTCTCTTTGCATATAAAGCACAATGGAATGAGTTCTCTCAGCAACTGAAAAACTGTTTGTCAGCTGTAAAAAACTTCAACATGTAAACTGTGTGCTGCAAGGTCTAATCATTTAGTTCACATTAGAAAATAAAGGAAGTGCTCTCATCTGCAACCAATTTGTCAATTTAAATGCTGCCCTCAGCTACCGCAGAAAAGTTCCGAATGCGAATGGTTGAGATGCAGTCACGTCACTTGCCTGTGAGATATGGGCTGTGATGGATGGACGTGGTGTTGAGCAACAAGGATGTTTGCAAATTATTCCAGAGTGCGGAAATATTCTCTTCTACCTGAGGATTGATGAGCCAACGTTTAATCAAGGCTGTCAGTCCGCTTCATCAGTGCATGGTCCTGTGACCAGGAGTTATTGAATGACACCATCTTTCAGGTTATTCTTTGCAATTCACACGAGGATTGAACTGCGGGGCCTGAATCCATAGAGTGCAAAGGAAGAATGATGCGTTTGTCGATGTCACAGTTTGCAGGGAAACTACAAAGGCAGCCAAAATCGAAACGGAGCGAGAGTTCTCAGTGTCGACAGTAATCAATCCCATTTCAGCAGGCTTTTAATGTTGACAAAGGGGTTGTGCTATTATTAATGATTAGCACAGGAGTCTCTTTTTTATTTTCCTATTGAAAACGTCAACAGAAATGTACATGTGGAGTTAAACTCTGATTAGCAGTTGAATTCAAAATCATTAGATCACACATTTAAATCCTTAAATAGCTTCAATGTGAACAATTTAGTTCTTTGCGACCACCCAACCAAAATGTATCACCCATCTCTGCAGTATTCTCAAGTCTATATCAAATGGCTGCATATCCAGCAAACACAGAGCAACATTAGCATTCATTGGTTTATGAAATGCAATGTGGATTATGAATGTTAGCCCAATTTCCACTATATCTGCAAGCTCTGTTTTTGGTGTCTTCGTACTCCTTAGATGAATAAGTGTCTCTGCTAAATGCACCATATGTTCCTTAATTGTGCACTCACTTATACTTTGTCAACAACAACAACAACTTTCTGACTCTGGACTCTGCTGTCATGAAGGGAGCAATAATGACAATTGCAATGAAAGAGGTATGACATTAATGGTAGTATATTGAGTAATAATATTATAATAATAAAATGAATTTATTTGAATAGCACCTTTATACAAGAAATGCAGCTCAAAGTGCTTTCCATATAATATAGATAAAACATGTTGAAATATTATTTCAATAAGAGAACATATTTTAAATAACATAAGATGTTAAAATTACATTTAAAAGAAAAGGAAATAATATGGAAAAGGTAATTTAACTGAATTTAAATAAATGCATAACAAAGGAATGAAAGAAAAGAGTGTGGGAAAGTGCAAGTTAGTTCTAGTTAAAGGCTAAAGCAAAGAGAAATATTTTCTTTTAAAGAGTTTACTGAACTAGCTTCTCTGATATGTAGCGGCAGTCTTTTCCACAACTTTGGAGCATAATTCATAAAAGCTGCATCTTGGATTTTCTTAAAGAGTAGTTACATTGTACTGAGCAATATAAATGTAATTATAATCCACGATCAGCTTCCACCATGATCAAGCATCATGATCACGATCCACCATCCCGATCATGATTTACAATTCATGATCTACCATCCACGTTTCTCGATCGATGATCCCTGATGCATCATCAGTTTCATTATCCACAATCCAGGTTCCACCATGTGGCTTCAGAGGTGATCCTGGATCTGCAACAATAAATCACAATGACTCTGGAGAAGAAATTAACCCAGTAACATATATTGATGAGACATTAATGTGATGAAGAGAAAGAGGAGTAACGAGAAGCTCCATGTTTCATGTGTCCCCTGACAATCTAGGCCTATAGCAGCATAACTAAGAGCTGCCAACATTTAAGAATATGATATACTGGACACATTAAAATCACATACACAATACAACAGTATTGCAATAAAGCTTATAGCATTTAGTTGTTGTCTTCATATTGTTCAGTGTTCCTGTTATTGTGTCCACCCCCCCCCTGCTTGTCCTCAGGGTAAGGGAAATCTTTTCAAACAGAATCAAAAGCTCAAGGTATTTAAATCTAATGCCAGAGGGAGAGCTGAAAGAGTAAATGTCCTCGAACACATACCAAACAATCACAGACAGAGAAGTCAAGGCTTTGAATAAGTCCGAGGTTTTAACTTATAAAGTCTTTACTGTCTGGAGAGAATCAGCTCTTACATTGAAGACATCACTCCAGACCAGAGCCATGGAAACATTTGTCACAGTTTAGGTGTGAATAGTTTCCATGGTTCATATCAAATCTGTTATCAAGTTGTTAAGGCTGAGAAAGCAGCAGAAATCCACCACAGCTAGCCCACCTCCCACTTCAGTTCAGACGTGCCCATCTGACTGTGCCTGAAGTACCGCACAAAGATTGTAATTGACATTTCCGTGGGTGCTCATTTTCAGTTTGCTCTGGTTCAGAAAATCTGGATGAACTGATACCTTCTAAAAACTCGTCTTTGTTGGAGCAATATCGTTGCCCATCTACCGTTCTGTTCTAAGCAACCCAGCTGTCTGCGTAGGCCACATAACGGTTTATGCATCACTCACGCAATACAGGCGACCTGGGGGACACTGTGTTTTTATTTCTGTTTTTAATGCCCATAACCAAAAGGGTTGTGTACTATTTTTGAGTTTTGCTAAAACTATTTACCCAGTCCTGTACCTGACCCTCTTCTGTGTAGACGCACACCATTAAGATGCTACTAATCCTCAACAGCAAACACATTGTGGGAGAATGTTATTACTGCCACGATTACATATTGTATCAACAACAAAAAAAGAACCATCCAGACAGAGTCACAATAAGTTATCATTCTCTTTATTTACAGAATTGTTGTTAACATACTTCTCTGTTTTTTCAATTCAAATCACTAGTTTAAGGTTCAGGGAAACACAAGAAAGTACTGTTGTGCTCTCTTAACATTTAAGCCACAACCAATTAGTAGATTATTAATTTAACTTTTGGGAGACTCTGTGTTCACAGATATCAGCGCTTTATTACAGCGCTTTAAGACACAGAAAAAATGACCAGAACTAGAAGAAGACCCAAGTTTTAATTGACCTGAAACTCCTCCATTTCTCTCTCTGAATTTAGAAATGCTACTATTGCTAAATATTCCACATCTATTTCATGTCTGTACTATCAGAAGCCTTCTAGTGCAGTAAAGTAATTTGTGATTTGAGGCCATATGAATAAAACTGAGTTTATTAACTGGACTTATCTTTAATATGACATTTGCTGTGAGCTTTTGAAACTAGAAGTGTGGACATGAGCAGTTCGGTCAGTTTTGATGGATCAGCAACTTATTCCAAGGTATGTGTATGTGGGCCAGAAGATGAACCTGCACAAAAGTCCTGTGCTGCTCATCTCTTGAACTGCTGAGTAATGTGGCCTGTACTGGAGCTTTTGATGGTGCTATCAGTTTATGCACAGTGTAGCAGAGGACCAATTAACGGAGCCTCTTTGTGACTGCAGTAACAGGGGATTGCAATGAGTAATGTAAACTTGGTCTGGCTTGTGTGTAAAATGGATTGTCAGCGTCCGTGGCCCCCTCACTGTGTGTGAGGAGTCATTAAGATAAAATACCACATTCCAGTACACAGGGTCTACTTAGTCATTCTAAAAGCAGGATTGAAGCCCGTGGGAGAGAAGTGGTTCACAGGATACAGTTGGTAATGGAAATTAAAATTGAACTTCATTCATTCAGCTTCTCAGTGTAGTTCCCCTGCTGTGAAATCAATGCATGGAGAGTGAAGCAAATTAGCTTTGTGCAGAGATTTGTTTAATCACTTCAAAGCCCAGGACAAATAAAAAGCAATGGTAGATCTGTGTCCTTTGCCCACAGGATATTTGAAGTGTCAGCACAGCAACAAAGACAACATCCACTGACGGCTGTTGTTGTTTGTGGATATTGTCTGTTTCCCTGTGGGAAATATGAAATATGAATAACACAGAGCAGGGGTGAGTTAACCTTTATTCCTGTACTGTCGTTTCAATTTTCATAACAACCCCCTTAGACGATAGTGAATTAGTGAACACATATTATCACACTTTGATGGTTAGAACTGCTTGTCTTTGCTATCGCTATCGTGTGCATTGGTTACCACTGTTGCATCACAGCAAGAGGGTTCCCGGTCAGAATCTTGTTTCAACTGGGGTCTTTCTGTGTGGAGTTTGCATGTTCTCCCCATGTTTGCCTGGGTTTGCTCCAGGTACTCTGGCTTCCTCACACACAGTCCACAGACATACAGATTGGGGTATAGGTTAATTAGAGATTAAATTGAATGAAGGAGTGAATGTGAGTGTTAAAGGTTGTGTGTCTCTGTATGTTGGCCTGGTGACCTGTCCAGGCTGTTACCCTACATCTCGCTCAATGTCAGCTGCGATTAGATCCAGCTTCCTC
Organism: Paralichthys olivaceus; assembly: GCF_024713975.1. Taxonomy (NCBI): domain Eukaryota; kingdom Metazoa; phylum Chordata; class Actinopteri; order Pleuronectiformes; family Paralichthyidae; genus Paralichthys; species Paralichthys olivaceus. The sequence continues at coordinate 2,891,073 of NC_091098.1, forward strand.
CGCAACCCTCAAAAGGATAAGTGATATAGATATCAGATAGATGGTTCCAGCAGCTCCACAGCAGCCAATTCTCCCTGAACCTGAATGAGATTTTAGCTTCTTAGCTATATGCTGCCTGTTGGGAGCCAGACTTTGTGGAGGAGAAACTTTATCCAAGCATTTATACTCAAAATTCATCCCATTCAATTGCATGATGTAATGATGATGATACACCCTTAAGGATATTTTATTTCATGATGGTTTCATTGAAGGCATGAATGTGAATTGTTCATTTTATATCAACTTGCATACACCTGAAAAATGTGGTATGATGGTGTGCCCAAGGAAAATGTTTAATGGGCTATCCAATCATAGGATTCAACATCTCTGGACCTCAGCTATCCACATAAAATGTCCCATCTACAGTGATACAAACTGTGTGATGTTTTCATGCAAAAGGTAATGTAGAGTAAATCATACACTGCTGCTCTTATTGTATGTGTCATTACATTAAATTAATTATTCTAATAACCCAACATGTCTTGATCTTGATGTCAAGTTGAACTGCACACATCTTCTACCACACATCCATCCTGCTGCTGCATTATGTAAGTCAATCATCTGTTTACTCCACAACAAAATAGAACATTTGGTCCACTGGCAGAAAAGAAGAAAAGGAGGCGAAAATGTGATGAAAAAGAATTCAAAAATGTCTGACATCCTCTTTGATGTTTACTGCAGAAGAGAGTGCATCCTTCCATTAGACCTCCTAATTATTTCTGAACTTTCCAAAAGTCCTAAAGTAGCCGACTTGTTCAAGGTTCAGACAGGGGCAGAAAGCAGTTGCAGTGTCCTGTGAAACACATAAACATGTGATGTGCATATTTAAAGGTTCAGTGTGTAAGATTTAGGTGAAAGGGATCTATTGGCACAAATTGAATATAAAATAACCCTCATGAGGTTTTCACAAGTGTGCCTCATCTAATTTATATGAATTGTAGTTTTCTTTACCCCAGAAAAGGCTCTTTATATTTAAATACTTTATATATACATCGAGGGGGTCCTCTCTGTGGAGGCCACCATGTTTTTTACATTAGTCCAGACTGGACAAACTAAACACCTTTTGGGTTTTTATGACAACTGAAGTCTACCACAGGTTCTTTTTCATGTTGGGAAGGAGAGGGTGAGGTGAGGGGTGTTCAGCTGCAACATGCAATTTCACCACTAGATGTGATTAAATTCTACACAATGTACCTTCAAGCTCATGCTCTAATCAGAAGTGAGAGGTGAAGTACAACCTGGACAGGTCACCAGTGTATCACAGAGCCAACATACAGAGACAAACAACCATTTCTGCTGACATTTACACTGGACACAAGAAATGTAGTGTCCCCAGTTAACTTAACTCCCAATCTGCATGTCTTTGGACTGTGGAAGCCAGGGTACCTGGAGAAAACCAATGCAGAAAGGCCCCACCTAACTGCCCTGCTAACTTCAGCAGAAGCAAATAATTGATAGAAATAGAAGAAAAAGAAGAGTTAACATGGATGTTGCTTTCAAACTATGGAGACAGAACGTTAGAGGCTCACCTCACTCATAGAGGTAAACAGTAACGTTGGCTGTGCAGCAGTAGCTTACATATAGCATCTTAAATAATTACCATCTGTTTATTACTATGTGCACATTCCTATTTCATAAATGTCTCTTTATTGTTATTATTCTTATGTGCAATTTAAATTCACAAAAATCGAACCCAATACTTAAATGACAAATTTGACAAGGTGGAGCATCGGTACAGATATGCCATATCAGAGAGGAGAAGATGGAGAACATCCTGGTGATGTAACTTTGTCATTTGCAACCAAAGTTGTTCACTAACTTTTTTACATTTTTTACAAAGGGGGTGGCTTGAGAAACTCTGCAGAAACTCTGGAGGTTCTCACTCCGACATTAGTGTTCACACATACAGCCCCTCCAGAGAATGTCTGGAGGTTCCCTGGGGTTCAGTGCATGTCTGAAAGCAGCTTTAGTCTCTTTTAAGATAATATTAAAGCACAATTTTGATTTGCTCCAACAAACAGCAGATGTTAGATGTTTTTTACTGCCTTCTGTACCCCCACAAATGACTCCATACAGAAAATGCTTTTTGTTTTTACTTATAATTAGGAACAACCTCTCCAGCCTTTAGCTGTGTTCCATTGTAATCATATCAGGGAATGGATGAATCAAGAAGTGATGGATCTTATGGAGTTTCAGCAGTTTGTATTGTTGGAGTCCAAAATAATAATAATAATAAAAGCTCTAGGTGCATTTCTGAAACAGAACTTAATAACTGTCATTTGAGCAGTGGAGAGCTACTTTGCTGGTCCTCCTGGATCCGTATGATTTCCCACTGAGTAGTGGTCTAAAGTAAGATTGCAGTGATTTGCAGAAAGTTGCCAGTTTTATACCTCTTTTACACAAAAAGGTGATCCTTTCCTTTGTAGAGAAAATAGCTTTTGTGTTTAGTTTCTCTCTGCATCATGTCTGACATCACAACACACCGAAAAAACAGAGTCGCTCTCTCACCTCCCTGTCTTACCAAATTAGCACATGCACCCAGGTGTCATGTTTTCATCAGTGCCAATTGGAGCCAATGCCAATTAAAGCCAATGTCTACTGCAGAGTCATTTGATGCGGGGGTGAATGCTGATTGTATCTATTCCATTCGCAGACAAAGGAATTTTGGTCCACCACAGTGTAAAGGAATCAATTGTCCAGTTCTTTTAAGAGTTGACGGTATTATGAGAGTCAAAATGGGTCCACTATCAGGGGAAAGATGCCATTTTTACACAATCATGATGCGATCTGATCAGCTGATTAGGGGGACTTTTATTGAGCAAATTTTAAGTCATCTCAGGTAAATCCCCAAAGGTCAAACTTCCAGAGGCTGAGCTCTCCTGTGGTGCAAAGGCTTTTATCCCAACATTATATTTCCCTTAATCTACACCCAGATGAAATGTACAGGGGTGAACTGTTTGGATTTAATGAACTAGAAATGAACTACTTATTGATGTTAACGTGTGTCATGTTTCTGTTTTGAGAGCTCTTAACTCTGGCCTTTAGCCTCTGAGTGGCTGGAGTAGGCAGCACTGTCACCATTAAGGTTTTTTTCCCCCTTTTTTAAAAATATTTCACAAATACTAATCGTTTTTAGATTTTGGACATTTGGCATTTTCCTTTACATGACAATCAGTAGAGGGATTGTCATGTAAAACTAAATTCGGATATAAAAACTATATATACAATTTATTTGATAGCACTTAACCAATAATCTACTAAATCCAAACCCCTGTGTCAAAATAAGATAAGAAGGATTCATATTTTCTGACAAAGGATCTTTCTTTTCATTGTGCACTCAAGGTTGTGTATTTTTTTGACCAAAAAAAGCCTTTCTGCCAGGACGGATTTTGGAAATTTAATTTTTCTTAATTTATATTATAGAAAGTTTTCACAATTTCTTTTTTAGAAAGTTTTTCTGGTAGATGAAAAAAAAAAAATAGGAAGAAATAAAAGTCACTCAAACAATAAAGAGGGAGTTAGTACCCCTGGTGTGTGTGACCCATTCATCCATCACCTGCTATCAGTGGACATCGTCATTTCTCTGGCAGAGAGCCTTTATCAGTTAAACACAGTACTATTCAGACCCCTGTGGTCAAAGTGAGTACTGCGAAAATGAACCAAATCCTAACAAAAAGAAATAAAAATGCCTCTCAGGGCTTCCATACATCTGATTCACCAACACTTTATACTGATATGGTAAAGATGTTAACACATTGAGCAGCTACAAAATAAATGTAAGTGCAATACTTACTGTTATATAATGCCATCAATAAATTATCAACACTTTTTATACAGTCTGTTAATCCATTGGTTCACCTTTAAATCAAGAGTTGTCTGCCACTGAAGTGTTTATATGTCCTTCTCACCTCCACTCAAACAGGTCAGCTGGCCCTGAGCAGTGGCCATGGAGAGAAACGGCAGATATCAGCTGAGGGTCACTATTCCAGGAATGTAATGGAGGCAGAATATTGGGGTCAGGAGGTCAATGTCTTCACTGCTCTCTCTCTGTCTAATAGATTGTTCATCTCCAACACTGGAGTTCCACTGAGTTTTCTCCACTGGGAGAGAAAGATAGCGGGAGATGAAGATGCAGGGAAAGAGAGAGTGGTCACAAGTGTGTATGTGGTCCAGGTAATACTCATGTTGTTGGGACCTAAATCTGATAAATATATATATATATATATATATATATATATTTATATCAAAGTCACTTCATGGGGACCTTAAAGGAAAAAAAAGGAAAAAGTACTATTAAGGTGAAGACATGTTTGGTTATGTCAGTGTTAAGTTAAAGGTACAGTGTGTAGAATTTAGTGAAATCTAGTGGTGAAGTTGAATTTTGCAGCTGATCACCCCTCACCTCACCCTCTCCTTCCAAATATGAAAGGGTGTCTAGTTTGTCCAGACAGGGCTACTGTGAAAAACATTGCGGCCTCCAGAGAGAGGACCCGCTCCTGATGTAAATATCAGGTATTTGAATATAAAGGGGCCATTCGAGGATGAAGAAAACAATAATTCATACAATTTAGATGAAACACAGTAGTAAAATCAGCACTAGGATTATTTAATATTTAATTTCTGCCAGTCGATTCTTTTCATACTGAACCTTTGAGGTTAGGTTTAGGTTGGGCGAGGGTTATGCAAGTACTAACTGGTTAAGGATAGAGTAAGTCTCCAGAAAATCAATATAAATCAATGTAATGTCCTCTGGAGTGTGTGGGTATAATTGCTGTCTTCCACCACTTGTCACCAATTGCTTTAATCCCCTAGAATGAAGTCATATAGGCAGAATGCATCATAGTCAGTCAGGCTAGTGCACACACCACACACACACACACACACACAGACAGTATATGGTATAAAATTCACATAGACACACTCAGTACACAAATGCTCATTCCCTTAGACCATGTCAGATGAATTCATGCCTTGATTCCCTTTAGAAAGCAAGTAACAATAGAACAGTGTCTAGGCTTGAAGGACAGATTAGATTCTAAGGTGGGAGTCCTTGAAGAGAATGTGAACTGAATATTTATCTCAGCTTTGTGTGATTTCTAGCTCCTCGTGTGCCATTAGCATTCAGCAGTGGGGACAGTTTGTACAGGCCTGTGCTGTGAAGAGTGGTGGAGAGTGAAACAGAGATCGTCACGTTATAAAATGAGAGTCTGACCTTGTCAAATAATTTTCAGTCCGTGCATTCATCTGAAGGTGCTTGAATTGGAGACGAAAGGATCAAAGTATTCTAAACCAGCAGCCTGCAAGTTCTATATCGGGGGTAAAGATCAAGCACAAAATGATAAATAATTTGTTGACAGAGAATTACAGCCACATCATTGCCTTAAGTGGCCCACATCCATATGCTCTCTGATCCATTTTTCATAACACTTAAAATATTTTCCTCAAACTTTTTTATTTTTCCTCAATATTTCAACTTTATATCTGTGAAGTATGAGATTTATAATTAGAAGAGCTCATTAGCCTTACATTAGGTGAGGAAGTGCTGCTGGTGCTATGTTCATACATAACAGCGTATACCTGAAAACAACATTAGTGCCACAATAACAGTGCTGTTATAATTGAACAGAGCTCCACACCATCCCACAGGTTCATTTTATCTCCCTCCAACCCTCTGATTGAATTTTTAGGAATCACTGCACAAACACTACTTGCTGTAAATGTCTCAGTTCCCACCTCTCATCACACATACACATACACACACACACACACACACACACACACACACACACACACACACTGTCTACTGAAGTTAATAATTAGTAGGACGCAGCTGAAACCTGCGCTGGAATCGGCTGCTAATCTGTTTCCATTGACTGAGTTGAGAAAGCAAATTGAGCTGCTAATGAGCATCATGGCATCATTCTAATGACGGTGATCAATCTCAACCGAACAACGGCTGCCAACACACACACACACACATTCACATGAGGTGAAACATCCTGCACCACAGTCGGTTTAAACGGAAACCAGTCGTACAAAATGAAAAAGTTGTTGGTAGTTTCTCATCTGTGGAAAATAGACCTAGTCTTATAATGCGTTCATAATAAAGAACGTGATAGAATTAAATAGAAATTCATCAGTCAATACCTTGCAAATCCCTGATACCAGTATGTCTGTGAAAGGCTCAACAACTGATTAAATCTGTTCTGAGAAGAGAACCCTGTCAAAATGCATTTAATGGCTACATACATGATATACGTCACCTTTTTGGTGAAGGTAATCAAAGGCTCAGTGATTTCTTAAAGCAGCTCGTCACTCTTCTTTTTCCAAATATTGCTCAAAGAAGAAATATTGGACTGCTTTCAGCTGTAGTGAACAATATGTGACACTGCTTCAACGTGGCAGGGAACTGGACAAGGGGAGCTGCCACTGGACACAGACAGACATGCCACGCTGTTTAGTGTGTGCACCACAGAAACCGGGCCGTGCCACAATTTATGTTGGTATTGCTTTGAGATGACTACATGCGTGTGATAAAGAGTGTTACCAGTGAGCAGCTGTCTCTGTTTCTGACAAATGGGGCAGGATGTGCAGCCTCATATGGCATTACCGTGACGTTTATTATGCTAATTCGTTATCCATATGTTCGCTCAGATACACACGGGCGATGCTCATCGTGTCGTTTGTTGAATCTGACGTGTAATGTTTGCACAAACACTGTGCGAACAGAATTTTAGGATAAGAATATTACAGTGTGCTTGCATTGGAGTCATTGTCCCCTCTGTGACTGTGAGGATACGGCAAATAACAGTGACCATTTGAGACGACTCATGTATTGTTATAAATATCCTTTGGTCAAATGTTTATTAATGTTGACTGCAGTTGCACCAACCAATGAGAGCTATAGAAAAATCCTAAGGAATCAAACCAACAACTCAACCTGTGTGCGTGTGTTATATTTATGTAGGGCATGTTTGGGTGGTCGATGGGCAAGTCAATATCACAGAGTGAATGAGATGTGATAGGATGGCAAATAGAAACACAATGAATGAGAATGTGACTTACAGGCTAATGTACTGCACTTTCATTTGTTGTATATATAACTGCAGTGCCTTAAATGCATCGCAGTATGTGCACAACCAAATGTCCAAACACCCCACATGCACGTGCACACAGTCTTCAGTATGTTCCGTCTGACTCTCATCACAATATGTCAATACAAAATGTATTTGAATCAACAACTAGAAATTATCCTTAAAACATTTGATGTGTTTGTTGCACATTTATGGAGAATAATTAATTCATTAAACTAAATCGACTCAGAGCAGTGGGGAACTGAGCTTTATTTCAAACGGATTAATATTAGACTTTGTCTAACTGTTTACATGTTTGCTTTTGTCTTTTTTAATCCCAAAGCTTTCTTTATGTATACTTTATGTAAACAGGAAAGCTGTTTCATTTAACAATTATTTCCAGCCAATCAAATGTTCTGTTTATTCTTCCACTCTTGAGGAAACATCTGTGAAACTTTGTATTAGAAGAGCAGAAAAGGCTGTGATAATGCCTTGTGGACTCTGATGCAGGACTTTAACATGGAAGAACTATGGGAAGCTTGAAAAAGGCCTGGCAGGGAAAGAAAAAAAACAGCACAGACACCAGTGAAATATTTTTAAGATACGAAATACCAGTAAAAATCTCAAAGTTTGTGAATTACAAGTGAGTCTGTTTCAGGTTGATGGGTGATTTTAGAAATAAAGTCTTCTTCACAGAGCATCAACAAGCCCATGTGAATTAGAGATTGTAGTTTTTTTTTCTCCCTGTACATATGTGAATTGCTATTGTGTCAGGCTGAGTGTACAGAGAGCTAATGTCTGGATATTACAAGTCTCTGCTGTTCAGACTAATGATATAATTACACAGCAAAGACTGAAGCCTGTGAGTGGGCGTGCAAGCCATGTGAGGTTAATGACTTCAGAGGGCTGCTATCTCTCCTCTGTAATCCCCGGTGCTGATGGCATTTAGGTTTACATTTAAATGCTGACTATCCTTTACATAGGTGATTTAAATACTAGACTCTCCAGCACCTTTGTAATGCTTCTCAGCCCTGTGTAAAAGCTGTGAACTTGTTGTAACAGCACTAAGCCAGCAACGGAGGTAGAGAGCTGGAACAATGGAATATGCCGCCTTGATTTGTTCGGTGTAAACAAAAGAGAAATGAAATGGTACATTTGTATTTATATAGAACCTCTCTTGTCTTGATAACCTCTGAAAGCACTTTACATTGCAGTTTTTCTATTCAGCCATTCACGCACACACTCGTACAGTGCATCTATGTGCAGCACTTTCTCTTATCACGCGTCGCTCACAGAGTGCAGGCACAGTCATCAGGGGCAACATTGAGGTTCGGTGTCTCGCCCAAGCACACTTAAGCATGCTGAATGGAGCAGGGTATCAAACCATCAACCTTCTGGTTAGTGTACTACCTGCTGAGCCCCTGTGTCTTTAAAACTCATGCATGGCTCTCTGGCGAGGTTTGGTTCGAGCAAGTTGTTTGGCTTAATCCAGTTATGAGTAGCCTCATCAGTTTCAGCCATCACTTTAAAGAGGTTTGTGTGATACCTGTGTTCACTCATTTTGGCCCTTGAGAGAAAAGAGGTTGATGTCTAATCTGTCCAAGACACCAGAAGGTGAAAACTTTGTTTGAGTGCTCACAGTATTCAAAAAGTGATTCTTGACGAGACCTGTAAGGCCCTCCCTCAGAGAAGATGGTCAGAGGAGTCGGCAGTAAGTGTGTGCATGTGTTAACACAGCAAAGTGGAAACACAATCCGTGTTAACCAGACCACAGTAATTAATCCAATAAACATTCACAGAATCCACGAAGGCAAGAAAAATGGACACAGTTTGGCTGACAGCAAATTAAGTTAGAATGTTGTTAGCAGCACATAAGCCTTAAGCAGGAGGCTAATGACTAGCTTGCATTACAGTAAACCAATTGCAGAAAAACTACATTAACAAAGCCCAGCCGAAAAGATAGCTCCACATCAGTAGGCTATATATTGTGCACTGATTTTGACTGAGACATCTCTGGTCTGAGTCTCTGCTGCTCCCTGTGGTGAATAGATGCCAGTTCTTGTCTTCCTCCACTGTGGACTAGCTGTGGACTAGCGTTGTCGACGTTCCGACTCAAGACGGCCCTTTGATCTGAACAAATGGAAGCGAGTCACACTATAGTTCATCACTGCCTGCCCTAACCTAATAAAATCCAGGGCAGTGACATTGCCCACCTTTATGTGAACGGTGAGAACATTCCCTTCTTTGAGAAGGACGAAGGGGAGGGTGGACTTCTCATCCTTTCATGCACTACATTGATATCAGACTGAACTACAGTCCAATAATATTGTCCCATTGTCAGGATTGTTTAATGTATATGTGAAGCCATTTAACATAATAAGCAAGTGGTTGTGATCAATTTTAAAACCAACACAGTCTTCCATTTGTGAGCTGAGTTTGAAAAATTTAACTTTCCTTCAGGTTGTGTTCCAGTGTTGTGTGGTTGCCTGCTATAAGGTTAGTTTCAAATACCCATAACCTGTATTAATGGCCAAGTTTACATAAAATGATAACTAGTATCTGGCTGACGTTTATCTCCTTAATTCTGTTTGAATACTGCTCAAGGTTCCTCCTCTTGTTTGCTGTGTGTGTGTGTGTGTGTGTGTGTGTGTGTGTGTGTGTGTATGTGTTTGTGTGTGTGTGTGTGTGTGTGTGTGTGTGTGTGTGTGCTTGGCTCAGCCCCACCAGCAGTCAACAAGACACTTGTGCATGAATGGCATTCAAGGTAAGGCAACAGTATTTGCATAACACATTTCATACAGAGGGTAAAATCAAGGTAAAGTGAATTGACTGACAAAGCAGAGGGTTATGGTGTCACCTTATGTAATGTTTACAATGCAGATTATTGACATTAGGTCTGGCAGCACCAGTAATTGAGTGCAAGAAGAAATTGTATTAGTCGGATATCTAGTTTGAATATGATTCAAATCGAATATATCATCAGTGGCTATTTTGCAGATCAACTGAGTGACCCCTGTCCCCCTAAAAAATTAAAAAAGAACAATAACTTATTTTTGAACGGCTCCCATCAAAGAGCCATAGTTCCCAACACTACTATAAAACATAAGGAGAAAAGAAATCTACAACTCAATGTTTCACTGAGGAAGTACTAATCACAGAGTTTACTGCACTTTGCTATGGATCTGACTTTCATCTATTTGGGTTATTAGACAGGACCTAAGAATTATGGATCTGCAACACTCAACTGAGTTTCCACTTTTTTCACATTTTCCCCATGTATCCAGGTGTTGATCTGGCATATGGAAACCCAGAGGCCCCTGGCCAGATATGCGCCTGATCCCTATAATTGTCTTTGTGTGGGATTGACTCATATGGCACGGGCCACGTGTCTTTGAGCTGAGCTTGAATTTGGGTAGAACCTTGGTACTAGCACATTCTCTCCCTGGCTTCCCGAGGCAGACTCACAGGGTCACACAACCCCTACGATACAATAATGTTCAGTTAACTTGATTATAGCATAAACTACCACATGCAAAAAAGAGTATCATTGAACAAACCCAGGAGAAAAACTTGTGATCCCACTTAACATATATTTATCCTCATAATTTGAGCTTTCAACAGAAATAGGAAAAATAATAAATATGACCCCCAAGTGGTTTTTTGGAAGATATTGGGTGGTAGATCTCGGCTTACGCTTGGGATTTAAAAGTGATCTTGGTCTTGAAAAGGTTGGTGACAACTGCTTTAAACCTTTTTAAACTTGAGAGACATTGCCTCTCTTTACTGTATTATGAGAAAACCAACTTTCCTCTGTAGACACTCAATTATATAGGAAAATATAGATTCCTTTCTTCTTTCTATGTGGTGCTTTCATTTAATCTTACTCCCAAGATAGACTCGTCTCAGTTTTCATCTAATAACACAAACATACACATATTAGCATATGATTCTGTTTTTGAAGCTGTTATATAACCGATGTGACCTGGAGCTGGAGAAAACCCCTCAAATTAGCACGAGCCAGACAGCAGTGTGTGAGACACAAGGCCTTTTTGGGTCAAATGTCAAATGTAGTCTGTCCCTGAAGAGAACATACTCATTATTTCCTCTAGAATTACCTTAAGATTAAATCACATGCATGATCAGGGTTCAGCACCACGCTCAGTTTGTGAGTGTGTGTGAGTGTGTGTGTGTGTCTGTGTGTGACCATGCTTACATTTCTGAAATATTTCTATGATTTAATGCAATGTTCTGAAAGCAGTGAGATGAGACACAATGGAAGACAACAGAGACAGATCCAGCCATCAATTAACAGTCAAAGGACGATTTCTATGGAAATGTTACTTATAATGAATTAGTCTGTTTGTCAGTCTGTCCACCACTTTGGAGAAATCTGAACTACTGTTGATGGATTGCCATGAGATTCTGTAAAGACATTCATGGTCTCCGGAGAATGAATCCTGATGACGTTGCTGATCCTCTCACTTTTCCTCTGGCACCAGTTATTGAATCGACTGCTTTGGAATTTGGTTCACACATCCACGTCTCCTTCAGGATGAAACCAAACCAAACAACCTTGTGGAAGATGGTTGATGTTACACCTTGTTAGTATCTGCATGCTGGCGTTGTAATTGTGCTGTCATTTACATTTATCTTGAAGTTCCACTATCCCTGCCACACAGACCTGTTAGCAGTGATATTCATCCACCTGTTTTATGCTTATATTCTATTTTAAATGTGCATGTTAAAAATATCCTCAGTATTTATGAAAAATTCAAGAAATAGCCATATGGCTGAAGTGTTAACATTTTGCCTATTATTGCAAGGACATACTTGGTGAATAAATGATGACTTTCATGAAATTTGACCTGAACGTCTCCTGAAGCTTCCGCTCCACTGAAGAGATGGAAATGGGTTGCAATATAGTGATTATACCAGCAGAGTGCATTAAATACTTATGGAAACGGTATCAAGTCAGCATTAATATACATGATTGAATGCTAATTGACATTTAATGATTTTCAAATCACATACAGATGTATGGGTTTAATCACCTGTCTGGGAATAGTAATATATTCAGTCACATAGTAATCTGGATGCATTGAAAATATAACTAGTTATAACTAAACTATCTCAGTTTAGTGGAGGGCCTAATCTTCATGATGATGTTGATTTGTGGTCAATCTATATATCTTGTCTGCACTTCCCATACTAAAGAGCCCGTCCTCAGGTTCCCCTCTACATTTGATTAGAGTCTAGATTGTCTTCACGACTCATATTAACTATGTACATTGATTAATAGACCAGATACACCCTGTGGATATGACCTAACTAGTCAGCTGACACGTTCTAATGAGTGATGCTGCTCCAGCCCCAACCAGTCCAATTAGCTGTTGTGAGTCAGGCAGTAGCTAACAGTGCTGATGGTGCACACTCTTTCACCGGGAGGAAAATAATGAGATGCCTCTCTGCTGAGGGTAAAATGAGATAATGGTTGCTCTCAGAATGGCCAATCACAGCTGCTTTATTTGCAAAGCATTGTGATGGGAGTGTTATCCTCATAAGACTGGCTGTTAACAGACAGAGCCATTTGTCAAAGTGTTGGCGTTCATTCGGCGCAGGATGCATATAGCTTTAAATCACTGCCCTTCTATCACTACACCAATTTACACTGTTTGGACACGTTTAATTCTGCTTCCTTGACACCAAACAAGTGAAGCAGTCTGCGCATTCGTTATGTGAAAGCACCGGGGACCGCTGGCAACTGCTGAGCACGGGCTGTAAAACTGATCTCTGTAATCCCTGCTATGTTCCCCAGGCCCTGATAAAATCTGATCACCCAGAATTACTGAGGATTTATCTCCATGCCCACAGACATGTAACACCTGAAGACTAAGGTGAGACTGTGTTTGTCAGTGATGGACTGGGTGTCTCTGTGTAGTAGGTCTGGAAATAACTCAGATAGATGCTGCTGTTAATTGGTGCTGTACTCATGCAGACACTTTATCACTGATAAAAATAAAGAGAAATAAGAAAATATCCTGCAAAAGTCCTGTCTTTTGGATATAGAGCTTCCCACTGTCCTAGTACTGTAGGGTGCCCAAGCTTTCCACATGCGACAGTCTGTTTAGTTTTCATGAAAATTCATGAAATACAAATGGCTCAGTACATTAACATATGAAGGTTTGTTTTAAACGTCGACTGCAGGGGTTGAAGTTTTACTTCTTTTCTCTTCAAAAGCCCACAAAATATGCAATTTTCCAAAGGAATCCCCAAACTCTAGCCTACATCTGCATGTGTGCGTCTGGCTGAATAACAGCCAACTCACTCAAACACTCCAGACTCAATATGAACTGTCATTCATCTGCTTTCACTGCCCAGTTCCCTGCTTGAAACCATCATCTCCAGGGCCATATTCTGACTGATGTGTTGCACTTAAGAAACTGACCCGCCACTTTAGAGGAGGTGACAGTTCAAAACTGGAGGATGTTTTTCTGAGTCACATCACATTAAACTCCCATTATGTAACAACAGCATACAAAACAGGGGATTCACTCGTAATATAACAAAACTAATAGTGAATGCATCACAAGGCATCTGCTCTCCCAGCTGCCAGTCACCCCAGCTGTCTCTTGCACAAACACTAACCTAATGAGAACAGCAGTCTACAGATTCATTAATAACTATCCAAGCTAATGTGGGCAGCTCACATGTGCTTTACACACGGCCCATCGTTAGGGGCACAATATGTTTAAGCTACTGTCCAAACACATTAGAAAAAGAAAATGCAGCTGTCAACTTTCTAGCACAGCACGCATGAAATGAATTTGACAGTTTTGCTTATCAGCCAGTTATTTTGCCTCAGTGGGCAACACACACACACACACACACACACACACACAAACACACACACCAGCGCTCAGGCATTTAAAGAGGGCGGAATGGTTTGTTCTCCAATGCCCGGAGGTCGTATTCTATAAAGACTGGTGACTGATTTTCCGGGACACTCACATGAGCGTACGCCCACATGCACACATGACGGGAGGCATATGAATAGCAGCACTAACATTACATTATACTGTTTCCTATGTTCTTTTCAAAGACGATCTTCAAAGTGTATGAACAACACATAACATAAAGGAAGAACTTACAACTGATCAGTAATAAACAAGAGTAAAGAAATATTAGAGCTCACACACTCAAAATCAGTGAAGGGTCTTGTCATGCAGCTACATTGTCCTTTCATCCAGTCCCATGCAAGGAAATCCATCAGCTATTCTGTGTGTAGACACACAAAATGTTCATTTGAATACATACCGTGTACTATTTGAGTGTCCCAGTGCTAGAGGCTTGGTGACATAAAGACCTAAAGTCTTATTTGTACCATGAACTGCTGTGTGAGGATTGACTGTTGACTCCAGTTTACAATTCAACAGAAGAGGATTATCATTGTTATTATTGATTTATAAATTAGTTTGTTGTAATGTTGTAATTAAATAATAATTACCATAGTTGTTGCATTCTCATTATAATAACAAGATATTACTGTAGTAATTATTATTATTTTATTTGATTTCATTAATATTATTATTATATAGAAAACACAGACACACATACACACACACACACACACACTGCTTTGTCATTCCATTTTGTTAACTGATCTGCATTCACTGTTGTCTTTTGTCTTGCAAATTTTAATGATAACAAAACAAAAGATATCCAAAGAATATGGCTGAGTTGAAGCAGTTCTGTAAAGAAGAATGGTAAAAAAACCTCCTGAGCATTGTACAGGTCTAACTCGCAGCTTCATAGGGCACTTGCTTGAAGTTATTCCATCAAAAAGAGGTTCAACCAGTCACTCAATCCAAGGGTTCACTTAACATTTGATGGGTGTGTAACACATGGGCATCTTTTAAAGAGGGATAAAAAAGGAAGAGGATTATAAAAATGGATGGTAAGGTAAGAGTAATGGGCTGGAAAGAACGAGAAGGACGGAGGAGAACTACAGATCCCCCACAGGTGTGTCATTGGTGCAATAGTAAGACTTTGTGTGTCACCAAGCTCAGCAGGAACACTCACTCTGTGTAGGGATACCTTATTTTATCCTGCTTGGATCTAGATCAGGGGTCACCAACCTTTTTGAAACTCAGAGCTACTTTGCGTATTAATGCAAGGACATACTTGGTGAATCTATGGGTATAGTTTAGTTATATATTTTTAATGATAAATGATACTCATCTATGTGAAGACACTGATCACGTTAAAGATTTCTCACAATAATTATCAACAATGACTTAACAAGGCCGGAAACACATAATATCAATATTCAACACTTTATTTCTATTAATCTCAGCAATTGTTTACATTTTCAGATGATCACTTCTACAACATTTCATAAGAAAAATGTCCCATTTTCACGAGCCACTGACGAACCCTTTAAACAAATCATAGTCAATAGTCAACTTCAATATGAGAATAAACATTTGACAGTATAAAAATATATAATGAGAAACGCATATCAAATTTTAGACGCAGCTCACTGGTGAGTTGTGTTATTTTTAGAACAGGCCTGCGGGCGACTCGTGTGGTCCTTGGGGGCTAGCTGGTGCCCGAGGGCACCGTGTTGGTGACCCCTGATCTAGATAGTGACTTATGACTCATCATATAGAGCTCCGCCCCTCATGCAAACGTACCCATCCAGCCGCTGCAGTCTTCTCTTCAGGGTTCTCTGCTAATGAGGACACCATACCTGCATCGTTTGTCCATGAAGTCTATTATGAACAGCTGTGGCTCAAGAGAATGAGTCGTGCACTAACTGTACTCACTGTACTTAAACAATAATTATTGACTTAATGAATTGCAATTACATATTAAATTGCCATGTTATTGTATTATATGAGTCTCATGTAAAGGGTCACATTATATGAAATGAGTTTAACTGTATTGATTAATTTAATATGTAATTGAAATACATAAAGTCACAGCATATTTATTTGACTAGATGATTCTACTTTTCAATCATATTACAGACAGTATTGATCACTTAACTTGAGTAAGGAATCAGAACATTCTGAGCATTAATCAGTCTATCCACCAGACACAAGTGTGGCCACGTTTCTGAATCATTAAGCCCAATAATACTAAATTATTTCTTGAATTGTTCTGGGACACGGTTCTTGTATCAGAGCTCCTGCCAACATGGAACATGATACCACATGATACATGGCACCTCAGTTGCTTCCTGCTGTATCCGATGTTTGTCTCATTGTCAGTGCTTATATCCCTTAGAGCAAAAATTCATTCCCCTGACATTGTTTCCTCGGTGAAAGCATTCGGATTTGAACCCTGTGACCACAGCCTGGAAAATGCATTTTTACCTTTTTCCCATTTGCTTCAGGCCACCTGTGCGAACATACACACAAACAAACACACACACACACACACACATTTAATAAGAAGTCCATGGAGGGTGCAGCTGACCCCTCCATTCATCCAGCTGAGGTTATTAACTTCCACTTTCTCCTCCGTCCACACTTATAACACGTTAGGAACTGTGTGCTGAACACGATAAAGCCATGGCATGTGAAACAGGCATGTTCAGTCCACTCACACACACAGGTCCACCATCCTAAACATGTTTTTAGTGCAAATTAGCAAATTTCAGTATAATCAAGACTCCGGTTTAAAGGTACAGTGTGTAGAATTGTGTGATATCTAGTGTTGAAATTTCATGTTGCAGCTGAACACCCCTCACCTCACCCTCTCCTTCAATGTAAAATAAAGTATTTAAATATAAAGGGAAAACTACAATTCATACAATTTAGATGAAACGAACTAGTGAAAACATCATGAGGATTATTCTACATTAAGATTCTGCCAAAAGATTCTCTGAGCTGATGTTAACTTACAACTTACATTATATTTGCATTTGCAGTTAGATGAAACTTAGGCCTTTTCCGATTTGTGTTTTTTTTATCCTTCCCTTCACTGAAGCATGACTTCACCTGAGAGTCAATCAATCAATACTGTGCTTGGTTTCATTTCTGAGACTGTCATACAGTGGTGGCGCTTTTGGTTCTCTCACTTCACTGGAGACCAGCCGCCGGCCTGTAGGCTATTCATCATTGTTGTTGACTTTACCAATGCTCTGCTTTTATAAGAGCTGCAGGAGATAACCTGCTGTGTTGCAGGATAATGGATAAGGTGTCACCTGGTGACCTAGAAGTAACACAAAGTGCCACCATGAAGCTCACACATTGATTAAATCTAATCTTTGTTGTTTCTGCACATTCCCACACCCTTTAAATAGTAACAGAGGTGTCGTGCTGCTGAAATATACCACAAACTGAAAGGCTCTTGTAAAAATAAAAAGACTACCTTATTCCTCACCGTATGATTTGTACAAAATGTTACCGTCAGAAACATTATCACATCATCAACTCATTTATGAAAGGCATGCCTACATACATGCAGTTGCATGTTCTCTCCGTGTCTATGTAGGTTTTCTCCCGGTACTCCAGCTTCCTCCCACAGTCCAAAGACATGCAGATTACAGTTACGTCTATTGGAGAATGTCCATAAGTGTGAATGTGAGTGTAGGTAGCTGATGGTCCTGCAGCATGCTGGCGTCCTGTCCAGGGTGTACCCCACTTCACAGGGATATCAACTCCCTCAGCCCGCGACCCTCAGAGGATAAGCCGCACAGATTATGCATGTGCAGTCAAGCAGTGCGGTAACCTTTGTGAAATAGTTAACTGAAGACAATATACAGTGTACAGATATGGAAATGTGCATCACCAGCTGTTCACCTGTTGTGACACTGTGATGTGTTCAGATGCTCCATACCGATATCAGTGTTATGGATTGGAATAGAAACTGGACCCAAGCGCAAGACTCAGACAAGAGCTCAAAGTGAAAAATAAGGTTATATAAATAAATAACAGCTACTCAGTATGTCTCCGGCTTGGTCGTGGTGTTCTGCGTGGCGTGCCACGTGGTGGAGCAGGGTACGGTGGCATTGTTGTGGGTGAAGCCCCGTGGACTCACACTGAGTGATCGGCCAATGCGTGACAGGAAACAGGAAACTGATCGTCGAAGAGCGAAAAGTGTGCCGGCAGACGATTTCCCGACAGGAAACAGGCAGGCAGGTAAATTCTGCACAATACGTAGGACGAAGTGTAGACCATGGTTCTTATACTGCACCGATGATTAATGGAGATGAGCTGCAGGTTTGTCAGGTAGAAACCACGGCCATGTCTAAACCTGCCTATCAATCACACACACTCACATTTATCCAAGAGTGCAGCACCAATAACATTTTATTCACACACACAGAGAGGAGGGAGGGGCAGCCATGGTGCAGACTGTGACAGTAAGGAGATTTCATCTCCACACCACAAAATACATTTAGGAGGAAATGCAACTGACTGATGATGTGTTTGCTTCATCTTTTGATTCAGTTTTTGTTTCTCTGACACGTCGTCATAACTACAACCTAGAGTTCTAGATGTTTTGAAACATCTGGTTACTGTATATAAATCCAGTATTCAACCAATGACTTTATTCAGACATTGTCGTGGGTGAAGACCCTGCCAGGCTGCACAGCACCAACAAATCTCTGCAGGTGCTCCATCACATCAGGGCGATATCCCCTTGATTTGAAATGACTCGATGATCAATGAGTTTTTAGTGGTGATAGAAAGTGTAACAGATGCAACTCTGATGTGAAACATTGTGACAGTACCGCTTCCATCTACCTCTCAGCGAGCAGGTGGACATACCAAGTGTCCGAGAGCTGAGACCATGTTTCACTGTAGTTTTACAGCACTTTCTTTGTCGTCAGCTTTACTTTATCGTGACAGGTTTCCATCCAACAACACAATTCTTTTGTCAATTCAATTGTAAAAAAAAAAAATCGTTTTCATCCATCGCTGACTCAATCCAATCAGGCGTGAAAACGTATTTGTAATGTTTATATATATAAAATTGCCAGACTTTCCACTTGGGTTTATTAATGTACCAGAAGTGAAAATGTACATCAACAGCTGGATGTACACACACCTTTAGTTTAGGCATATCATGTGCACAAATAAATGTGCAGATTGAATTTTAGAAGTTATTTTAGAAGGGACCGAAAAAACAGTTTTGTTGTCTGAGAGAAACATGCTTAGTGAAATGCTTAGCTCCCACATCTTGATCTGAGTTCAAGTATCAGAGGTTTTCAGGTTAAAACTCTCCCAAAGGTCTGAATCCTGCATGTTTGTGACAGAGCTGTTTCGATCAAGTGCACGGTGTCCGCTGGCCAAATCTGCGTCCTCCACATGAGCTGTTTTAGTCTTTAGGTGAAAGAGAATGAATCTGTGTGAAAAACATTGTGGATAGCCCACTGATAAACGATTCAACATTCATTTTAAATTTGTGTACACAAATTTCAGTTTCATCAGCACTATCACACCTATATAACATGTTTTTATTCATCAGCAGTGATCGCGTTTTACATAATCTGTCTGTCCTACTTACGGAATATGATAGTAGAAGGTACAAGGAAAAGGCCCCAACCCCCCTGACTACTGTAAAGCCCTTTAACATCCCTCAGGGCCCTAATGCCCAGCCCCCACTCAACCCAAATGCATGCACACACACTAAAGCGCCCATTACACGAGTCCTTGTGGATGCATGCTCTTAGCTAACTTCTCGCTGTGTCAGAGACGACCTAAAGCCCCGGACAGGTTCTCCCGCTATACTGTGACTCAGTGGACAGCTACTGTAGCATGCCCAAAGCTCATTCAAGCAGCAGGAGGTGTTGCACGCTAATGTACAAAGAAGACACCGGCAGACAAATGAAGCTTGACTTTTGGTTGAGGTGCAGGTGCAGGTGAAGCTCCCGGGGTGCTGGATTATGATTTTGTGCAGGCTGAGAGCAGAGCGGCGTTGAGGGCCTTTGAAAATCCATGTACAAAAGAGCGGAGGTTTGTCGTGCCTGCCTCATGAAACATGCATGAGGTGAGACAACTCGCAACGTGTATTATTCATGCAATAGCTGAAAGTTGCTGAAAATATTATAAATTGTGTTCTGTATTTGATGATGATGGACTTAAAATATCTTCAGTCTTCAGCAACCCCTGTATAGATTACAAGGTGCACTCATACACAAGCTTTGGAATTCAAAAGTCCTGCCATGTCACCTACTGGTGCCACCAAATACATGGTGGAGCCAGTGAGGGTCAACATCAAGGCTGAGTCTTAATCCAATCCATCCAGTTCACCATTTTGTAGTGCTGCCTGAATGTTGAGTGAATTTTTCTAACCCTATATAGTGCACTGATTTTCTCCCACAATGCATTGTGAAAAGGAGTGTACAACCAATGGTCACTAACAGAGCACCATCAAGCATTACGCTCATGGCGGAGAGACAAAAGAAGCGAGGGCAGCAGCAACAGCCCGTCCGTACAAATGTAAATAAGAGCAAAAACACATCACAGCACACACTGAGACATTATTTCTACATTTAATAATGTTCTTTGCACTTAGAGTATTAATAATAAGTGTAAAATAAACATTTGAAATTTATTATGGGATTTTTCCTCAGTTGTGGTTGTTGTACATTGGAAATTACCGGCACAGAGAAAGTGGGCAGAGTAGAGTCTTTTTTTTTTCCTGTTGCAGATGAGCTCATTATATAGTGCTCTACATAGGTCAGAAGGTCTGAGTCAAATTAATGAGGTTTTCAAATGCTTTATTGTTGCATGTCCATGAAGTTTGAAAACTTGCAAGAGGCAAGAAAGGTCACAGTGGAAGAAGTGGAAGATGTGATTCCCTCATATGCGTATGTTCACGCTGTATTTTTTTAGACGAGTTATAATATAATTGTCTCAGACATTTTATATGTTCTTTAGAGCTAATGCTACATGCTACATTAGGGTGATTAACCAAATATCTGCCTAAATCAAAATGATGAATCTGAAGGAATCATTTGGAGACATAACTTAGTCCAATTTCCTTTTTGAGTAGTTAATTATTATTATTTTTAAATGGATTTTCCAACAGATTGCTTTTCAATGAATAATTTATAAAATTGTGATCCACGATTTACTCCACTTTCAGACTTAGGCCAGAAGGTTGTCGGAGGCTGCTTGCTCTCCCGCTTGTGTCAGACCCAAATCAAAGAAGTGGAGAGAAGTTCATTTTCAGCCCTTTTCTTCCCTTCTTTCTGTCTGTCTCTCCCTCTCTTGGCCGTCTGTTCACCCATCCACGCCTGGCTGCTCCTCTCCCTCAGATGCTCCACGTTGAATAAAACATGCGTGCCACACGCTGCGGCTCTTCGCTACTTGCAAATCACTGCCACCTTACCTCCTTCATGCCTCTCACATCCCTCTCTTCCCTCTTTCTCTTCACACTCCTCCCCTTTATCTCAGCAGATGCATTTTGGCTCTCTCTCTGCTTTCTGTTCCTGCTCCTCCTCCCTTTCAGTTTTCCCTCCCTCCTTTATCTTTCTTCTCTCCCACTTCTCCCTCCCTCTTCCATCTAATAGCGCTCGTTCTCCCAGGTGATCGCGTTGAGCTGAGCGCTTCCCCCCTCTCTCGTACAAGAACCGTGAGTGGTTGACTGCAAGGAGCGCGCTCCCAATGCTCTCCAGGCTACACCCCCCTCTCCCTCCAGTCTGTACAGTAAAGGAGGAAGAAGAAGAAGTGTGCAAGACCACACTATTGTCTTTGCAGCTACCCGACACATGAGCACATAGAGACACAGAGGATGGGCTTTCAGGAGGACACAAAGCGAGAAGCGAGGGAACACAGTGCAGCAAAGGTAGAATAAAAAGAGGAGAGGATAGCTAAGTTCTACCAAAGCATTTTCTGTCACACTCCGGATGATGACACCCACGGGGCAGGGCGTGCTTGTGACAGTAGAAAGCCTTCCAGATGGTAGTTAGGGTGAACCCAGCACCTCCACCCCTGTTTTAGCAGCACGTGGATCTCTGTCTCTTTTGGGATTACACCCATGGACATTTCCAGCAATATCCGCAGCCTGAGTCCAGAGCAAGGTAAGATAACCAAGCTGTGCAGAATTCACACTTCACTTGCATGCGGCTTTGGAGAAGTAGGCCAGCTCAGGACGAGGAGCTTCTCGCTGGTGAAAGAGGAGGAGTGGCGGGAGAGTTGTTCCTACCTGCTTCATCTTTTTCCTCATCTCTTGTTTAAACTAATTCAGCCTGTCAGCTCTGTCTTGTGCCTCTGTTCACTTGATCTCAGTTTTTGTCAGGCCTGCACCGCTCCCTCCTCGGGTCGCTCCCTCCCCACACATGCTGGTATCAATATTTACTGCTTTCTATGGTGCTGGGAGATAAATCTTTAAAAGGACGCTTCAAAATGTGCAGGGGGGGCGCTGGACGAGATGGGTCTGTTTGAAATGAAACGTCCTTTCGTGATTATTTTTCTTTCATTGGTCACAAGTTGTAAATTATTGAGCACTATCAAAGACGGCACCAGCCCAACCTGTTGTAAAGTTGATCACCAGGGAGGCACCGTGCCAACAAGCTCCTGATAAAGTACGATTGCCAAAATCCCAATGTGGGTTCATCAGCCTCAGTAAAGATGCATAGATGGGTTAGGGTTAGGGTTATCATCTATCATCTATCTGTGACAGCTCCCCCACCAGGGCTGCACCCGCTCCCCCCCCCCCCCTCCCGGCCCTGCCAGCATTCCCCCAAGCCCCAGTAACCATAGAGCGAGTCATTAGTGTTGGATCACCTCAGCTCACAGGAGCAGAGCAGCCAGAGACGCAGTGCCGAGCGTTACTATCAGACTTTCACAAAGCCAGAGCAGCTCTGATGCTGCGCCGCGCTCGAGTTTGCCGGCTTGTAGCCGTGCCAGCTTCTCCCTGAGCTCACCTTAACACATTTCAATCTGGACCCTGACTGACCTGGTTCACTGCAACCATGTCAAACGGAATTAATTACAAATTGAAGAACTGTCTCTGGGAAAACCTTAACATGGACTCTGAAGGGAGTTTTTGTACGGTTACTCTCAACTTTTCAAAGTTAACATATGTCATTTGAATGCATGATAGGAATTTGCATTTGCTGATGGAGCTCACACATAAAGAAATGATGCATGCACATACTGGACGAGAAGCAAAAGACCAAAGTTGGTGCACTTTTGCATTTCACCTATTGTAAAAACACAGCAGCTGCTGTGTCACAGAGGTGGTGTGATCCACATTTGATGCTATATTTATGGAAGCATTGTGTCTCTGTGTGTGTGTGTGTGTGTGTGTGTGTGTGTGAAAAAGAAGGAAAATGTCACCCAGTGTGTTTTAACAGTGTCTGTGGAGCTCTCAGAGGAACAGGATATGTCAGGCTCTGGATGAACAGAATACTCTCACTGTTGGCTTGGGTCTTTCATTGGATTTGCTGACAATAAGACAAATGTAATATCACCGTACTTAAACTTTAAATGGTGGTTCTATTGTTGCTAATGCAATATTAGTGGAGTTAAGGAGCCTGCATCACTAGAGCAGGTTGGAGTGCTCATGAACCTTCCCTGCCTAATTTCATGAGGATCCCATTCACGGGCCATTGATCGGCTCGCCTGCAGGAATATTGATTGGTTATATGACCATTGATCAACCATATGGTCTCAATATCATTACTGTTACATTTATTGAAGCCGCACAGCAGAGAATGCAATGCAGACTGTAAGCTGTGTTACTTATCATGTAGAAGATGGTAAGTGTTATATTGTACTTTCAGACCACATGGGAGGATGCTGCTGTTTGATGAGCGTGCTTTCATGCTGTCCGTCAGTGAAGGGCTTCCCCGCTGGCATGAATGAAATTCTCCAGTCTCTTTAATAAGGCTCAGGTTTGAAAGATGAAGCTTTTTGATGGGGATGATAGTGACTTTTTTGGATACATCAGAGGTATTTTACCAAATAGCCCTAAGGGCAGAAGTTGAATCAACTGTCACTATCATGGAGATATGCTGCCATTTGATTTTTAACATACACGAGGAAGTGGCTGTGAGGAAAATGTGTCAACTTTACATCGCTGGGAACTGGCTGCACAATATTCTGATTGATGTTTCAATATGTGAGTTTGAGGTTGATGGATGTTGGTTTCTCTGGTTTATAACATATTTGACTTGATTGTTCAGACGCTGATTAAAAAATAAATACAAGTCAAAGTTTTTTAGGATGATAGGTTGACATTACAGAGCATCACTCCACTCCACACTGTTAATCTGTTCATCACGAGACAGCTTCAGATTCAGCTGATCTGGGTCAATTTTTTCACTTGTCACATTTATTGTATATAAAAAAGTTGCGTTTAAGATTTTAACTTTTGACTCAAATTTATTCCGAAAATAATAATCAGAAAATACGTGAAATAAAGACAATAAGGTAAACTAACTGAAGCTAATGAAGTCAGGCTATCGGTGCGTGAATGGGTGCATATGGAAAGAGTTTAAGCACATGCACAAATATACAGATTTGCAAATTAGTTGTCCAGCAAAATGGCCTCCACCAAAGTTAAAACCTGATCTACACCTTTACATGAGACCGTCCTCCCACATCTTTCTGGTCAAATCGAAGGCAGAAACAGCGCAACATTGTTATTGAGCATCAACACCTCGGGGAGGGCAGAGTGGATGCATTTGTTCTCCTCCAGAAAGGAGGAGAGGAGGACTACTGGCTGAATTACAGTTACTGTGTTGTACCTGCAATGGAAACACTGGAGGAAGCCAGTGCCATTGTGTTTGTGTCAGCTGAGTCCAGTGGGTGTAATTCTCAGATTGATCAGCTTTCGCCACGCAGCGTCATGAAAGTGAAAAATTCACATTATTCACATCTATCGCTCAAATATTTGAACTTGACCAAAAGACGTGAATGGAGCCAGTTTTTGGTCACACCAATTGTGGTCGCCCAGGGCCAAGAAATGTATTTGCGTCTGTTCGCGTCTTAGCATTGACTTTGTTTTCAGTCTTATCTGGCAAAGAAAATTGCGGCACGTTTGTCGGAACGCAACATAATAGATACAGCGAGACCTTGATGAACTGTCTCAGCAATCATACCATACTTTGGTACTGCAGCAGAAAAAGAGAGTAGAAATGGTCCTGATCATCTCTTTTTCAAAGCATCTCCATGAGTTTATGCCTTTTAAGAACAAAAGCCCATTGTCTCCCTCTCTGAGCAGATGAGACCAGGTTATTAGTTTGGGTCACTCACGTTAAGAAGCCCTTCTTGATGCAAAGTACAAACTACTGAAAGGAACCCTCTGTCTTCATCTGGCCTGCAGAGTGAGGGCACAAACACTGTTTTGCCTAAAGAATGAAAGAGTTTACATAAACTGACGAAAATTGAATGAAATGTAATAACAGCGTCTGTTCTGAATGCATGTCTCACTGTGTTATCTCCTCTGAGAGAAACACTGGGAGCTCATCATATTTGACGACGAACATGACAATGACAAGTGACGGCATCTTTTGTTATCCCAGATGAATACTGGTTATTGTCTGTACTGATTGTCGCATCACAGATATACTTCAGTATGTTTCTATATGACAGAGGTCAACATTTATGTGGCATCCTAATAATCTGTCACTGTCTCTCAACAGAGTTATCCCCACGATTTACTATAGAATCTATTGGTGCGTTCACACTAAAAGTGATGAGATTACATACAAAGTCAAGCTGAAGTCCATGTCTCTGGACCTGAGCAATGTGAAATAGTTGAAATATTTGAACTCAGGTGAAAGGTTTGCGTGACATGATGTTGTGAAAGCCAATCAGCACTGAGAATGAAACTCACCAGACACAGGTCCTCGCACTGATCTGAGCTAGAGTGTGATCACACCCACAATCATACTCGCCAGAGAAGGAACACTTTTCATTTTCTTACCATGAAACTTTACATATTGAGCTCCACGACTGCTCAAGCACGTATCCTGGTGTGGTGTGTGATGATCATTGCACACTCTGCTGGCTAATTAACACATTTTTTAGCTTGGGTTTGGTCCAACACTCAGAAATAACTTCACATTGGTGTCTTATCCTTCATTCAGCCTGACATTTTCATGTTGGCTAATTTCTGTTTACTCTGCATTATCACCAACTACCCTCAAGTTAATTCTGCTGTTTGCTACAGCAACGATACAAATATTGACCAGACTGAATAATACAGTTTCTATTGTTTGCATTGACTGCAGCATGTAGTTAACAACTAGCGCAATAATGCAAATTCCTTTTTCTTCTGGCTGCTGTTTGATTGCCACAACGTAATACATGATGCTCTGACAGAAACCGCAGTAGAGATATGCTTTTATTTACAGTTACAGTATAGCTATCACTTAATTAACACCATTATTACTCAGTCTTCACTTTTGTTTCTCACGACTGTTTCCCATCATGTAAGTACCCAGTATTTACAAAAGTACTTGACTAAAAATACTAACAAAATATTCAACAATATGTGTTGTCACTTTACTGATATTGTCCTGTAAGTAAAGTGAAATGTTGAAATGACTGTGGTCCCCATTGACTCTATTCAATACCAGCAATTTGTTTAATTAGAGATTCACTGATGCATTTGTTTACAGGTTGTATATAGGAAACCTTTAAACTCAACTGTCTCTCCTTAAACTTGTTGATCAGCTCTCATGATGTGAATTATAAACATGTTGGGCATAAAATGATAAAGATTATGAATTGTGGCACAAAGTCTCAGTCGTCAGCAGCAGCCACTGACACTGACATTCAAATTTCCCTATTGGTTGAATTGTAATTTGACCCGTTTCTATGTGCAATCACGCAAGTCTTTGCTCGTGTGTGTGTGTGTGTGTGTGTGTGTGTGTGTGTGTGTGTGTGTGTGTGTGTGTGTGTGTGTGTGTGTTTGTCTGCTGCAAATGTGAAAATGTCACATTAGATCTTGGGTCAG
The DNA here is from genome assembly GCF_024713975.1 of Paralichthys olivaceus. Classification (NCBI taxonomy): domain Eukaryota; kingdom Metazoa; phylum Chordata; class Actinopteri; order Pleuronectiformes; family Paralichthyidae; genus Paralichthys; species Paralichthys olivaceus. Next base: position 2,918,114 of record NC_091098.1, read on the forward strand.
GAGGCAGAAGGGCCAGCGGGCAGCTTCCAAAGAGAAGCAATGGAGCATTTTATTGACAAGCTTGTCGTTCGCTGGTACGTCTTGTATTCCTTGCTGTTACATATTGATTTCCAGGGACCGGTCATTTTGAAAATTGGATGTTTTATTTTTTAAAACAATATCAATAACCCCCTACTCTCCAAAATAAACCGAAGAGCACAAGGTGTACCTGTGCAGTTGGATGCAACATTGCTTGTATGTCACTGTACCAGTGTGTCCGACCGCAGGACTCCTCACAGGCCTGATACACTGATCAGTTATCAGAGGGTCATATCAGCGGAGGGTCATTGGTTCATCAAAGGATCACTATAATTTTTTCAGTTATGACATTATATGAATACATTAGGTTAGTGGATTAAGAGTCAGTAACAGTCAGACACATATGAGGTGAGCCATCAGCCACAATATTTCAACTTTGTCTGGAGGTAAGTCTGAATGTGAACACGTTAAAATGTCACTGATCATTCCTTATCACCAAATGAAACCATACAAGTGCAGAAGTTACAGAAGCAGTGTGAAATGCTATTAAAAATAGGAATTATGGCCAATACAATTATTATATGACTGATAGTCAATATTATTGATCTTATAAAATCACAAGGTGTATACTTGGGAACAGCTACACTGGATAAATGTTTTTTTTCCAGTTGTTCACAGATGAATACATATAATACAATACAATATAATCTTACACATCTTGGATTTAATCAAATGTTTTCACTCGTCCAGCAGCTGCACACATTTGTGAAGTCCTCTCTACGGTGGAAGTGAAACATTCTTTTGAAAGTTTGTTCCCACAAATGTGTTGATCTTTCAGTTGATCTCCAGTAAAAGAGTCAGTCAGTTAATCTCAAACCAGCTCCATGAGGTATCAGTCTGGAGACTGTGCTGCTCTCCATCATCTGTTCTCTTCTGTCACTTGTCTTTTTCTCACCATTCTGATGGCAATACAGAGGATTACTTCCTGCAGCACAGTGTTGTCCTATAGTGCATCGGAGGATTTAGGAACACACAGTTTGTTTGCATTCATTTTCAAGGCGTAATTTATTTTCACTGCTGCAGTCAAGACGTTAGTTAACTTGTCTCTTCATCTCCAATTTTCAACCTAAAGGATTGTTCTAGTCTTGATAACCATTCAAAGTGCTTTACAGTGCAGTTCACACACATTCATACAGTGCATCTATGTGATGTCATTTCTCTATGAGAAGGGGTTTTGGGGTTCAGTGTTTTTGCCCAAGGACACTTCTGCACGCAGAATGGGAAAGACAGGAATTGAACTGCCGATCTTCTGGTTAGAGGACGACCGCTCTACCCCCCTCCACAAGTTCAAGGATTAAATGTCCACTCATTTGTATTTTCTCCTCTTTGTGACAAACAGAGTGAGGTATATGCACCAATATTCACTGAACTGTTTGGTGTTCTTTGCGACTCGGGCTTCCGGAGACATTGTCTCGTCACCTCCTACTTGCTCTGTCCTGCTAATGTGTCGTGTCATATGTGTTTGCACCCACAACTTTCAACTTCATGGACGACACCATGGAAAACACCCACAGGTGACACGTGCATGAGTACACAGTGCCCCTGTCTCTGTTTCTAGCATCATCTCCCAAATCCATTAGGGCAACATGTATTTAATATCACATTTGAGGATGCATTCAGGGACTGCTGCAGGACCAAAATGAATCCATGTGCCAGCAGATGGGTCTCACCTCAGTGAGCAGGCAGGGCTGAGTTGACTCCAGGGTGGAATAGCTCCATAAGCCTCTGCACACACTGGTGTTTCATTAGCAGCTGTGTGAGAAGAATGCCCCAGCAGAATATGAGATGTCTTTTGTGGCCTTGTGCGTGGCCTCATTGAAAGGGATTATAACCAAGCAACAGCAAAGCGCTATGATTAAAACTGGCCCTTTCTGGCTGTCACGATAAACACTAGGACAGTGTCCAGGCCCGTCTTCTCTCCTGTCTTTGGCCACAGATGTTGACTGAGAAGAGGATCCTCTTTGAGTTAAATAGAAGAAAGCTCAGGATTTGAAAGGAGCTGCTGCAAAGGTGTCGGAACAGTGTCAATAGGAGGATTAGAAGATGACAACCAGCCTTTGCTCAGGTACTAGTGAAGTCTTTATTCGAGTGTTTGAGAACAGAAGGACTGGTTTGACAGGCTGTGTCATTCCACCCTTTCTTTTTCTGTGTGGCTCCAAAATGAAATGCATCACTTAAAAAATAAATTCAAGTCAACAGCCAGTAAATACATTCATGCTTTATACTTACAGAAAGCAGAGCGGGGAGAGAGCAATGGCAGGATCAACCTTGATCCTGTCGGCCATCATACAGACATTAAAACTGAAGGATGGGTTGAGACAATTTATCCAGACTGCAGCCATGATTTTATCCTTAAGGCATTGGAGTGTGATAAAGTGTCTGGATCGTAAGCTTTTACTGAAGTGAGGAGCGGCTTTAGCTGCCAGTGTCTCAGAAATACCTCCTTAACATCATGAAACCGACAATCAGACACATCAGCTAACAAAAAACCTTCCACAGCCACTTTCATTGCTTTCCTGTTTGTTACCTTGCACTTCTGAAGCAACTGTTGTGTACAACTATTACTCCAAAAGCCAGTTTTGAACAGTTTTGCACAGCCTCAATATGAACAGAGTACTTTGTACTTCTTTAAAGCCTGCAGGATTGTCATCAACAGTTAAAAGGTCCAGTGTGTCAGATTTAGGTGAAGTACTGAAGTTCACCACAGGTTCTGTTGCATTGTGAGAAGGGGAGGGTGAGATGAGGAGTGTTCAGCTGCAACATGAAACTTCACCTCTAGATGTCACCAAATTCTACACACTGAACCATTAAGTTGTTAAGATTGGAAAAGTCAAAATAGACACATTATATTCTAAAGTGGTTGATTGTGAGACAGGTTGGTCAGGATGGTGGTTTCCAAGGCCTGGTGCACACAAGTATTTTCAACTCTTAACTGATTTTAACCATAAGACCACAGACATAATGACATATTTAGCCAGTTTTTTTTATTGTCAGATCGCACACACTGGATGATTTAGCCAGAACGTTACACCGCACATTAGCGATTTGTAGGAAACTATTTTACAATGGCAATGCCAGGGACATAGAATCTCACATTAAAAATTAAAACTGATCTAACAGGACTTCAAAAGACAAACTAACACGGAGGAGGATTGACGCTGTCAGCTTTCTGCAGTTGCATGTGTCCTATTTTGCAGTGAAAATCAAAAAAAGAGGAACAAAACTATTGATGTAGTTGTGGCCAGGAAGGTGGAATAAGATTGGCATATACATTTTGCAGTGCAAGCTTGAGGTGAGTTGGAAACGTATTGTTTTTTGTGGTTGCAGCTCTATAATAATGCCACATCTGGTTGGTGAAGGAGCTGTCAAAGCAGAAAAATGCTTTTGTATGTGGAAATGTAGTTCTAAATTATGATCATGAATTTATTTCTGTGAGATGTAGGCACATCACTTGCTCCACATAACTCAGCCCCAAAAGAACAGAACCACTCAAGACAAGCAACATCAAGTGCGGGAGTTATTTCAAGTGAAACGCTCCATTCTTCACAGGCTTCCATCACTTACTTAACCGCGTAGCTTTGCTCGACTGTACAGTTGCTCCGCTGTAGGAGGCCTGCAAACGCTGCTCAGTCACCCAGCAGGCACAAAAAGGAATGATTAGAGAGTTCTCTCTGAAAAGGCAGCGTATGGATAATGTATTTTGGAATGAAACTCTTCATGTGGAACTCCTTTCTCGAGGCTGTGCACCCTTCAGCGCGACACATTATAACAACATTGGCAGTTTATTATTTTTCCCTCTGTTTAATTGTTGTGGGCTGAAGATTACATGTGCAAACAGCTACAAAATAATTTCCCACTCATCCAGAAAACATGTCTTGTGGTGTCAAAGCCGTGATGAACCGCTGCCTAACAGCTGTGATCATGTGATCAGGCTCCGCTCTTGCTATTTTTGGGGAGTTATAACCGCTGGCTGTTGGTTGTTATGCTAATGGTTTAATGAGCGTTACACTGATGATGTGGGGGATTTCTCTGAGAGCACCTTATCTAGCTGATGAGGAGGCTTGCTGCTGCCGACACTCTCTTTATCTGGAGCACCGCTTCAGCACAAGAGAAATGAGAACTTCTTCATGGTCCACAGCCCTGTGTGGGGGAAATGCACTCTTGTGTTTAGAGGGTGTCTGAAATTATTTGAAATGTGTGCTTGTACAAGAGCAGGGAGGGCATTAGAGCATGTACACACAAGCACACACACACACACATACACACACACTGTGTATAGTGTGTGAGTGTGTGTTGGTGGCTGAGAAAATCCGTGGGCTTCAGCAGGATTTAATCACTGCTTGAAGTATTCTTCAACCATCTCATGGATTTTCTTTGTTTAGCTCGGGAGTAAATACATGTACATGCAGTTAAGCACCAGTGGGAGATCCTAATAACAACCCTGATGCAGGATGCAACATGGCTTTATGGCTTCCTGCAGGACATCTCATTGTAGAGAGACAGCTGTCAACTAGGAGGTTGTTTTTTCTTTAGAGAAAAAGCTATTTCCAGCCTCCACTTTCAGGTATCATGAGGCCCCTCCTGGAAGCTGATGTCAAAACATATATTTTGCCAATAGGGAAACTGCCTCCAGTGCCTTAAGGAAGCATGAAGCGATGCTTACTGGTGAGGAACTGCAAGTGGATTCATGCAATGGTGAATTGAAATTGCCAAGGCACGTCATTAGCCCTGTGAGTGCATGAAATCTATGAGACCACAGATACACTTCTCACAGATGACCGACTGTTCCCAGCTCCTGACACATCACAGTGTCCTGCCAGACGACTCCGCTCCGCAGCGTCCGTCTCTCTAATAGGCTCTTCTTCAATTCTCTATAGTTATTTTATTGGTGTATGTAAGAGCTATGAATTTACACCAAGCTCAACCCTGTTAGTTCATGCTTAAATAAACGTCTGTGGTTTCTTAGTGTGTAGTTTTAACAATCTAAACTAAAAGCTGCTAAAATTTAAAGTCACCCTGATGCACATAAAAGCTCTGTAGTTCTTAATGGCAGTCTCTTCCTAGTTGAACAGAATGCCAAATACAGTCCGGTCCCCAGGGGGCAGCTGTGGCTCAGGAGGGAGAGCAAGATCATCTACTAATTGCAGGGTGTCTGGCTCCTTTAGGACAGATTTTTCAGTGTCCTTTGGAAAGATACTGAACCCCAATTTGTCCCTAATGGCTGAACTATTGAAGTATGTATGAATATGTGTGCAGGTGGGTCAGTCATATATAGTTTAAAGTACTTTGAGTGGTCGATTAGACAAGAGTCTGGTTTTGGCGTTTGCATATCTTTCTACTCAAAACTGCTTCACTGACTCAAAGTAACCTCTGGACTTGTGTATTTGTATAGTTTAAAATACAATATTGCATGATAGAAACTGACTGATCATAGCATGCATTTGCTTCTTTTGTGTTGCCCAGATGCATTGGTCAATGCCTGTTTATATTGCTGAACAATAGGGAGGTATAGTGAGGTGAAGTTGAGCAAAACATTTTACTTCAGAGGCTTATTGTTTACCCTTACATAGTGTTTGGGTATAATATAATATAATATAATATAATACAATATAATAACCAAACAGTATTAAGCTGCCATTTCAGTGACTGAGGTTTTGGCAGCATAATTTACTGTCCCATGAAGGCAGTGATCTGATCTTTAGTGATGAGAAAGCTGACAGGGATTTTGAAGTAGTGTCTGAGTATGTTATTCTAAAAATGTTGATTTAATAGCTAATGGTTATAATTAGATACTGGTGCGATGCCTGTTCTAAACCTGCCTGTTTGTGATGTTCTGTTCTCTTGTCCTGTGTTGAAGCTCTGCAGCTCCTTCAGAAGGATTCCCTGTCATTAGTGAGTCCTCCTCAAACACTTCTTCAACACACTGTCACTTTTTATTGATTGGGTGCAGAGCTTTTTAGAAACAGTCTACGGTGCAGAGTGAAGTATGTGCTCATCCTACCTGATATGTCTGCAGTGAGGATTTTATAATCAGGGTTTATCATAAAAAAGAAACTGAATTCACTTTATAACTATTCATATGTGTGGTTAATACGTAAGTCTAATGGATTTAGTGAACTGCTGTTATTTTTCATACAACGTTGGCCTTTTACTTTTAGGGCAAATTTCCAAACAGTAAGTGAGTCAGTCCATCTATAATGTGTCTGTATGTCAGTCAGGTATGGTAAAATAAAAATAATCAAATTCATGTTCAACTCAGTCCGTAGACAGACGGTACACTGCCCAGCCCCCACTAACTGCTACAGAGCACTGGTCGACCTGTTTATTACATTTTTTTAATATATTGAATGTGTGGCCTATCTAATTCACACCAAACTAATTCACACATGACAAGTGTGAAGCTCATTAGATAAACGGTCCATGAGATATGCATTACACATACTGACAGACAGACATTGTTGAAATTAGTATGGATATTAGGATTTGTTTAGCAGTGAGGAGAGTATTTGATATTTGTAATGGTCTAAATGGTAATGCTGCATAATAAACCTCAAAGCTCCCAGAATATTTCTCCTATTTAGTTATAATAATAAAATCATTATTACAACCTAAAATAGGTTGAACGTGATATTTTGACATTTCTTCTCCAAAAACAAGTGACGTGAAATGTAAAATATACAATCTCCCTGCTCTCTGAAATACTAAATAAGGATTAATCTCCTGTTTGTTAATGTTGGATCAGCTGTTTAGATGAATACGTACTAAGTAGTTGGTTCAGTGGTTCAACATCTCATATAGACACTTGTTATGGTAGGATTCTTGGGCTGGGTTGAAATTGACCCCACCATACTGTGAGGAAATAGAATATGAATATTATGCCCTGGTTTAGGTGTTTGAAGAGTTTGGTCACAACACCTCCAGCAGTGCTAAACCCTCCCTTACAGAGTTTACATGTAACGTTGGACTGAGAAATATCTGACTGCTCAGAGCCCAAATACTGACACACAACCGACATCAAGTCCTTGATTGTCTCCAGCGCCTCATCCACCACGAGCTTATGGAGGTTTTTCTTCTCTTCACCAGAGAGCAAGGTCTTTCAGTTTGCAAGCAGTATTTATTGATTTCACATTCAGATGTAATGCTTTTACTCAAAACTCTGCGCTTGTACTCAGATATACCCTGCTTGTGCTTAGATTTCCTGCACTCCCGCTCTTCTGCTTCTGTGCTTTCTAATCTGCTCTTAGATTCTTTCCATCCTCTCTCAGAATTTTTTGCATTGACACCAAAATCCCCAAACCAATAGAATGCCGGGTGTAGTCAAAATGTCCTAATGTTAGCATTAGAGTCCCACATGGGCGGTCTCTTGAGCTTAGCTTGAAGTAAAAATGATGACACTCTCATGGAGCTGCAGATCCCTGATCACCGTGGAGATAAAATCAAGTATCTCTTTTTTTATATTCTGGGAACACAACACAGACCCCCCACCACTAGTTTCTGTTGGGACCAGCTTGGAGCCATTGAGGGTCTTGTCAGCTGTTGAGCATGTTTTGTCTTCCTGTTACTCTCTGACAGAGAATCTACTCTTCAATGGTTGGATGGTTTTATTGTGTGACAGTGATAAATGTTGCTCCAGAAGACCACACAAGCCTCTGGCCTCAGGAGATTGTTTTACTCTCTTTGCAGAACAATAAGACAAGAGTTTGTTGTGGGATTGCTCTCCGGCCAAAGTGCATTTAGTCTGGGTGAGCCGCATCTCAGCAAATAATGATAACTCAGCCGTCCATTTGGCTTCATCTCTGGCCCTGATTGTGTGTCAGCAGTGCCCAGCTCTAAGTGAGTCAGGTGCTAATGGAGCCAGTTATCCCAGCTCATCTCTCAGCACTGTGCTGCACCAAGGCTGCTGTTTGTGTGTGGGTTGCAGCTAGAAGCCAAAAATATTATTTTAGTTTTCAAATGTTAAATGTACTCGCTCTGTGACCTATCAGTTGTCAATAGCTAAGACATATTTTATATACAAGGTTGAAACTAATTGCGATGAATTTAGGATTGACACAAATCTAAAACAGATGGTATTCAAGAGGATTGCCTCAGCTCTCTAGACATCTGTACATCTAATCATTCATACATTACATGGCATAAATATGGATTCTTCTGGATTCAGGCCTTAAACATTCAGTCCTGTATGAGGTATTTGTGTCAGATGATGTGTTTACATCTTAGGTGACATCTTTATTGACATTTGTGATTATGATATCAGGAGAGTGATAACCAATATTTGGTTAATAATAGAAGAATATATATAAAATATATGTATAAATTTTATTTGTTTTATATTTTTAATAACAGAATAATACTAGACAGATAGATAAACTTTATTTTCTGTCCTACACGGAAATTTTGACAGAAAGAGCTCAACACACACACATAATTCACATTTTAAAAAACATAAATACATAAGTACATAAATAATACACACATAGCAAACATCCAAGTTAATCTTAACACAAAATTACAGCTATGTGGTGTCCATGTGTTTCTGTTATTTTCTTCATCCCTTGATATTATTGGAGGTCAGCTGACACACTGAGATAGCATTAAAAACAGTGACATTATAAACATCATGAAGGAGGATTTACTGCAGGGCTGCTGAAATACACTGGTTTAGTTTTAGCTGGGTGGAACTAATAAACCGAGAATATGAACAATGAACAATTTCGTCGCTGTTCTCAGTGGAACGACACATATGCATTGCAGAATGGGAGAGGCGTCTCAGAATTTTGTACCCCGGTGTATAACATATAGATATTGAGTCATATAAGTCTGGTGGCTTTCAAGGATACAGACAGCTAAAGCCTAAATAGCACATGGTCTCCTGGAGGTTCATGGCACTGCACAATAATGCCAACTCCATGACTTCAATATGCAGTCACAACGGGTTGTGTGAAATTTGCGAGCATTAAAAATCCCAGTGCTGTGTTGCACACTGCAGCAGAGACAGCATTAGTGAAGCCACAAATATGAAGGTGTTATTTAGTGTTTCTCCTTGGTGCGTCGTTGTATTGATAGTAATGAGACAGTCAGCAGAAGGTCTGAGCTGCCTCTGGGCGTTCGCTGTGGTTTTGTTTGAATTAAAAAGCTGAATGGAGTGTGGAAATGCTGCGAGAGCATCTTAATGATTTATTCAGTGTTTTGTGGACCACAGACGCTGTATAATTGGCCACTGTAACGAGGGAGACTTGTGTTTTATCATTCTATCTCTCTGAGTTGATTTGAATACAGCGGTGACAGCCACTGCAGATGTCAGGCAGGCGGGGAGGCTCTAAAAATAAAAAGTCAGAAGGAGTAGAGGCAGTCGATGGAAACAGACAGACTTCAAAGGAGAATCTGTGGCACTGATTTGTGCGGCCGTCTCTTCCCTCTCACTCCTCCTGCCTCGTCCTCCCTCAGCTCTGTCTGCAATCCTCTCCTTCTAAGAAAGTGATCCGTGGCTCTACACAATCCCCCCCCAGAGGAATCTCTGATAAATCTTTTAAATCCTCGCCTCTTTGATAACCCTGCGACTCTTAGGTTCACCACCTGCTGGATCTGCTTGTTCTCACTTCACCTTTCACCTGTACAGACACAATGCTTTGATTAGATTTCCTTAGCTCCTGACTCACACCCATGCAGGCTTTACATCCGTTATCAGTTGGTTCATGGTAATAAAGGAGCTAATTGAACTATTGTAAAGGAAGAGGATAAGATGTCCATGCACCAACCAATCAAGTGTGTCCTATAGACATTTGTTTATCACATCCCACTCTCTCAGCATCCTTGTGTATTAGCATTAGGTGTATGTGAATGTTGTGTTCACATATATCAAGCGTTGTATCTCTGCCAGAGGGTTGGTGGCTCAGAGACATTTGATTTGAGTCACATTGCCAAAACTAAAATTGTTGGAATATATGGTCCAAACCTAAACATAATCTTCAAGGGTGAACTGATATTTGTTATAAATAATATCAATTGTTAATATTACTTATATGTGTAATTGCTATTAATGTTACTTTATTTTCCCATCCGATCCATGAGTAAGAAAATATTAAGTGTTAACCTGTGTTAATAAGAGGTTCATAGCTGCCTGTGTGTGTGTGTACATTTTCCAGAATGACGCAGGATTTCAAAGCAAAGTCTGTGCATGTGTGAGCGTGCGCAGGTGTTTGCATACACATAAGAAGGTATCAAGGGGATTCTGCTGCAGCTAATCCTGTGTATTGACTCCTTAGTAACACACACACTAACACACCATCACACACATGCTGCGATGGTTGTCGTGCCCCTGCAGAGTTTAGTAGCAGGCGTCAGCTTCCCCTGTGCCACTGTGCCATCTGGCAGCCTCAGATGGTTCGGTTACTCCACACCAGGGTCCTGTGCTTTCATCCAACAGAACATAGTCAAGTCAACCAACAGAAACAAATGGCTCCTCACCGTCCAGACAAGCACATGGAGGAGTAATGTATTGGTTTTTAATGATCATACATTGAGAAATGTCTTTCTGATTATCCTCAGGTTTTTCATAGAAAAAATGACATATAGCAATTTATAAACACACATCTACATATATTTAATAATGGTCTGTATACAGTATGGGTGACAGATCTTGTATATTTACTGCATATTATTATAATTCAGAAATATGAATATATGAAATGGAGTACATACGGTATTTTGCATAGAGTAAGTTCTATTTTAATACATTTTCTGTTGCTCGTATAAATAAAACATAAAGATGAAATATTTTAAAAAGCTGTCGTAGGTGTGAACACATACATTCTCCAGATCGTACTTTTATATAGAATCATTCAGATAGGAAGATTCTATTTTTAAAACCAGCTTCTTGTTGGAGCTAATTTAATCTTTCAAGTGAAAAAAGAGACAGGCTTCATTGTTGTGTGGTGTTGGCGTGGCCATGCAGGTTCCCACTCCTTCTATTAGTAGATGGTTAATATGTTCTTTCTTCTGAATCTGGCAGAGAGGATGAGAAATGAACGAAGAGGCAGGACGGAGATTCTTTCTCTTTTCTTGATCAAGTGTGGGCAGCAGCACAAGTGTCCCCTCTGCTTTTTGTATATTACATGTTGGCTCGTAGAACACATCCTAATCCACACTGTGGGAATGTGGGCGGAGACACACGCACACACACACACACACAAACACACAAGAGAGTGGGACATTCTGGAGGGTGAGTGTGTATTTTTAATTAACATGTTATATGTCGCTCAGAGTTGTGTTTGTATGAAATGATGCACATGAAATTGCTCTTTATAATGGAATGATGCATTCATTACACCCGTTGCCTGGGGTTTGAGTGTCTCGCAAACAAATTACAACGAAACACAGCATGCATTGTTTCAATAAGTTGTGCTCAGAAGTCCTTGTAGGAAGAGTTAGGGCTACACCGTTGTGTGGAATTCTGATGAAGGGATGAATCACCGTCTTCCAAAATCCTACCTCCCCATCGGATAAAAGCGCTGGATGTTTCCTTCTGTTGTGTTTCATTCTTCCTAAACCATACAGCATGGATGATTAAAGTTCAGTTTGCTCACTTGTAACTTTTCTTAGCCCAAACAGTGCTTACATTGCACACAGCCCTTGCCAGTATTACTCTTGAGCCGTTTTCAGACATGACCAGAGGAGGTCCAGAGAATTGGGTCCAGACTTCCAGCAGAGTTTACCTTTCACACAGGGGATCTCCTGCTGTGTTGTCACATAGGCTCCTTTGGGTTTCTGCAGAATTGTTACTCGGGGGCTGGCTGGAGAAAGTCTGCAGAGACTCTAGAGGCTCTCACTCAAGATATCTGCGTTCAATCAAACAGCCCCTACATATAATCTCTGTGGGTCCTCTGGAGTTCAGTGCATTCCTGAAAGCAGCTTTGGTCTGTGTAACACTCTAATGATTGTGTTTGTATAGCACTTTTCAATACAAGTAACAAAGTGCTTTACAACAAACAATATGAAATTCAGTAAAAAAAAATAATGATGATACAGATAATAAAAGTCTTAGACATCATAAGGTAAAGGCTTTTTTATGGAGTTGCGTCTTAAGAAGTGAGATAAAACAGGTGACTGGTCTGCTAGTCGAATCACTTCTGGCAGATTGTTCTGAAGTGTTAGGGCCCTCTCGGTAAAGACTCTGTGTCCTTCAGTTTTCGGCCTAGACTTCAGAATGCTAGCAACACCTTCCCAGAGGATCTCAGACTGTGTCCTGGCTTGTAGGGAGATAAAAGGACTGAAATATAGGGAGGGAAAGTCCATGTCTGGCTTTTTAAAAGTAATTAGAATCATTCTTAAATAAATAAACTCCTCAGTTTGTACATTTGCATCCACTCAGTTTTTCACCATTTAAAATAAACTTAATTTTCAGTATTCCGACACCTGTAATGTGTATTTAGTACTGTGTAGAGTATAGTAAGATACAGTATTGAAAAAAGTTATTTTCTAACATCGTATCAATAATACATTTCGAGGATTCATAAAGTGTTTGTATTTGGGTTCTGTTGCCTGTCCAATATCTTTCTTGTTAATTTTAAAGTGACTGGCCAAGTTGGTATGAAATAAATGAGTTTGATCTTTCTCTCAACCATTTACTCTCTAATTGCCTTATGCTGTCATCACTTTCATATTTAGGGGTGTAATAAGTGCTGTAGCCTCTTGGGGCTGCTGGCAGGGAGGACAGCGCAGATTGAATTGAAAACGTACAGGAACCAATTTGAAAAGCATTTGTCACTTTTACAATATCAAGGAATACATGAAAAAATGTTTACCGTCAGGTTGTGTTGTATGTGGGTGTCATCCCATTATAAAATCGCATTATTAAAAGGTGAATAGAGTGCAGGGTGTATGCACTTTGTAACAGATCCACATTTTGTCTGCTAAACCCTTTCATGCAATAGACAGTAATAATGCTAAGTGCACAAGAGCATTATAAACTCCACAGACAGAGCTGCTCTGGCCCTAATATGTCCTGTGCCCATGTAGAGGTTCATGTAATATCCTGTTCCTGTTATTTTTAGCTACCGAGAGGGGAGTTGATTCTTCCTCACACACACACACACACACACACACTCATGCTGCCTCTCTTCTTCATCTTTCTCTCTTTGCTTTGAGAATTTGTTTTTTAAGGCTAAATTTCATCCAGCTATTGGTGCCAATGTCTCTGGGCAGGCTTTCACCTTGGATTAGAATCCCAGTTTAGAGTGAAATTCTTGCCTTGTTCTACCCTCATTATTATTATTATTATTTTATTCCAGGACGGTGCTTTCTGGAGTAATCCCTCACAGCAACTGTCAAAAAAAAGTGGATACTCTCTGTGCTGTATCAGTTTGGAATCAAAGGCAGGGTTTTATAGTCCCCCATTATATCATTCCATTATTTCTTCTTCCTGCTGGCTCTGATATGCAACTTTGCAGTCTACTAGGTGGGATTTCATTAGTTATTTAGCCTGCAGGATCCCAAAATCAGACCAAATGACAGAACAAAGCAGTTGAGTGCAGAGAAACACAGTGAGGCATCATTAAGTGAATATACCTGTATCTTCTTGTCCCAGAGGTCAGTCCATGAATGCAGCGGGTCTGTCATTTGCAGGAAACAAAAACCAAACTGCTCTCATCATTATGTATTTTATCCTCTTGTTGCCCATTAGTCTGCTAGTTTGAAGCCCTGTATGCTTATTTCAGTTAAAGTCACTTTTTTAGTAACAAAAAGTTAGAATCACCACTTACTGTTTCCTGTTTCTAAAAAGCAACAGCCAAACACATTCAGGAGGTGCCCCCACAATCTTTTAACATACCAGCAAGCACACTTGTTCTTTTTTTGTTTGTTATTAGATATCATAAGATATATATCATACAACATTTTAACACAAATCATGACTGGATTATTTGGAGTGTTTATGTATGAGGGGGTCAGTTTAGTGCATTGATCAGTAGAATTACTGACTCCCACATGCTTCAACCATAATATTGTAACCATCCAAGGCAGACTAAACACGAGATACATGAGTTTGTGTGACATTACCGAGTCTAAAGAAAAATGTGTTTAGTTCATGGTGTCAACAAGAAGTACTACACTGCCCACAATCCTCAGGTGTGACAGCGCCCTCTCAGATTGGTAGAGCTCGCTGTTACCATAGAAATGTTTTACCACCACCGCGAAGTTCATGTCTGCCCACGGTCAGATTGTTCAGTATATATTTACTTGGTTATACACTATATGGAAAACTATATACATACATAAGTACAACATATTGCAATACTATATTGTCAACAAGGTTAAATTCAAGAAGAAGCGCACTGGTATTCATTGGACAGAGATAATTTGTTATGGTTTATGTGATACGTAGTTCCTTCACTCTTAAAAGAATTACACACATATCGGTTCTGAATATAATTTTTTATGGTCATGAATAATTCATCTCATGGTTCCAGGCTTAAAACTCTTTTTATAAGGATTTTCTGAAATATCAAAAGAGAACCAACGCCATTCTAAAAGTAAGCCAACAGACAGGTCAGGGATTGGGTTATGCTATGCTAGTAACAGCTAATGTAGTCTAGGGAATGTAACCTGCAGCAGATATTAGGAGTGGGTGATGCAACAATGGTAAGATTGCACTTAGGGGCATTCTTTAGACTTCACACAGCTACTTCTGGAAACTCTGGGGACATTTTTTCCCCACATATGCTGCAGTACTTACAAACAAAATGAAGACAAAAAAACTCAAATTCATCACTAATACTCAAAGTATATTAAAATAATACAAATAGAAGAGCAAACAGCTTCTTTCAAAACCTAATGAATACTATGACAAAGAACAAATCATTCACAGCAATTTACAGTATAGATTACCTCACCTCTTATAAGCCAGCATCAGTGGCTGACCTAACTAATGTTCCTGTGGCTTACAATGATTTCAAGGTCTGGCAGCACCTTTAAAGGTCCAGTGTGTAAGATTTAGGTGAAAGGGAACTATTGGCAGAAATTTTATATAGAATAATCCTCATGATGTTTTCACTGGTTCAATCTAAATTGTATGAATTGTAGTTTTCTTTACCCCAGAAAAGGTCCTTTATATTTAAATACCTCATATCTACATCGAGGGGACCCTCTCTACGGAGGCCGCCATTTTTTTTTACATTAGTCCAGACTGGACAAACCAAACATCTTTTGAGTTTTTATGACATTTAAAGGCTACCACAGTTTCTTTTTTATGTTTTTTAGGGGGAGGGTGAGGTGAGGGGTGTTCAGCTGCAACATTTAATTTCAACACTCGATATCACTAAATTCTAAACACTGTACCTTTAAGAGCAGGATCTTGCATCACCAGTGCAACAAAGAGTTTGTCTGGTGTGGTTGGAGCTGTTCAGCACCATGGACAGTGCACGTGTGTAGCAGAGGCTCACACATACTGACTTTGTTTCTGGCAGGGAGAATTCATTAAATGACAATGTGCTCCCACAATCCCTCAGGAAGCGTTCTCGCTGCATGTCAACAATTATCAGTTCTGAAGGTCACCTGTGTGACCGCTTTAAGTGCAGGTGACCTCTCGAAGCTCGCCTGACTCCAGAGGCAATTATTACTATCACAAACAGAAAACACAACGTAAGGCAACATTACCTGTCTAATACCGCTTCTAGTAGGATGGTGGTTATGTAAGAAAAAAAAAATGTATTAAACAAACAAACAAACATAGGCTACAATAATATTTGTGTGCATTTCCAAGTTGTCACTGTTTATTGTAGTTGACAGTGAATCCTGGCCAGTGTTTCACAAGTTGGGCCACCAACATCCAAAATCATTTCAATACACATATTTCACAAAAAGTGTTTTAAATGTGAAGAAATACCCAAAATAAAAGATTGCAATAATTGATGTATTTATCAGTAAACGTAACTGATGGGAGTGGGATGATTTATGACCACATATCCAATGGGTCTTTGACTCAGAAGCGAAATAAGGAATACAAAATAATTCTCTTTGTTAAAATGAGAAGTGTTTCAATCTTTACTGCTGATCCCCACATTTCCCATTTTCCACCATGCGCCCGAACGCGCCGCAGGTGTGTGCACGTGCGGGAGGCTACCTGAGTAATGAGCCACTGTCCTCCCGCGATGTGCGTGATTCCCGACGTGCGGGTGTGTGTGAAGGGGAACCGCGGCTGCTGCTTCCATGAGTGTGCCCGTGTGTGAGTTGTTATGCCACAGACCGAGACTCTCCTCGAGCACGCTCACCTCTGGTTCCTCAATGACAAGCCGTCGAAAGTGCATATTTACGCCACGTGGTCCAAGGTGCGGAAGCGCCACAGCAAAGCGAGCTTACTGTCTGTGAACGGCTTCTCCAAATGTTTGGCCGGCAGGAGTGTGGAGAAGGGCGGGCCCCGCGGCCACGGTGAGTCCCCGCACGCCGGTTCTACTCCGAATGACCGAACATCAGCTCTCTCCACACTCCCTGTCCTCTGCTGCTCATAGACCTCTTTCAGACTTCTGCCACTTTGTTTGACATATTTCTTTTACGGTGTTTCTTTATGTCTTGATTGTTCTCATGTATTATATGCACATATAATCAATTAACCCTACAACAAAACAATGGCTGAAAATAATATAATAACACAAAGTAATAAAATCAAATAGAAAGAAATACACATATAGGGGACAGTACCTATGTATCCTGCCAGGACATTTGATTGAGGACAAGCTTTTTAGTTAAAAAAGCATTTAATTCATGTATTTCCTTCACCTGACAATGGTAACAGAGATTTAAACTTAATTCATTAATTAGAATACCCAGCTGCTGTGTCACTAATAGACCCAATCTATTTAATTGCAGCTTTACTGAAAAGCTCAGTTCCATACATTTTCTTCATGGTTTCTATAAAGTCTTGGCCTGTCCATTTTCTTGATCTAGTTTCTAGTCATACAGTAAAACTTTAAATATATATTTGTGGCTTAATGGGCAAGATATAGTATGTCAAACTTGAATGGGATCTTAATATCTAATCCATTTTTAATGATCTTGTGAATATTCTGCCAAAAAGGATCAATTACATTACCGTCCCAAAAAATGTGATGCTTGGCATTAACAGAACTTGCCTCCAACAGGAGTCCTTATTTTCACGTGAATCTAAAACAATATGTGGTAATGTACTCAATATTATGGGTCCTCTGATGAATTTGGCTAAAAAAATATACAGGAAACAGTGATTTATTTAATTTAAATGATTTTCAGTCTCTGGTTGTTGTAGAAGATTCAGATTTGGATGTTTTCCAAATAACTGTGTTGGGGAGATCAGCCCAACAATTCAGTAAATGACTCCAGTGGATGAGCACTAATAATAATAATAATACATTTAACTTTATTTAGAATTTAAAAGAAAGATACACTAAAGATAAAACCACAAATTCATTACACATTGAAAGCAGATCTGAATAGTTGGGTTTTGAGAAGGGATTTGAAAGTGGATAGCTCGGTGCAGTCTCTGGTGTCTCGGGGGAGAGAGTTCCAGAGGGAGGGTGCAGCTACAGAGAATGCTCTGTCACTCCAGGTCCGATGCTTGGTCCTGTGTGGAGAGGAGGTTTGGAGTCAGAGGAATGGAGGCTGCGAGAGGAGGTGGTGTAGTGCTTCAAGTGTGTGAGGTAGGTAGTGGCCTGGTTGTGGAGGCCTCTGTAGGTGAGGAGGAGGATTTTGAATTTATGCGCTCAGGGACTGGGAGCCAGTGGAGGCTCTGGAGGACAGGGTGATGTGGAGCAGGTGTAGGTGAGCAGATGAGCAGCAGAGTTCTTGATAGACTGAAGTTTATGGAGGAGTGCGGAAGATGTAATAGAAAAGGTGAGCTAGTTTCTTTAGGCTAAAAAAGGCAGTTCTGGTAGCTGACTGACATGATGTTTGAAGGTGAGGCGGTTGTCAGAGAAGATTCCAAAGTTGCGGATGTGACGGGAGGGAAACAGAGTGGCGTTTTCAATGGTAAGGAAGAAGTTAATGGTGGATCTAAGACCAATGATGATAACAATAATTTGTGTATCGAGGATTTGATTTCAGTTAGGCAGTTGGCGGTCATGCTCTCTATTTAATTATAGATAACAGTGGAATAATATGAAGCAGAAAAGCTTTTGGCCTCAGCAGTGGGCTGAGCACAGTTCTGTTTGTGATGAACTGAGAAGTCAATAAATGAAGGTTGTCCTTCTTCTGGATCTGCTTGATCATCATAAGTGCAACCTGTGGTCTGTGGAGGCCAGAGGCTGTCGATATTAATGAACGTTTTTTCGTCACATTCATGGCATTTGTTCACATTTTCATCGGCTGTAAGATGTTAGTTCATGATCTTTGGCAACAGAATTATTGGCATGATTAAAGTGAAAGCTTCACTGACCACTGGAATTCGGGTGATGAAACTGAATGTGAAGGGATCATTCAGCTTCATTTTCAAACTGGCAGGAATGTTAAAATATGGAATCAAAAAGTGGACACTTATATTATTACGTACTATATACTGATTTGAATTTTTAAAAAATGTAATGGCCTGACAAATAATTTTGTCAACAGGCAACAGGTGGGTTCTGTTTCGGAATATAGTTTCAGTCTTACTTCTACAAACGTGGGGCTATCACCACTAAGTAGTCTTGTTTTTAAAATCATAATGCTCACTTCAAGAATAAAGAAAGTCTCATTACGCTCACTGCCTGACAACTGCAAGAAGCTAACATTTCCGTGACTTGCTCGCTAACCTCTGGCTATCTTCTCTGGTTCAGTGGTGTATGTCTCTCTGGCTGAAGACTCAACAGGTTGCACGCAGGCAGGCGGGTTGGTTAGCGACAGTTACGCCGACCTTTCATTTTAATCGGTCCTAATGAAATGATTGTGAACCAAGATAAAAAAATAACTCTCGCGCTATTTTAACAGTCAGAATTAGACAAATGGCATAAAGAGAAATAGAGTGTTCCCCTCTGAAACCTCTCAGGGGCACAACAGTCTGTCCATCTCTTCGCACTTTTGTCAGACTTTGTCAGCTCTGTGAATGAAACGCTTCCATATTCAGTACCCGGCACCTGTTTGTCAAGTAGTGTGGGTGGTGAGAGATTTGACGACATTGGACACCACTCGCTGTGCTCGCACTACTGCATCCCACTGTCAGAAGTCAGTCTGACACATGACCTAGTTCGGTCTACAGTTTCACATTGTGTCGGAGGTGATAAGATGGAGTCTGAACAACCAGAGCTAATGGCCTGAATGTTTTGAATGGTTGTGGAAACTGGCGTCGTATTAATTCAAGCACAATTTAATTTAATTTAATAAGAACAGCTGAAATTGCTGAGTTTTGCTTAATTGGATGATTTACATGAAATGTGACAGAAGGTTTCAAAGGTTTTATTTGTCATCTGCACAACAGTACATGTTGGCAATGAAAATCTTAAATCCCAGGCACCTCAAGCAACTCAACATGCAAGTGTCATAAAATAAGATAAGAGTAACTAAAAATACAAATGACATACACTAGTGCAAATGAAACAATAAGTACAAATGTCAGTACTAGTGCACTTTTTTTTAAAAACATTATAAGGTGCAAAAAAATAAAATAAAACATTATAATAAAATAATAAAACATTATAAGGTGCTAAAATGAGATATATACATGTCAGGATTTAGCAGCAGCTATGGGGAGGTATGGACAGATATGAATTATTGCCCATATTATATTTTTATATTGGTAGGAAATATGATGAGTCGAAATGATAATGACAGAATGAGAATTATTATAAACTAAATAACTAAATATCAATTTTTGCTTATGAATATTATAATGTGAAAATAACTATGTTGTTTTAAACGTTTTAAAAGAAATGTAGTTTTCAGTTTGATCTGATACAGAACAGTGAGGCAGAGTGAGAGTAGAATAAGTGATAGAAGGCTTGTTTCAGGTGAAGCATGGCTGCGTTTGTGTGATGTCTGCGGACAGGTGTGGGGAATATCAGAGCTTCGTCTTTCCAGGACACACCTTCCGACATTAAACTGACTCTGTAATTGGTCCTGGAGCATAAAAGAAGCTGCCTCTTTACAAGAGGTCTGTGGTGTCCTATCATCCTCCCTCTCTCCCTGCAGGTCACTGCATTTCGCTCCACACATTTAGCAAATCTCCTAGACCAGGATTACTGCTTCCTAGGGATTTAGGATTTCTGCCTGCCCAACACATGTTACTGTTTGTGTGTCGTGCTTGCATGTCTTTTCTGCTTTCCATCAATGCAGCCGCAATCTCTCTTTCATAAGAAAACAGCCATTTTCAGCACTACTGATGGATGCTTGCTGAGGGAAGAAATGAAGTAATGATGGCCCAGCATGAAGACAAATTGAAGCTTTGGAGACATACTTCTGGGACTCTTTGACTTTTGAGATGGAAGAATATTGAAAAGACGGCGCTGCAATAAGCAGGAATTGCTGGGGCAATAACATCACAAGATTATTGACCAACTGTTGATTCCATTCGGAGACAGGATTTTTTTTTTCTCTCTTTTCTCCTCGGATTCTGCTTTGACTCTGGGAAGGAAATTACAAACTAGTTATGCTGAGTTTTTAAACTGGTGGAGTAATAAATGATACAGAACCTCATCTAATTAGAGTTCCTTAAAAAAAAAAAAGGCACTGTAGCTCATCAGCCTACACAGACACATTTGCTCTCTCATAAAATATCTGCGGGGACATCCCCTCAACTTTAAGGATAGCAACTTAAGTTATTCCAAATGAGCACATCCAAGAAGAACAGCTTTTTCTCCATTGGCCCAGTGTCGTCAGCCCTGATGTGTTCCACTGCCACGGCAACCACAGGAGACAAGCCAGGACCTCAGGCTAAAGGGGCTTTCTGCTCAGAGGAGGTCCAGGACAAGCTGAAGAGCCTGCAGCAGGCCCCTCTGTCCAATGTAGTGGAGGAGTTCTTCTGGATAGGCAGCAGCATTGTGGCTTTCTCTAAATGGAGACTTGGCTACATGGGTAAGAGAGATTTACAGAGTGAGACTGGTTGGATCTATAACTAAAATACGTTTCATCAAAAGTATGCACCAAAACCGGGAGTTGATTTTGCTCTTGTTTTGTGGTCCGGATTTGAGTAACTCATCAGTCTGGTCAGTCATGTGAGGAGATTGGCTCCAAAGAAAGGTTTCATGAACAAAATGCTGGGAGGACAGAGTAATGGCATTGAGTTTGGAATGAGATCATAATGTTTGAATTTGTTCCACAGGAACATTTTGAGTGAATGAGTGATTCTTGTTCCTGTCATTCATCATGACAAACCAATTCTTCTGCCTTGATGGTTTTGATATATAAAAACAAAATCATTGTGTGGTGGTCAAGGTTCATATTGTGACAGGCCTATACAAAAAAATCAATGGATGGATATTTTCATTCCAGTATGAAACGGTGATTGTCAAACTATTATTGGCAAACACTGTTCATCGTTTGTCTCAATAGCATCTCAGGATGTTATTAATTTGTCATCCTTCAGTCAAAGAGGCTGTGTGTTAAACCTTCACACCACCAGCCCGTCAGTTCTCATCAGGGTTGCCTCTTCACTGTCAGGCATGCGTGCAACATATGGCCACCAGACAATCCCTGTGAGCTTAACCTGGTGCCCTGACAGATGAGAGTAACTAACTCCACCTACTTGCCCCATATTGAAACAGTGGCAGCAGCCACCCAGGTCAATCTGCCACGTCAATTAGGTGACACCCACTCATCAGCCTTGTTGTGGTGGAGAACCGCCTACTGGTCTGTCACCTGTTGTCTGCTTCCTGCTTTAACCCAGTTAACCAAACAGCAGGAACACTTATCCCTGCAAAATACACAGGTTCGAAGTAGGTCGTCCCATTACAGAGCAGCCATGTTCTTCAGTATAATGTTAGTTAAAATCAGAAAACACAGACTCGTCATAACTTGTAAGAGACACAATGTGGACTGAGCTATTTATCATATTCCAACTGAGACATTTTCATATTCGCCAGTGTTGCAAGAGGTTTTTCTGGAGAAGGTCATAAAGTACTTGTGTCTGTACGTTTAAAGTGTTTTCAATTTATTTACCATTTGTTATTTTTAATGCTCTTCCCTAAACATGTACTATTGCATAGCCATAAGCAGATATTGGAGAAAGTCACAATTTCAAAAATGTGACTGAATGATCTGGGGTTTTATCAGCATTCTAATCTGGTGATAGTGTTGCCTTTATTGACTGATTTTTTACCTTAAAAGGAATGTGTTGACACAATATTGTATATGAACGTGTTCATTTTATATAGCATTTACTTTGTCATGTGTTAAGTCCTAATAAAAAGGACGTCATGTGTGGACGTGAACATGTTCAGGGGGAGAAAACAGGACTCAGATTAGCTCAGTTGTTGTCGCCCTGATAAATCCTGTTGTGTGCTCCCAGTAATCAAGCGTGCAGATAGAGTCTCAGCTTGTTTTCAGCCATTGGAACATCCAGTGTTCCTCCAAAGTTCAGCGTCTCCACATCAACACACTTTAGATCTGATGTTGTAACCATGGCAACAGGCCCAGGCCCTGACTAAATGGTTTAGCGTTCAGTTCTATTGTGTGTCTAGTGCTCCACTTTTGGTCTTTCTCTCTCCTTATCTCTACAAGGTGTTGAACATGTTTATACTGCAGTATATTTTTTTCTCTCAAAGACGGTCTGTAAGCGTACTGTCAAATTCTACAACAGTTCATCCCCCGGTCTTTGTCCCTGTCTACTGTGTCTTCACAGCACTTTGTTTTCTTTTATTTCCTTCCTACATTATTGCTTTCCACAATGTTGTTGCTTAGAATGTGGACACTGACAGTCCTGATGTATATTTAGTTAGTCGGATCATGACTCCGGGTTGTTCCAGTCACTTTAACCCTGATGTTCTGTCTATACGTGTTGTGTAGCAGGTTTAAAAGTGTGTCTCATAAACTCTGGAGCGAATCAGACAAACACAAAGTAAATGTCAGTCCTGTACGTGTCCTCATAACTTGTGATGGTGTTTGTTTCTGTGTGTTTGTTTCATGTGCTGCTGCCCCTACACTTGGGCGCGGCGCTATTCTCATTATCAGTGGCTGTTCGTGCTTGGATGGAAAGAGTTCTATCGATGTAACAACTGTCTTTTATTTCTATTGAGGACAAATTATATCGCGATAATTATCTTTGTCTTTTAACGCCCACCCCAACTTGTATCGTTGTTTCTGCAGTCCTCCTGACTTTGATTGCATATAACTGGAACACATGCTGCCCCAGTCAGTGATTGGACTTCTGGGACAAAACTCAGAACGAACTGCGGGCATAGTTAGCTGTTATTCCAGGTTCTGTGAAACTTCATATTGTTTCCACAGAACTCAGAGGGAAAGCATACCACCTATTATCCAGGCTTAACCAGCATTCCATAGGTTACGACCAAGCCAGAGATAATCAGATGCATTTCTTCCACCTCTTGCTGCTTAGTGGCTGCTGGTGTGTTCTGTTGTGTATGTGAAGTTACTGTTCAAACAATATTAAGGTCAGCTACTCTGAGTTACTGTATCATAGTATCTTGAATCTTTTTAATATACTCAGTCTCTTGACTCATGGGTAATTTCATTGCTGGGTTGATTCCTATCTCATAGCAGTGTTCTGTAACATTTTACTGCCGAAGCAAAGTTTTGGAAACCTACAGCCTCCCCAGACTTTTACTTCACCCTGGGGCAAAGCCCTATAAAAATCATGCTACTTCTACACGAGCGTTCCTCAGTAAAGTACAGTAAGAAGATATTTCAAAGATTTATTTGACTTCCCAAGGGGTTTCCCACGCACAGCCAGCTACATCACATGAGCAAACACATTCTCTCCTCAGCAGACTGCCTGGGAAGTGTGAGCAAAGTGTGGCCTCCTTCTGTGCCTTTTCATCCGTGAGTTAATTCTGTTCAAAGCAACTATAAGGGTGTGTTCCATGTTGAAACGATTCACTTTGGATTCAATTTGATGAGATTTAACCACTCACTCCACCGATAAAATCAAATTTGCACATGCAATGTGACAACACTCCTCACTCCATTTAGACAGTCGGATAATCCATCACTTTCCTTTTAATATCAGTAAAGCAAACACATGGTGGGCTGACAGTGGGAATGAGTTTTGTAGGCAGCGATAGTAGCAGATGGAAATATTGGCCAGAAGACCGTGATGGCTGTTAGTGTGTGCAACTCATCTTTGACAGGAGGAGGAGGATGAGCCACTTAGATCACTGACAGGAGATAGTTTTCAGCCGGGTGCCATCCTGACCTGAGAGGCCTACAGAGTCTGCATGCTCTCATTCCAGCCAAAACTTTGACAGCAGCTCATTTCATGGCTTACTGCCCCCTCTCTGACTGAAGGAGTGCAAATGCTTAGCTCTGTTACAGCCAGTGGCATCAGGCGCTGCAATCAGCCAGCAGCGATAGAAAGAACCTCTCACTTGAAATCAACAAATAGCTGCTCTGCACCCATGTTACATTAATAGCCCAGAGTCAAAGCTGTAAAAACATTTACATTTAGGGCATTTAGCCGACGCTTTTATCCGAAGCGAATTGAATATCGATGATACTTTTCTTTATTCTCCAACAGTTAATTGACTGATAACTGGTTTGTTTGTCTCTTATGTGTCACAGTTCATGTACAAAAGCACTGATTCATAATAAGTGGCCATAGTATAGTTATGACAGAGTTTTGGATTTGGTGCCTCAACATTGATATCAGGACACAGCATCTAACCAGGAAGTTGGTGGCTCCTTTGTCACGGCTCTACTGTAGGTGCGGCTGTGACTCTGGTGGTAGAGACGGTTGTTGAAGGTGTGCTCAAATAGAAGAACAGTACATCGCACGTGATTTGGCGTGTTTGTTCGTAATCACAGTCTCCCAGCTTTAGATTTCTCTGGTCAGAGAGGGTGGATTATTGTGAACGTGGATAGAGATGGTTGTGCGTGAAAATCCCAGTAGATAAGCAGTTTTTGAAATACACAGACCACATTCAAAGTCACTTAAATCCCCTTTCTTCCCCATTCTGATGCTCGATATGAACTTCAGCAAGTCGTCTTCACCACGTCTAGATGTCTAATTGCATAATTGCATTGAGTTGCTGCCATGTGATTGGCTATTTGTGTTAACAAGCAATTGAACAGGTGTGCCTAATAGAGTGGCCGGTGAGTGTATATCCTGAACACAGACCATTCTCCCTCTATCTGCAGCGTGCTTATAGTTAGAAATAATGTTTTTCAAAATCACTATTAGGATCTACGAAATTCTTTGTCTTGACAAACGGTGTACAGTGATGCATGTAGATTCTCCTCTCAGTCATTTGCACAATGATACACTGAGACAACTTTGAATTTCAGGGCTCAGTGAAATGTTTCCAAGCACTGCAGTGTTGTGTGTGTGTGAAAGTGTATGTGTTTTGAGTGATCCAGCTTGCACATGGGAATGATAGGACCCCTGCGTGGTGGCTGTGTGACCTACATGTAACCACAGAATGTTCAGTTACTGAAAGTGTGGAGGTCCAGTAGGATCCCTGTTCTATCTGCACAACACCTCCAACGTGCAGCTTGAATTATAGCATTATCACAATTGATCAAACAGAGCTTCCTGCTGATCCCTACATGGATATATAGGCATCTTGATAACACGCATTTCCCTCCCTCATAGTTTGTGGGTTTCTTTGTTGAGCCAGTTCTGACAGCTGTGAGTGAAGAACACAAGATCTCAATGGGCGAGTATAAAGTTGCTTACAATATGTCTTGAAATAATGACATCATGAAATATTTGTAAGATCCCTGTAATGACTTTGGAGGTCTAGTTTACATTGGAGACATTTTTCAGAGGCTAAAGAGTCACCATATTTGCACTTTTAGTAATATGATATGCCTTCATCGTCTGGATCATAAAAATGTACTTTACAGTACTAGCAGTTTGTGAAAGTTTATTATGTAGTTATGTCCTCCAGGTGAGACAATGGGTGGTTAAAAAAAATAAAGGTTCCACATCTCATTCAACAGCTTCTTGTACTGTTGGAACTTTAATGCATTGCAATAATTGAATGGCCCACAGACAAACAGATCTTTAACTCATCTAGTATTCATTCTTTTTTCATTGTTTGGGTGTTTTTCAGATACCAGTGCTAAATTGATACTATGAAAACTGTAACTGTGCCTTGATGATACTTTTTTTCTTAAAGGTACAGTGTGTAGAATCTTGTGATATCTAGTGTTGAAGTTGCATGTTGCAGCTGAACACCCCTCACCTCACCCTCTCCTTCCAAACATGAAAAAGAACCTGTGGCAGCTTCAGTTGTCATAAAAACTCAAAAGGTGTTTAGTTTGTCCAGTCTGGACTAATGTAAAAAACATGGCAGCCTCCGTAGAGAGGGTCCCCTCGATGTAAATATAAAGTATTTAAATATAAAGGATCTTTTCTGGGGTAAAGAAAACTACAATTCATACAATTTAGATGAAATGAACTAGTGAAAACATCATGAGGATTATTCTACATTAAATTTCTGCCAATAGTTCCCTTTCACCTAAATCTCACACACTGGACATTTAAAAAGCACAAATCTTAGGCAAATTAGAAGTTGACACTTTAAGGTTTTAGCTTAAGTTAACTTAAATATACAAATATAAAGAAGTGTAAAACTATTAAATCTAAACACTTAATAACATTTTCAGGGCATAATACAGCAAAAATACTCCAAACTCATCATAATTTGTGAATACCTGATTGTTTATACACTACACAAGTCTGTAATGTGGGAAAAGAAGCAATAACCATCTTACTCAGGGACAGGGCTTCACAAATTCAATGCAGCTTCCATTCACTGCATCAGGCTCAGGTTGGGTTTAGGTTGGGCTCAGTTTTTTTTTCTCCTGGGCTCAATAAGGTTCAGACAGAAAAACCCCCGATGCTTGTGTTCCTCCCTTTACGTAGAACTGTTTTCAAATATATTCTGCGTGTCCCAGTATCTGAATCATTTTGAGTGAAATATAGCCAGCCTACCAACCTTTTAGCTTCAGGTATTTTGTTGTCATGTCGGCTCGAGTTTCGCTAACTAGGCTAAACTTATGTGCTGCCAGATCCATGTAGAGCGTGTGTTGCCTCCAGTTAAGTGTAATGTTTACCAGGCACCTGCAGAGATGTTGAAGTTGCCTGTAAGCAAGGCAACGACTGCAGTACAGGGCTCAGGCACCGATATCTGTGTGATTCAGTCCAGCATGAATTATTGTGCATTTTAAAGCTTTACAGATCCCCACAGATAAGAATGCTTGCCTTTATAAGAATAGTAGAACCGATGGTGTGTATTGTTAACATTGCAGTGGCCGTGGTGGTGTGGAGCTGTGCACTTTGCTCATATAGTCCTGAGTAATTCAATAACAGAGGTTTAGAGAAGGGGACTGAACTACATTAACAATGCCCTGGGGATGGGCGCTTTGCAGTGAGACCACAGCAATGTCAAATCAATGCTAACTTGGTATAATCCACCACTGCTGGTTTGCATTTCTCACTAGGAGGTTTTGGATGTAGTGTATGTTGCATTCTGGTCAAAGAGGACAAAATGTGATCCAAGTTAAAAGTGTTGTTTTCTTGTTCCAAGTCAGTTTTACTAACCGACCACACATTATTTATATATTATAAATTATTTATATATTATTATATATATTAGTATATTATATTATTATGTATATATATTTATATATTATAAATTATTTATATTATATATATATTATAATATTATTATTATTATTTAGTATTTAAAGATGAAATAAAAGTATAAGATTATAATGATCCTTTTTTTTTTTATCATATTTTTGCCAAAAATTAGACTTCCCTACACCACTCTCTAAATCTAGTGCCTTTTGGAAATTCAATAGGCACCCAGAACAGCTAAGTCGTTTTGAGAACATGTTTGGCTTCCAAACTACAAAGCCTTGTGTGGGTAGGGTAAATATTCACTAAGCTTTCAGATCAAAGCGGGGATATGAAAATGTTTGCTATTGCTACATTGCAGACATTAGTAATTAAATGTGTTAACTTGCTGATCAGAAATGCACCTTCAACCTTTTTTTTTACAGAATGATCTGCTAAGAATGTTGTTAAATGACCTAAGTGTAGCATTACTCTCACAGCAGGCATGTTGGATATCAATGTGTGTCAGTGATGTGCTAGCCTTATGAAGAAATGTGTGTGTGGGTTGAGGTCCTAATTTCCTGCATGTTGTGGGTGTTTGATAGGATAAGCTGATAATTGATAGTATGACCACATGGGGTGTGACTGCATCCTAAGGGCATGTGGCTGTCCATCCCAGCCAGACAAGGCCGGATTACCACACCATTAGCTTCCTGTGGAGGACATTCTCTATCCAATTCTCTGCCAAAATAAAGCAAGGTCATGGACTTGTCTGTATTTTCAGACTCTGGCTTTCCTGTTTTCTTTTTTTTGGGGGGAGTGGGGTGTTGTTCCAAGTTAATCTACAGTGTAAAGGAGAGATCTTGTTAAAGGGTTATTTCATGAGGAAACGACTTCTCGCTGCCGTCTCTTTTCTTGTCTCTTCCTTGAAGCAAAGCCCTGTCTGTAGTGACAAGCACATCCAATGTGTTTGTCTGATGGGTGGGTAGTATACTGATATATTTGTGTGGACCATTTGGAAATTTTGGACTTGGTTTTGGTTTTAGGGTTATGGACAGAAGTATGTAAGGGTAAGGCATTTAGTTGTGATGGTTAAGTTTTGCGTGAGGGGCTAGCAACTCCATTATGTCAATGAGTGACCTCAATAAGACAGAAGTACAAGTGTGTGTGTGTGTGTGTGTGTGTGTGTGTGTGTGTGTGTGTGTGTGTGTGTGTGTGTGTGTGTGTGTGTGTGTACATAATGTATTGTATACAGATTTCTGCCTGTCATTCACTTTCTTTTAGTTGCAGTGCACATTGTCTGCTTCCTTTTTGACAACCTCCCATTCTTTTTTTCTTTCTCTGTCTTGTTTCCTTGCCTCCAGTGGAGAAATGTATGAGCTCCATGCAGATGGGAACCCAGATGGTGAAGCTCCGTGGTGGCTCCAAGGGACTGGTGCGGTTCTTCTATCTGGACGAACACAAGTCCTGCATTCGCTGGAGACCGTCGCGCAAGAATGAAAAGGCCAAGAGTGAGTGTCCTCTTCCCTCTCAGGCTCTAGGGAACAGCATTTCAGCGTTTAGCTCCTATGGCTGAATGTGTTCAAAATTCTAACACATGGGAAGCATCCATGCCATATTTTTTTTGAAAGACGAGGGCTGATTGAATGTTACCAGGCATCCCACCAGCATATTTTCACTCAGAATCTCCATATGTCATCCTTCTGAGAGGCGGCGTGTCACTGTTGATGATTCAGAAGAACAGACTGTTTTCGTAAACAGATACAGAATTAAGTGCATTTCATTTTTGGACCTTAGCAGATGAGTAGTATTAGCTACTTGTTTTTTACTTTCGAGTAAACATTTCAAATGTCATAAAATAATTATAAATGTATGAGTTTGGCTACTGTAAATGCACAGCTTGAATTACAGGTGTGTACATCAACATTAGATAAAAGTATTATACCTGGTAAACCATCTGTTCTACTGCACACCCATAATAAGGCATATCAAGTTAAATAAATGAGGTTAAAAAAGATAAATATAGTTTTTTAAGAGATATATATATCACATCGGTTGGTAGCTGGTTTTAAAATATTCAGATTTTCAGATGCACTGTTAAAAGGTCAATTGCTGTGGGAAGAAGACACCAGATGAATTGCTAAAACAGTTTTTACACTGTCTTGTGCTCATTCACTTTTGGATGTTTCCTCAGTAACACTGCTAGAACCTGTCAAAACAATTGCTCTCTGTCTAGTCAACTCGAGGTGATTTTCTTTTGAGTTTGTGGCATCACAGGATCTCGAGACATTGCTGTTTTCCTGTATTAATCACTTATGGCCACAATGGAAGCGGCAATTAGAGCAATAAATGCACATCCATCCGTCACAGAGCCGACACATAGAGACAAATAACCATCCATGCTCCCATTCGCAACTACAGGCACTTCAGAGTAACCAGTATACCTGTCTTTGGACTGTGGGAGGGAGCCAGAGAAAAGTCACACAGGGAAATATGCAGAGTCTTGATTTAAAGTAAAGATCACCTGGGTTATCCTGTATTGTTAATCACTATATTCAGAGCATGCATTAGTAACGGAGACTTGTTCATCACTATAATTCACCAGTACCTACGTGGCCTGTTTATCTGATAGTGTTGGACAGGCTTTAAGTTTTGATGGATTTAGTTCTTGCCCATATACAGTTTCTCAGGGTCTGATGTGTTATGTTGTTTGGAAATGGACATTTATTTTCAGTGCACAGTATCTGCAACAGGCAAACAAAACAGTTACCTGCAGTGTTTTAGAATAAAATAAGTCTAAGGGACTTATTAGCAGCAGCTCTCAGGATGGTTAGTTCTCTCATGGGGGCTTAGGGGCTCAGTTTCCTGTTCCTCTCCCTCCTCTGTAACCCTGGATTTAATAAGCTCCTTAAATCGACTTAATTATTCATCAGATTTAATCTGCCCAAACAGTGTCTTCTACACACAGGCCGCCCAGTGAAAAAAGATACACACACTTCACTGGCAGATCAGAACTTCCATCCATTGACCTGTACATCTTCTGCTACTTATTCTGCATCAAACCATGGTGCAGCGGGTTAAACAAGGTAGTCCAAATGTACCTCTCCCAGCAAGTTCTGGGTCTATCCTGGGGTCTCTCAGATATCCTCCAATTGAAGGTGCAGATGAATAATTTTGATCACATGCATGAATCACATTGACTGGCTTCTTTTGACTCAAAGGAGCAGTGACTGTACTCAGAGCTCCCTCCAGATGTCTGAGCTCGTTACCCTATTCTACCCCATCTCTTCTGTAAGCTCATATTCCTGATCACATTTTTTTGGTCACTATACAATGACCAAGGGTTATGGTTAACAGAGACTGAAATAAATTGGTTTCCGCAGCCTTGGCTGCCACACAGCATAAATAACACCTGACTTGAGGTCAGTACAGTTACGGCTTATATATGACAGACACTGAAAACTAAATCATGGCATTTATCCTTTGTGCTAAATCAAACCTTTCACAGTTGGATGAGTAAAACAGGGACAAAAATGATCGATGGAGAAACTCTGGATTCTGATCTGAAAATACCATCAATTCTATTTGAAGACAGTAAACAGTAAGCTGCTTTCACACATCACAACGGAGAACATCTTTTCTCTTAATCCTCCCACATCAGATTTACTGAATGTGTCATATTTGAATACACTGCCTTCTCTTAGCTCTTAGAGCCATAACTTCCATTCTTAAGGCAAATGTATGGTCCCAGCTGTTAGTCACGCCCCACCTTACAAAGCCTTACACCGTGTGTGTCCCTCCATCTTTCATGTGATACTCTGACAGTTCTAAGTCATTGGATTAGGATACAACAGATTGGCCACTCTAGCCTTTACTAGGAGGATAGTCCTTTGCATTTTGATATTCAATGCTACCAGTTTCAAGGGGCTTATCAAAGTGCAGCCACCAAGTGCAGATAAAGAAACAAACTGGTCCCTGGCTACAGACGCAGGGACCACAGACTGCTCCACAGTCCAGTCACAGCGCCACATACACCTAAATATATAAACATATTCTGAAATTCAAATAAATAATTTCATGAAGTATTCCTCATCAGAAAAAACCTCATCGAAAGAGTATGTTCATTTTTGATCTAACCGTGTGTTGTTTATATAAAGATTTTCTATCATTTAGTCTGATTTGTGATTAATATGTTTTATCAGTTTTCCTTTACTGTCTTACCTTAATTTGTGTTACTTAACTTTCCTACATCACTGATAAAAAAATTTACCCAAAAACAAACATTTACAGTAAGGCCAGTAAAACCCTTTCTTGTTTTTAATCTTTCAGATAAAATCCTAGGAATCAAGGAATAAGTCCCTTAATAAATTGTTGTACCATCTGAGCAGTTTATAAGATAATGGTTAGTGAATACCTTAGGGGTACATCACTTCTGAGAAGCAGGTCCCTAGTTCCACTCCCACCCTGTTACCTGCCTCCCCTTCACTATCACACACACATTAAATTACAAAGTAATGTGTGACATTAGTCACATGTTACATCCCTGCTTCTAATATACATTTCTTAAAACACATCAGACATTCTATCAAATTCTATTTCAAATCAGCACCTTCAACTAGAGATAATCTTACTGATCTTATGTCATGGGTCCTCTGTAAATATTACTAAATGATTACTCGAATCCTCTGTAGGTCTAACTACATTATTACGTGCCACCATAACTATGACGAAATCTGTCCACAGACAGACATACAAACCTGCACCTACTCAAAACTGCCTCTTTGGTAGATCCTCTTATGATAGGTGTCTACAGGACCATATTTTGGTGTGATGAGATGTACACTGATTTACAAAATGAGAACACTACTAGCAACACGGCTGAGGCTTTAATTGTCCAGAAAACCAAACAAAGAGAAGTTATGGTCAAGGGGTATGTTAGTAAGATTTACAGAGTATTACACAATATCAATGTCAGGTCTATGCACAGCCATGTTTCTCTGGCTACCAGCTGTCATCACGAATGTGCATGTGATCATGAATGAACACGATATGTCAGAAGGTCAGCAAAAGCCCCAACAGCATCATTCTCTGAGGACAAACTAACTGACGTCATCAGCCTCAAGCTCTACTGCGAGCAGCTTATCAAATATTCCAGGCAGTAGTAGTGGCGGATTGACTTATGTAGCAGATACCTGGTGTGTACTCTTGCATGATTTATAGAAGCGCTGCGATCAGGGAAAGCACATGTACCCATGTAGCATCTCCAGCTGCTGGGTTTGTGGAGATCACCGGCAGCCACGTGGGAACACACACAGGCACATTGACTGTCATGTTGAATCCATCGTTGACATCCAGTAGTTTGTATGCAGTACATTTAACTGCCACAATACCACAGGTTCTACCGTACAGCCTGAGGGAATGTGTGTGTCTGTGTGTTGTGAGAGAACATGTTCATATAGGACAGTTCATGTTTTATGAATGTGTAAGTAAATAATGTTTTATCCATGAGGTATTGTATGACAATAGGACAGAGGGAGGCAGTGCAGGTCACGTGTAATGGACATCTCTTGTAGATATTGTTAGTGACTGGGGCATGAACCTTGTCCACAGAAGTTCCAAACTAGCAAGAACTACTTACCATGGTGATGCTTTCATGGAGAAAACACATGAATGACTCAAGGCAGTTTCTCCCAGTAAAATGTGATTACCATCTCATAAATGCTGTATCTTGATAAACAGTTCTCTGGGCACTGCTCAGTGGGTTGAGTACATTTTATCCTCTGTATCAAGAAGCCTGGAATCAGACACAAGAATTTTCCTCATTTAACTATCCACTTCAATTGATTCACTAATGCATAAGAAATGTTCATAACCAGGGGGGATACCAAAACAGAACAAGGATTGAGTTGGGTTTAAACATATTCTTACACATTTCAGTGCCAATACACTGATTTATTTACAACCACAATAACAACCCTGACCACCACATAATGACTGATACTTGTTTTAAATGAGACTCATCTTTCTTCACAGCTATGTGCATCAATTCACTGAATCCATCCTGACTGAGCTTGCTCGCTCTCTCTTGCTTGCACAGATACACCGACAGACACGTACACACACACACACACACACACACACACACACACACACACACACACACACACACACACACAGTGTCATCAGACACATCTAGAGGCTCACACTGGGTAATGACAACATAATTTGGTCTTCATGAACACGAACAACGTACATGATTGTTTGCATATAGAGCAAGCGAGTGAGATGTGATCACAGTGATCACAGGAGACACGAGCTGACAGGAGACTTGTGATCAGATCTCTCAGGAAGGATGTTGATACCAGGTCTAAACAGGGCAATTTAAAGGTGTTCAGGTCTTAAGCAGTCACAGGAGACACCAGCTTTGAACATGTCCTTAAGTATCTAAGGTAGAAGTACTCATTAGATGATTACTGGGATATTATTTATGGAGCATTGTGTAAGTAGTATTTTACTTCTTAGCTTATTTTAATTGCCTTATTCTGATTAGTTTTTAAATCTTTAAAAAAAATTTTTTTTTGAAGTTTGATCAAATTTAATCTATTAAATCTGACTAGGAAAAGTAACTAGTGACTGCAACTGTCAGTTAAATGTAGTGCTGTAAAAAGTATTACATATATTTCTCCTGAGATGAAGTGAATTATTTTACCACAAATACTATATATTAATATATATACATCGAACTGGATGGTTATCAGCGATTGATTGAGTCCACCGTCGGTTGTTTCCTCGTTTTTTTAGGGGGTGGATTGTTTTTATTTACAAATATAATGGTCTCCATCAGATAATTCCTTCAACTGTATAAATGAGCCTACGAACTGGCACTCGCATATATTATATGATATTTTTGTATTCATTTACTTCATCCTCCCTTTCACACTTTCTTTCTGGACCAGCTACAGTTTAAACGTTGATTTGTTTGTAGACTCCACATTATTCACACTGATCGCCACTTAATGATCGATGCCTTTCTTAAGTGAGTAAAATCTTCCTTCATGGCTGCATGCTTTCAATGTTGTATCCAGCCCCTCCTGACTTTTACCATAGTGCCCAACCCTAACCTAAATTGTTCATTAGCAAATGCATTTCTTCACTGACTTGCTGATTTTCTATTTGCTCCAATAGTCTCCATCGACTCCATTCGAGAGGTATGTGAGGGTAAACAGTCCGAGATCTTCCAGCGGTACGCAGAGGGCACCTTCGACCCCAACTGCTGCTTCAGCCTGTACTACGGAGAACATGTGGAATCTCTGGACCTGGTGTCTGGCACTGGAGAGGAGGCGAGAACCTGGATCACAGGCCTGAAATATCTGATGGCAGGCATCAGTGATGAGGACAGCCTGGCCAAGAGACAGCGCACTCGAGACCAATATCCTTCATTTACATAGTTACACAGGAGGCAGCTTGCCCAATTATTGGCCTGGTGATTATAAGGTACAACGTTATCCATTGAATAGTACAGAAAATGATTATTGCGATTGGAGGGTTTATATAAGAATTTAGAAATATTAAGATATGCGGTTAAAAGCATGATGAGCAGAATTTATTTGTTACATTGACACATGTGCTCTCAGTAAAAACATCCAAGAGCAGCAGCAGCAGCAGCAGCAAGGAGAAGACTACATGTCAACTTTCCTTAACCCACCATGGCATCACATGGCTGAAGCAGACCTTCACTGAAGCTGATAAGAATGGCGACGGCAGCTTAAGCATCAGCGAGGTCCTGCAACTCCTGCACAAACTCAACGTCAACCTGCCCCGACAGAAGGTCAAGCAGATGTTTAAGGTACAGAAACAACAAGGCCAGAGCCACATTCAAGTGCAAACACAATATCGAGTAGGGCTGTAACGATTCTCAAACTGTCCAAATGTCCACGAGTTGGTTCAGAGCAATGAGGAGGTCAGAGATGATCGTCTGTTTTACCTTTACAAAAGAGTGTTGTAAAGTCTGTGTGTTGTTGCCGCTCGGGAGCAGAAACCTTCTCTCTAAAGTCAGAGTCAGGATGAATTCATCTGGTGGATTGTTTATTCCCTGTGGATTTTCCCTGGAGAACACAGAGGTCCAAATCGAACTGTGGATTCGGATAATCGCTACAGCCCTACACTCAAGTGATTTTCAGATCGTGAACAAGTATTTGTGTCTTTGAATTGACTTTGGATGTAAATGCTGCATGGAAAAAAAAGCTTTGCATCTTTTGCGTTTTGGTCACCAGGACTAAAAATTAATTTTTCCCTGAGGGTGTTTTCAGGTTTAAACACTCCTGAGGACATTCTGGAGAAGCTCAGTTTTGGGGCAGAAAAACAGTTTTTGCAAAAACGATCTGTTTCGAAATTGAACTTCCTGTGGGCTCTTGTTTAGAAGTAGAAGATCATCCATATTTGATTTTAGTGACCGTGATTGGTCATTCAGATATTCAGAGCAACACGGGACCATCTACAGTTGGATGTAATTTTTCTATATAACAATCGCCTTAACTCACTCATGCACGGCCGGAGGCTGCCTTAAACCTTCATTTGCTAATTCCTGTTCAAAGTTGTTACATTTTGAAAATAAAGCTACTGCAGCTATTTGCCAGAGAACAGTGTTGTCCAGCTCATTAAGTGAGTAATTGGGCTTATCATTTGAGACTGCAGTAGTTTCTGGCAGACTGTGAATGAACAGTAAAGACAGTGACTGATTATGATTGCTACAGATGTCAGCTTACACACAGCACAGCCGCTTTGTTACACACCACAGGGATTACCATGCTGCCAACTGAAGTGTGTTGTTGTAGCCCTCCATCAATAAAGTAGCTAGCCTGTTTGTTAACACTAAGTCCAGCGGCCTGTTGATGGTCACCCATATGGTGCTGCTGGGTCACAGATGGCCTCTGGTGTAATGCAGGATAAATACAACAGGGACTCATCTGGCCCTGGTGTGTGTGTGTGTCTGTATCTCTGTGTGTCTCTGTGTGTGTGTGTGTGTGTGTGTGTGAGTGAGTTTCTTGGCTTAACCTACTTAGTGAAGAGGAAAAACCTGTGGACTTGATCTCTTTCCCTGTCTGAAGAAGTTAACTGATGAGTCTGTACTGGTGTAAATAATCAAATTACATTTCAGAGCGCATGCTGTACATGCATGTCTGCATATTAATGAGGATACATTACAACTCTGTATTAATTGTGAAAAATCTTTTTGAAGGCTGGATTAATTGCAGTGTTGCTGTATTAGAATGTAAATAAGTTACAGATTTTTGTAAGGATACAGTAAGTATATAGAAATTATGTACAATTACTGTGAAATAAGTAAAAAAAAAGGGGTTCTTCTACCAGAATAAGTCTGTTGAATGCTGTTTTCTTACTACTATGTTTTACAGTCTAGAATGGATGAAATATATATTAAACAGATATTTGAATTCATGAACAAGATGATGACAAGCAGCTCATGATCTAAATCAGCGTGTGAAGTGTGTGTGTGTAACAAACCATAAATAATGGTTTTACCGTTGCTATATTTGGGAAGCCAACAGATATCTTACCTGACATGGTATTGAATATTAATCAAATCAGTGATAATTACAGATCTGTAGCTATACCTGGCTAGTTAAAGTGTTTTCATAACTAAAAAAATATAGTAAAAAAAAAAATAAGTAAAATACAAAAACGATGAGCTTATCTTGCTAAAACTTAGACAGAAAGATGGAGTAGTTTAATCCCAAAAGGAAATTGCAGTGTTACAGCAGTCAAGTCACATAAATCAAAAACAAATGAGATAGGAAGAAAGATAATTAAATGACAAAAAGACAAATAATAGAAAATAAAAACAAACAAAACAGACACGGAGAAAAGATAATAACCTTTTAAATATTTGATGTTTTGAATGTACTATGATTATCTCACTGAGTGACAGACAGATTGAGTAAACCTTAAAATATTTTGCTTTTACACCCACTGTAAATCCATGTCTACATTTTCCACATCAAAACAAGCTCATTTAGACTTTAGTTTCCTCTGCTTTTCAGTGTCTGGGCAGTCAGAGAGCAGCGTCTCCAGGCATTTACTTTTGATGGGAAGCCAAGTGGACACACTGCAGCCTCCGTGTCCATCTGATGTGATTTACTGTGGGGTTAGCTAGAAAGGAAGATTGTTAAAAAAAGTTGTTGTTTCAGAACTGTGTTCAGAGAATAAGAAAACTGGAGTTGTCATCCAATTAGTAAAAGGAGTAAACAGCTGAGTTATTCAGTAGCTAATGCAAATCACTTTTGGTTCGACAGAGTTACAAAAAAACACAAAAAAAACTTGCATCTTGTTAATCAGTCAGAGTTACAATCTTGATTCAATTTGTCCACGATTTCTTCATCTACCCAGAGATAAGACATGTAATTCCATCGCTTGTGAACATTACAATTGGAGATCATTAGCATTCTTTAAGTTGGCAAGTTGACCTCCAGTTAACATGTCTCACAAATTGATCCAAAGGTGAATAAAAAAATCTATTTTTCTGTACATTTAAACCAGTACAGGAGTTACAGTCATGATATCTACTCTAAAGAAAAACTAACATACCACCATTGGAATGTGGACATACTTTTAATGGTGCTAAATCCCTATCATACCAGGGACCTGATGGCTAATGATATGTCACGATATGAAATTTTGGTGCTATGTTTATTGTCAGAGGAAAGATCACGGTTTTCATGATTATCAATACTATTGAAGGAAAAAGACAACAAACATTATACAGCAAATTTATATAGCTAATAATATTGCTAATGAAATAAAATATTTATTATTATCATCAACTATATCCATTTAGTTTTTATAGTGTAAAGTTTGGCTATTTAAAAGTAATTTATGTGAGCAATTTTATTCAGTTGCCTTATTGTGGAAGGTCGGGCAGGGAATTTGTGTTTCATGTCACAATAAGCAATATATCTGTATGGGACTTTAATTGTGGAAGTTCTGTTTTGGGAGAAAAGTGTCTTACACATTCTTCGTGTCCTTATTATGCTATTACCTCTCAGTATGTATATATATATATATATATATATATATATATGGAGAAAAAGCTTTGAAGAAAACAGAGACTGCCATGCTATGGTGAATTAATCCATAGCTGTTGAGTTAAAATGCAGTGCACATGCCTGTTAACAGCTTAAGTAACTAGATTCATTCATAATGAATAGGAATGGATGGAATTAGATATTTTTTTTCCAAAAAAATAAAACACAGCTCTGCTGCTGCTGCGGTTGTGTTTTCCTCCTGTGGCAATGATGTGTCCTGAATAAGGAGCTTAAAAATAATACTTTCACCTAAAGAAGGAATGATGATGCTAGTTAACTGGTGCTGTGTTTTTATGTTTCCATCTTGTCAGTGTTTGTTCCTCAGTGATTTTTATAGCAACAAAATATAACAGCAACAATTGATCTGTATCAGTGCAGCCTTGCCACAGCACAGTGCTGGCTGCTTAGAGCAGAGCTCAGCGTTCAATAACTCTTGTCTAATGAGTAATACTGTCTGCATGCATCTGTGCCTGTCACTTAACTGTCACTTGGTCACAACTTCAGTGGCGACTAAGTGACATCTACGCAAAACCAACTGTTGAGTCTGGTCACGTCAAGTGTTTGCCTTGTGTGTCTGAGTCATTTGGAATTCTGTGTATCGACCACGGTGGTGACAGTGGAGGCTAAATGTGTCAGTGTGGTTTTGAGCTGGGGTTCCGAAAAGTGTTGAAGGTACTTTTACCACCAAGTCTGCAGGTTAGCGGATAAGATCAATGCCTTCGTTATGGTCTGTGCTCTGGACTGCACAGTTTCTTCTCTAGGGCAGCTATTGATGAATATGTTCTGCTTGGATCCTGTCTCCGAAAAGGTTGTCATCGCACCTCTGCGATTTGCACTATGTGGACACATCTACAGCAAGAAGAGAGAAGAGACTCTCTTGAGACTCTTTAAAACCACAAACCTGTAGATTCTTTCCTAGTGATGTATATTCAATAGAATTCAAACTACCAAATTCAATGCAGTGTTCACTTGAATTACCATTCTGCCACTGCCCCACAGTTGTCTATGGTACATAAATTCCATTAAATTCCTGGTGATGAAGCCTCAAAGATTTACTATATGAATAAATCATTTGCTTTTAAAGCTAAAATAATGCAATTATTTGTCTTTGGGAAGGTGCCATGGATCCCAAGCTACAAGCTTAATTTGTCTGAGAACTCAGAGATACATCTCCTCCAAAAAGCATGATGAAACAAAAATTAAAACGCAATCCAGACATTTTCATTTGAAGTTCTTTATTGAAGTAAACCCATACTCAGATTATTGGTACAGATGTCCACAGTCAAATAATAAAATGCCTTTAGAATCAAATTGACTTGCTGTCA
Organism: Paralichthys olivaceus; assembly: GCF_024713975.1. Lineage (NCBI taxonomy): Eukaryota > Metazoa > Chordata > Actinopteri > Pleuronectiformes > Paralichthyidae > Paralichthys > Paralichthys olivaceus. Next base: position 2,958,289 of record NC_091098.1, read on the forward strand.
AAAGACAAACTCATTTTAGATCTACAGTACTTTCTAAGGGCAGTGTGAACTGAGCTGCTCAGAGGCCAAGATCTGACTTGCACAGACGTCATCGCCCTACAGTGAGTGGCTGCCTCCGGTGCTGCTTGGCAAATGGAGCTGCTCACAGACGGCCTCATTCAACTGAGGCAAGGATTACACAGGTCATGGTGTGACATACACTAGTGGTCTAGCTAACCTTGTTCTAGTACACAACGAGAGTGAAGCAACCGTAACGCTCTTTTATATGCTGTTTGTGTGTGTTTTCAGCACATTACCTAGCAAAACGTCATCTATTGTGAAATATAAAATATATTACAATAAAATATGCAAACTAGTGTTTTCAATATAAATGTTGTCAAAATGTAATCATTTGTGATTTAATTTAAGGTTCAGTGTGTGAGATTTAGGGATCTATTGTCAGACAGAAATGTAATGTAGAATAATTCTCATGATGTTTTCACAAGTTTGTTTCATCTAAACTGTATGAATTGTAGTTTTCTTTACCCCAGAAAAGAACCTTTATATTTAAATACTTTATATTTACATTGAGGGGACCCTCTCTACGGAGGCCGCCATGTTTTTTTAGACTGGACAAACTAAACACCTTTTGAGTTTTTATGACAACTGAAGCTACCACAGGTTCTTTTTCATGTTTGAAAGGAGAGGGTGAGGTGAGGGGTGTTCAGCTGCAACATGCAACTTCACCACTAGATATCACAAAAATCTAGGATGCAGGTTACTCTCACCTGCAACAGATTCTGAGTGAGCGGTACACAGACAAACGAGTGAACGATAAGTTCTCGCTTGAAAGATGGATTTGCATTGTTGCCAAAACTGCTGCTGGAATTGTATTTATTTGAGTACACAGGGCTACTTTCATACAAGGAAATACAGTAGTTACACCAGAAACCTCAGAAAGGCTTTAAAAGTTAAAGTAGTAGAAGTAAAGAACGATGATGGGAATTAGTCTCTCTCACTCTCTCTATCTCCCCCCTCTCTTGCTCTCTCACACAAACCATTTTCAAGGCAAACCCTATGTAAAAAATGTACCACTGGCAGTAGCAGCTCCATTGCAGAACTGCAGCTGAGCTACAGCTGGTGTGAACAACTCACAACTGCGACACTCGTGTCGGAGTGTCCCAGGCGCGTCTGCATGGACAGTAACAATGTTACAGACCATAATGCAATCATACGTTAGCTTGCAGGGGTGTGAGCATGCTGCAAATAGCGCCGCACACACCAAGTTAGAAATCTGTCACATTTAGAGTGTAAAAGAAATTTGGATTCGTTAGGAAACTGTGGTTGGACAAATTATAATATAGTGGGCCACTCCAGTTTCCATAATGGGAAACACTCAGGATAATGGAAAGATATTAATCAACATTAGGATGACCGATCATTTTAAAATGATTACAGCATAACGAAATGTATCTCCCCACTCTACCACATCCACTATTGTAGCAGTCTCTTTGTGTTTTTGTTGAAAGTCTGTGAAGAATCTGGGAATTTCATTTTATAGCTGTGTTCAGAAAAAGAACAAAACTAAATCTGTCTCTTGTACCTGGTGTGTAGGAGGCTGACACAGATGACAACCAGGGGACACTTGGCTTTGAGGAGTTCTGCTCCTTCTACAAGATGATGTCAACCCGTAGGGACCTGTACCTCCTCATGCTCACCTACAGCAATCACAAAGACCACCTCAACACCGATGACCTGGCCCGCTTCCTGGAGATCGAGCAAAAGGTACACAGTGTGTGTCCATCTTTGTTATTCAGTAAGATCTGCAGCTAGTTACTCCACTGATTCAACACTGTGCTCCTTTAACAGTGAATCAAAATCTATGCACCACAGTTATCTTTGTTTGTATTCCTTGTCAAAACCTGTGACCTACATTACCCACAATGCAACTCATTTTCTGGCTGATAGATGGAGAGGTAGGTGTGTTGTTTTGGCCTTGAAGAGATGTGGCCTAGGCTGATCACTCATCTCTGGAAGCAGGATCAAATGATACTGATATCCGATTTTGTTTTATGCATGCATTGTTGATTATGATTTACAGATTATTTATCAGGTCAAAGGCTTGACCTCACAGTATGGTGTTTTTTCTGTATGTGTGAATAAGGTTTTCTCAGCTCAGATCGAGGGCTTTACTGATAGTGTACAGACTTTCAGATTGAATTTAGACCACACTATGGTCGGCCTCTGCTGTTTTCTAAAGAAGATGAGTTAAAGCACTTAATGTTGGTCTTTATTAAGCTTTGGACATAGTAAACACAGTCTGGTATAGACAGGGGCAGGAATACATCAGTGAGATATTTACATCCTTTCAGAGTGTGGGTCCAAGTAGAACATGTGTCGACAGAATCCTTTGTCATCCATAACAGACAGTGGTTGGACATTAATATTATTATATATACTTTGATCACTAGCGTACATCAAAAACTTTGAAAATCAGCAAAGGACATTATCAGTAGTAGAATAACAGAAAACATAAATTTCTCCAAATTCCATTATACATGCAGGATATTTAAATACTATTCATTGTAGATTAAATTAAGAAACAATTACATCATAATATAATATATTGTCTTTGTCAAACACCTTCCAGAACTACCAGATGAGGCCGTTTGGACACGCTTAATGAAATTTCTGCATCAGCATGGTCTTCGTCTGATCTGCTCGTCTTCCAATTATCAAACTATTTAGAATGAATAGCATTGACAACTATAGGATGTAAAAAAATTGTGGCGTTCCCATTTAGGTCTGTTTACCACTGGCTAATACTGCTTGTCCATTAGCATGCCAGGTTGTATTTACAACCTATAAAAAGGTCATTTGGATCACCGGCTGAGTGGGCCTGTAAAATCTGTAGTTGCTGAACTGGAGCTCTTTCGAAACAGTCAGTAATCACAGCAATGGTAAGTAGGCACAGTTTGCTGAATATTGAGCAACGGATTGTATGCCAAATCTGCAGAAAATGATTACCACCTTTATGATGTTCAAACTGCATTTGGGAAATAATTGCAGACTGGTGCTGGCTGTTGTCCACGTGCCGTTATTTTCTGTTCACCTCTCTGCCAGTGCTTTCTGGCTGTTTCGACCTGGTATGTAGAAACAATGGTTATGCATAATGCCATCAATATGATGTTAATCTGTAGGGGTTTTCCCAAGATGGGAACATCAGTCAACATACACTACACTCTTCATGAAAGGGATAGATACTTTTTGCTTTCTCTCATAGAGGCAGATGTTAAGATGGATATCAACTGCATGTCGATGTGGTTAGCCTGGCTTTGCATAATGAACAGAAATCGGGGGAAACAGCTAGCCTGCCCTGTCCGAAGCTCAAGATACCACCTACCAACAACTTTAAATCACTTTAGTTATATGTTGTATCAAGTCTCTTTAATCCATGTACAAACAGGATGTCAGAGCAGCTTGTGGTTTCACTTATATGTTGGAACTATGCTTTGACGTACAACAGATGGTGAAGTGTCTGCGTGCTTGTCTTGTTGAGAGAGCTTTGGTGCTATCATAACTTCCCAAAGACCAGAAAACTCATTGACTGTATCTGGCAATATGCTACAATCAAAGACACTGTACATAAGCACTAGGTTGATTATTACAGTATTATTTGTGAACACAGAACTACATAATGTCTTATTTCACATTTCTGTTTGTGTATTGATAAAAAAACAATATATTTGTTTATCTGCCATTATTATCCACCTGAATGTTATTTTTTGGTTGTTGTTCTCCAGATGTACCAAATAGATCAATTCAGTTGTGGATGAATACTGTACAAGGTCCTAAAAAGGTGCCTTCTAAAAAGTGAACCTATTAAATTTAAAAGCCCCTCACAGGCTGATAAAGAAACAGAAGTTTGTATTTTTGCTGCTCTTTCACAGTTTGCCAACTAAGTGCCTAATGAGGCTCTTTACTTTGAGCTTCTGGGATTTGAGAAGTCAAAAGATTATTCAAATAAGATTCCTGGATGAAGGAAGCTAATGAGAACAGCTCATTCTAAAAAAGAAAATGTCTACACCAGGGTATTTGCATGTGCTGATACCAATATTTTAAAAGCAAAGGCTCTGTTTGGATAGCTTGAAGGTGCTATCTCTGATCAACTCTCTTCCTATCTTCACCAGAACAACCTTCTTGATCCTCACCAGTCTGTTTTCAAGGCAGGCCACTCAACTGAGATGGCCTGCCTTCTTTTTTTGCTTCTCTGAGCAACTTCACAATGCTAGTGCAGCCTCTCTCTCCTCTGTCCTCTGTCCTCATTCTTCTAGACCTTTCTGCTGCATTTGACACAGTGAACCTCCAAATCCTCCCTTCAGGATCTGAGTGACTCAGGCTCTGCTCTCTCCCTGCTCACGTCCTACCTCAAAAACCATACCTACCGGGTAACTTGGAGAGGATCTGTTTCAGAACCTCGTCCTCTCACAACTTGGTCCCCTTCTTTTTTCTCTGTACACACACTCTCTCTGCTCTGTTTTTCACTCACATGACTTTTCAAACCACAGCTTCGCAGATGACACCAAACTAATCCTCTCTTGTCCCCAGTCTGAAACACAGGTAGCAGCACAAATCTCTGTTTGTCTGACATCTCTCAGTGGGTGTGACACTCTGCAGTCAACTTTCTCTTAACATTACTGCAACAACCCGCTCATGTAGATACATGTAGCACAACATCGGGAGAATACGTCCCCTTCTCACTCTGAAGGTGGAACAGGTTCTGGTCCAGGCTCTTGTCATCTCAGGTCTAGACTACTGCAGCTCCCTCCTGGCTGCTCCACCTGCTAGTGCTATTTGACCTCTGCAGCTCATCCAGATTGTAGCAGCTCAATTGATCTTCAACCTAAGTTCGCTCACACTACTCCGCTCCCTTCACTGGTTACCAGTGGCTGCCTGCAACGGTTTCAAAACACTAGTCTCTGCATACTGTGATGTGAACAGATTGGGCCCAGTCTACATCCAGGACATAGTTAAATCTTACACCCCAGCCCCGCTCTGTATCTGCCAGTCGGCTTGCTGCTCTGTCACTGTGAGAGACACCTAACCACTCAACAAAATCATGACTGTTTGCTGTCCTGGCTTCTTACTGGTGGAACGAGCTCTCCATTGACACCAGGACCGATGAACGTCTACACATCTTCTGCCACAGACTAAAGACACGTCTCTTCTGACTGCACCTTGGTTAAGATGATAATGGTCTAATAACCATTGTCAATGATCGTAAAAGTTATTTTCACTTATACATGGCACTTACATGTAGCACTTGTAGTTTGGCTTTTTGAAGCAAATTGTACTTTCTTGATTCTTGCTGTTCTGGGTTTGTACCCTCATCTCGATGCACTTTTAATTATTAGTCCCTTAAAAGCGTCAGCTAAATGAAATGTAATGTAAAGTAGTTCAGCTGCTGACTCTCTCATTGCTGCAACCTATAGTTCATTAGTTTAGTACTGATACATACCTATCAGCTCCACTCAGAGGTTTTGTATTTTTGAGTTCTATCCAGTGTTTAGTTCTGGTGCTTCAAATAAGACTGCAGTATTCCTCCTGGTATTGGAAAATGGTGAGACCGTTTTTGAAAGCGAGTTGTTTAACATGATGCCAAGACGTGTTGCTGCAGTCTGTTGGCATCTGCTCTTTGTACTTAAAATAAGAAATAAGACCATGCGTGTGTTTGACTGTTATTAACTGTGTATCTCACTGTTTCTTAGCAAACAGCAGCCAGCATCTGTTCCCACACACGCCAAAGTAAACTGTGCTCCCAAAGCTGAAGGTTTGGTTTCAGTAGTGCAGAGCACACAATGAAGTTATTTTTCATTATTAGTGAAAATCCACTATGCCAACAATAAAGTGAGTATATTTTTCTTTACAAAATCTAATGTAAGATTTCACTTATATCAGATTTAATTAGGCTTACAAACAAGTAAGAAATTGTGAAATAAAAGCGGATATTGAGTCAAGACAGCAGCATTAGTAATACACCCTGTACATAAGCCTGTAAAAGGCCTGTCAAAAATGATTGTGGGTTTGGAAGTGAACATGATTTTGCTCTCATGGCTGACATGGTAAAATCAGTATAATGCTCATTCCACAGCTCCAACTACATCAGTGCAAAAGCAGAGTCATTACATGCTCACTACTCTTTAGACATTTGTGTTCTCCTTTATTTGGTTTATGGCCAAATACTTTCAAAACTAATGACATAGCAAAGTCTGCCATCATGCAAAACCAAAGCGGCTTCCAGACGTGTGCTGAACTCTGTGGAAACTCCTGTAACGCAGGGGCTGTATGTGAGAACGCAAATGTCCGAGTGAGACGCTCTGGTCTCTGGAGACTGTCTGGAAGAGCTCCTCTCCAGTATACACTGCGAGTGACTGGGTGAGTTGATGATGTTTCCAACAAGCAACAGATCAAAAATGAAATAAACAAAAAGATGTCTCAGGATGAAAAAGCAGTGTCATACACTTAGAAGATACTGAAAAGATGTCAAGAGAGAATCTCCTGCTGTGTTGTTCGCATGTAAAAGGCAAACTGCTGAATGTCTGGACCCAATTCTCAGGACATCCTCGGTAGTTAATGTCTGAAAATGGCTCAAAACAACGAAACTGAAACAAAGTGAATTAGACTCAGTGCTTCAGCACATTTAATCCTAGATAAATAATGAATCTTACAATAGTGCCAAGTCTCTGCTTTAAGTTGAGTCAGTTGACTTCATTATTAATGATCATTAGATCATTATTAAACTGTGTTGGAGACAGACATTTGAATACATAGTGCACAAATTCTTGTAAGTTATTGAACGTTTCACTATTAGATAATTTGGTGTTTGTTCATGGGCATAAAAGCCCAGTTGACAGAGTTGAGCATTGCCATCTGCGAAGAAACAATGATTCTTTTACTTCATGCCTAACTGTTCATTTACTGTTGATGCTTAAAGGGCTTTATCTCCCTACCAGCTGTTTTTATATTGATGTAAACCTAAGACTTGGCACTTTGGTGCTTTTTTCTTATTTTATATTTTATCTCAAATGAATGTGCTTAAGCGAAGTGAAGAACAAAAACTGTCCACATACTTGAAGTCTGCATGTTATAATTAAAAATAAACCACAGAAGGGAGTTATTCTTTGTTTTTAATGATAAAAGGTGTGTGTTCACATAAATATGCATGGAGAAAAAGTTAAATAACGAGGTGTCTTTTCCTTAGTCCCTGTCGCATAGTTATTTCTAAATTCAGAGCAGCTTTTAGAGGAGTCAGTGTATTTGTGTGTGTGTGTCTGACTTTAGCGTGTGAGCTCTGCTGCTCAGCCAGCCCTCAGCAACAATGCTTATGGACTAACCACTGCTGAGTATTTACTCTCCACAGCATTCTCGTTCTCAAGTGTACCCAATTTAACACAGTGTTGGGCACTCACCCTGCTTAGAGCTTCAGAAGTGGGGAGGAGAAACACTTTCTCTATAATGGAAATAACCCTGAGGAAATGATGTCAGAGGCAGCTTTAGCTCTGTCAGGCTCTGACAGAGCTAAAGCCTAGTTCTCTCACACTTTAAAGTGTCACACATACACTGACACTGAGCGAGTCCCTGCTGTGGGGAGAGACGTGGTACGTCACACCCTATTTCAATCATTAACAGAAATGGGAATGTGATTGACCAATCAGATGGCTTGTGGGCAGCCACCAGACACAGATGGATTCTGCTGCCAGGACGGGGAGAGAAATGTCATGTAGGGAGTTCTACAATCATACGTCCCCCCTGATGCTGGGTATTCATCTGTTTTTAACACATGCTAAACATTTTGTTTGTCACACATTTCCATTCTTTGTAGATGACCAAGGTGACCAAGGACCACTGTCTGGAGATTGTCAACAAATTTGAGCCGTGTTCTGAAAACCAGAGAGAAGGCGTTTTGGGAATTGATGGTAAGTCCACATGGATTTCAAGTTGTCAGTTCTCTTGTGTTTGCATCTAACTGGAGAAGTGTTTAATTGTGTCTCTCTACGCCAAATACTGTTATATTTCGTGCCATGAAGAGTTTCTGTTCAGCAGAAGTAGAATTGCACTGATGTGTGTTTGTGTATAGTGTTGCCAGTCAAATCCAACAAGTGAATTGCTTAACATTCATAAGGACAGATGCTTTTGTTGAGAGGCACTCACAATAACCAGATTAAAACTTTAATTATACAAGGGTAATGATTGAGATGGGTTAGGGTAGAAGAAAAATGTGACATTTAGCAAATGCAATGCAAAAACATTTATATTAAATATATTTTAAAATAGTAATCATAACAACACCACCTAAAAGACGAAAATGCATGTTATCACCTTGAGAGTTTACATTTCAATAAATTAACAAATGTGGGTTAAATGTATTTTGAGTCTTTGATGAGAGTGAACATAGAATCATTGTTGGGTCTAAATAGTCTTGCACCTGCTCGATCTTTCTTTCAGGTTTTACAAATTACACGCGCAGCCCAGCGGGGGACATCTTCAACCCAGAACACTACAATGTGAACCAGGACATGAACCAGCCATTGTGCAACTACTTCATCGCCTCCTCACACAACACGTATCTGATGGGTGACCAGCTGATGTCACAGTCTCGGGTGGACATGTATGCCTGGGTGCTGCAGGCCGGCTGTCGCTGTGTAGAAGGTCAGCATAGACACATGAAACATATACACACAATGTGCATACACTTCCAGTGTATAGGCTCAGTTAAACAATGGATTAAAGGTAAGTTGCAGTGCTGATATATGATCATATGTGTGTAGCTCACTAGTTTATGTGATGTACAGTATTCTGCCTTATACAACAAATGATCAACTTCTCTTTTGCATCAGGACTCTGGTTTGGTGTCTTTAAATTGAATCTGAATTCTTAAAAATATCATCGAATCTTATTTTAATTAGCTGTTTTAAGTGGTACCCCGGATGTTATCTTGAGGTAAACATGTTCTTGGACTACGTGTCACATAATCTGAAGGGGTCACTGAATGCTGGAACAGACACGCACGCATGCACACACAATTTGTCTCTTTAACCAGATTCTTAGTCACTGCATTGTTAAATAGGGAAGAAGTAGTAATGGTTGATTCACTTATTGTAAGTCACTTTGGATAAAAGCGTCAGCTAAATGAAATGTAATGTAGAGTACTTCAGCTGCTGACTCTCTCATTGCGGCGACCTATCGTTCATTAGTTTAGTACTGATACATACAGTACATCTAGAACACAGATGTCTGGTAATGTTGTCCAGTACAAAAACATCATGGTCCTGTGCCATTCTCAGTGTTTTCTCAGTGGTTAGATTTGTAGCATGTTGCAGTGTCAATCTATTAAACAGCATGATTTATCAGTTTGTGCATGTTTCTTTTTCTCCGTGACACCTGCCTCATCATAGGTGTATCCCATGACATGACACCACTGGTGGCAGAATGAGATGTAAAAACATAAAATAGTGTAATAAAATTTGTTTCAACGTGTCTTTTCCGGCTTCACAATTTAGTATAATATATGTTGGGGTGAATTAGGAAGAGAGGAAAACATGGTGGGGGATGTCTGGCTTTATCTTCTTTAAAAGGTCACCACCCACTCCCCTGCTGTCTCTGCCCGAGGACCGAGGCCAGCAGAGATCTATGTGCACTGAGCTCCACGCAACATAATAGTGCATGTATGCTTGAATGAAGGTCGGCTACTACGAGATTTGTTAAAGCTGCATGTTTAGCTCTAAGGGTGCGCAAAGCCAAAGTGTAGATACTGTGTTTTGACTTGGTCTTTTTCTCTCTTGTCCACAGTGGACTGTTGGGACGGTCAAGATGGTGAGCCCATCGTCCATCACGGCTACACCCTCACTTCCAAGATTCTCTTCAAAGATGTCATTGAGACCATCAACAAGTACGCCTTCGTCAAGAACGAGTATGTTTACTCACACACACACACACACACACACACACACACACACACACACACATACTTATTACTAATATTTTCTCACTTTTCCAATTAAATGTTTAATTCTCTGAATCACGTGCTATCATGGATTACTTCCATGAATACAATACAATTTCCTGATGAGATGGATTTTATACACATCTTTGAATGAGTCAAATCTTAATGTTGCAGGACCAAAGATCCGGGACCCATTCAAAATGAATAGCTGCATATTGCTGTCCCAACTTCCTCTGTATGTGCAAACGATCTGTAACACGTCAGCCGACAGTTTCTCACAGATGATAAATTGAGTTGAGATCTGGTAACTGTGAAGGCAACAGCATGTGATTCACGTCACCATCCAGTGAGTCCTTGTGTCCTGCATAGAGCCCGCTCTTGTCGTGTATTGACTCATTTGTTTTGCCTTTAACTTCTATCTACAGACAATACACAGATACATACCTATAAAGCAACCTGTGCAGCACACAGCTTACACACAGGCACCCTCCAGTTCCTCCTCACAGCATCAGAGGGTGATAATCCCATCAACACGCATCAGTCTCGAAGATGCAGAGGAAATCTCTATTTTTAGATCCTGTCTCTTCAAGTAAAATGAAGTAAAACACTTGCTTTGTGTGCATGTTCACCTTCAGTGTGTGAGTTCGAAAACACGATCGTGGCCGCCGTATTCCAGAGATAATTGGCTGAGAGGGAGCAGGGTGAAAGGCTGCATTCAACATCAAAGAGCAATCAGATTTTCCAGGACGCTGAATAAAATCTGGCTCTGTAGACGACTGACAGGGACAAAATTGGGATGAAAGGCTTCCATGGGAATCAACACAGTCGGGATGAGGAGTCTGATTCTGAATGTACCTGATTTTTTTGAGGCTTGTTTTATATGCTAAACCACAGATGCTGTGGAAGATTAAAAAGTTCTTTAAAATGTTTATCCAGATGGGTTCCTGTATTAAATTTTCATCCACAGATAAAAGAACATTTATGTTCATGAGTCTTTTTACAAGTGATAACAAAAGGTCATAAAAACTGTGAACTCTGAGGAGCCGTCTTTTAGAGCAGCAGACATTTGCAGGTTTTTTTTTTTTTTTTTTTATTCAATGGTGCTGAAGCACAGAAAAAACACCTTTAGAAAAGGTTGATTGAAACCACACTTAGATGTGAGCCAGGATAAAACATTCAAAGGGTGGTGTGCCTTAAATATACCTGGGTAAGTTGTTGTGTTAATGCAAAATGGGTCTTAAACATGTTGCTAATCATTTCAGAGTATTGAAAATAAATGAAATAAATATTTGCATATGTTTAAATGTTACTTTCAGAGCCTTCTCTATAACTGCCCCCTCCCTCTGGAACCTTTTCCTACAACATAACATATCACAGACTGCACCAACCTGTCCACTTTCAAATCCCAACTCAAAACTCACCTCTTCAGAACTACTAGGAAATTGTAAAATATATAAAGGGATTTTGCACAAGTCACTGCTGTTGTATGCTGTATGAGGTTAGTTAATGAGTGGGTGACTTCGGACACATCCAGAGAGGCTCGGTGAGGCTGTATCTGAGCTAACTGCTCACATCTGAAAGCTTACACTAATAAGCATTGCTGGCATGCTAACATGCTTATTCCTAGCAGATAAAATGTTCACTAATTAGCACTCGACTTGGCAAAGTCCAGCTGAGAAGCATGAATGATTCTACAAAACGTAATTCATCCTGTGGGAAACATAAACGTCTGCACATTAATTTTTATGGCAATTCATCTGATAGGTGTTGGGATAGTTCTGCTTCAAATCGGTGGATGTCTGAGCAACAGACCAATATTTCCATTCCGTTGAGTCCGATTTAAGTTAAAGTTAATTTTGTTTTAGAGCCCCACCCAGTAGCTGCCTGTCAGCATTAAAACAGATCATTTTACTGGTGCACAAATCACTCAGTGGACGAGCATCTGCACACTTGTCAGACATGATTTTCATGTATCCTCCCTGTAGATCACCCACCTCCACCCAGGGTGAGGACAATGAAATACAGATTTAGTGAGTGGTCCTCACCTCTCCAACAGCCTCATCACAATCGTTTACACCTTTTATAGGGATTTTTTAAATAGGCGGCACCTTAACATTTTTAGCTCTAGCTATTTTATACTCTAAATCTGAATTTTTTTGTTTGATCCTCATGATGTTTCCACTTGTTTGTTTCATCTAAATTGTATGAATTGTAGTTTTCTTTACCCCAGAAAAGACCCTTTATATTTAAATGCTTTATATTTACATGGAGGGGACCCTCTCTACGGAGGCCGCCATGTTTTTTACATTAGTCCAGACTGGACAAACTAAACACCTTTGAGTTTTTATGACAACTGAAGCTACCACAGGTTCTTTTTCATGTTTGGAAGGAGAGGGTGAGGTGAGGGGTGTTCAGCTGCAACATGCAAGATATCACTAAATATTACACACTGCACCTTTAATTCCAGTTTTTTATCTCTACCCCATGTATCTTCTTTGTATTGTTTTAATTTTATTGTACTTATAAGCACCTTGTATTGCAACTTTGCATGAAAGGCTCTTTATAAACAAATGATTTGATTAAGAGACACTGTGTTAGCGCTGTAACAATTCTCAGGGCCCTGAGAATAATTCACAAAGAATTTTATACCTTAAAGTAGCTGCACACTGTGAGATGAGTCTCTGACGCCTACTCTGTCAGTCAGCTGCTAAATTAAAAGATAAAATATAAGCTTCTAGTTAAAAAAGATCCAATCAGCTCGAACGAAACTGCACAGTTCATAGCAAAAAGCATAACTGCCACATTACAAATTTTAGAGTGTTTGAGCAAAGAGATGTAAATTTGGGGTGTTCTTGATTTTAGTTTTTAGCCTGTGTTGGTGCTTCAGGTGTGATGCCATTACTAGACTCAACAGTGTACCCTGTCTGCTGTTCTTTGTCAAGAAAAAAACTGACACTGAATTTTAAGTCATGACTTTCATACAATGTAACCTCTCCTGTGAGAAGCGTCTGAAGAGATGCAAAGGGAAATGGAACTGTGTGTCCTCCTCAACCTTTCAGCCCTGTAACTCCAATCTGTTGTGTGTGATTATCCCTCAGTTACCCAGTCATCCTGTCCATTGAGAACCACTGTAGTGTCCCTCAGCAAAAGAAGATGGCCCAGTACCTTGTTGAGATCCTGGGGGACAAACTGGACCTGGCCCACATCAAAGCAGATGAGTCTGGACGGCTGCCGTCACCAGAAACGCTCAAGGGCAAGATCCTTGTTAAGGTATCGTGTGGCTGCAGCGTGAAGCGTTCAGGAGTCTGAGGGAAGTCTGTCCTCAGGCCATTACCCCAACTTACTGTTTCATTACCTGGAGTTTGAGGCTCAAAGAGAAGACATCAAAGTCAGGAGATATTCCACAGATTGAAGAGACGTGATTAGAGTGTTTGAATATGACGTGCAGGAGAGGAACAGGAAAAACATGATTAAATAGTATTAAAAAAATGTTAAAAGCTTGAGATACTTATGGACTATTTGTGTGTAGTAAGAGCAGTCTGTATGCCCATTATCTGGGTACACTGGTCACGTGTTATAAAAAACATTGACCACAGATAATCAGCTAAACATGTTGATATCTGCAGGTCAGGAGCAGTTCTGGGTCTTCATTTCACAGCTCAGAGGAGCTCCAAATTTTGAAAAATGCTGACATATTACTTTATGTCACTTTCAAATGATGTTAGATGATTTGTTATATCTTACATTCGCTTAGGTTGCTCTGGGTTTTGCATCTGAAAACAAACATATGTTTCTACGACAGGAAATCAACATCCCATAACCTTTGATGCCTTTCGACGACCATCTTCCTTCCTGGCTATCATGGGACTGACCAGGGTTAAATAAAAATTCTCCCAGTTTTGGATTGAAAATTCCACTTTCAGACAGTCTCACGCCGACCAAACAAATGAAGGGGCTCCTTTTCTTTAGCTTTATGGACATCTCTGAGATTTCACCAGGACAGTGAAGGACAATAGAATTTAGTTATTTGGTTGATTAAAAACTTAACAGATGTTTATGTAACATGTGAACCATAAGGTGTTCAGTTGAGTACTTCAATTCTTCAAATAAGTTTTCTCCCTGCTTTTTGCCACCATTACCTCTTTAAATTGCAGTACATCATAGATGCGCGATGAGTCATGGGATACGTTGGGCTGGGAAGGAGTCACCGAAGGATGCAACCCCTAAATTGAGACCCAGCCAACATATATCATCATTATAAAATAATTCCAATACTACTCAGATACTACAGAAGAAAATCAGCGAAAGCTAAAGCAGGACATGGCTGTAAAATGTTACTATACATAAACACCCCCAGCCTCATTGTGATCATGGTTAAAACCCAAACCTCCCTTGGGCTCAGTGCAGTTCTAGTGATAAACAGCATCATGTGGTAAATGCAATGTCTATAAAGTGTTGAAGCACAGTTGGCTTCACACCTGGCTTTAACCAACAGAAGCAGGGGAGCATGTTGAGGAGCGGCAGCAGCCCTCTGTTAGCAGGGGAGGGAACAGTATTCAGGTTAATGAGGCTGTATTGACTCCAGATGCTTTCACTAAAGATGAGGCACTTAGCCAATACCTGGCACACTAAGTGCTGCTCTGCCAGCTGTTACAGCCGCATTACTATCTGTGTGCACTCAGCAGGAGAGTTTTAGTGATGGCACCGATGTGCGAGCGCTGTGAGGACCACTGATACGTGGCACTTTGGCTTTCCCAGCCTGCAGCCCCGTAGCACTCACTGTGGGTCAGACTCTTATCACCCACATAGTGCTGCTGCAGGCCTCCCCATCTATGAGAATGATTGCGAACCACAGGACAAGCGACCTCACCCGTTAATGAAAAATCCATGGCTCAGGCTGTGAGAGTGAATTAGAGAGATACCTGTACCTTTTGAACCCATACATTCTTCACTGTCTAATCTCTTCTGCAAATCTTCCCCCTTGAGGCCTGTCAGTGACAATAATAGAAAGTCCAAATATACTCTAAATGGACTTTGTTGACCCAGAGCTTTATCAGCCACTAAATCCTCTGAGACTTTGCCAAACTGATGCTCAGGACATTTGCAGGCCAAGATAAAGTAAAGGGGGCTAGGAAGATAAAACCATATGAACGCGGACTGTGTTAGAAACGAGTCCTAGTTAAATAAATGAGATAATTTGATGAAGAATGCTTGACAATGTTCCAACAACAAGTTACATGTCATCCTGAGTAATTCCGTAGCTCACTCATAAAAGAACAATTGATCAACTTGAATGGACATTTGTTGTATTTTTATACATTAGACACATTGATTTTCACCGGCCAATTAAAAGCATAACATCAATACTGAAAACAGAAGCTGCACAAAGATTCAAAGTTTCAGCCACTTCAGAACATGTGCTCCTTTGTGGGCAAAGTTCAAATCTCAGCTCATGTTTTTGGAGCACACTCAGCCTTGATTACACAGTGCCATGGAGGGTGAACTGGGAGGACGGTCCCTAGCTGGATACATGGATTCAATTAATGGTGCTGTTTGTAATTATAGTGTGATAATTGTGTGTTATAATGTGTTCTTTGCTCCTCCAGGGGAAGAAACTGCCTCCCAACATTGATGAGAACGCAGAGGAAGGAGACGTGTCAGACGAGGACAGTGCTGATGAGATGGAGGACGACTGCAAGCTGATGAACGGAGATGTATGTTCCCTCTTTGTTTTCCTTCATGCACCACATTTGATTCTTCTTTCTAACAGTTACTTGTGGGCTTGTATGCTTGTTTCCAGCAGATGTAATGTGATATGTGCTTCTATTTTGTTTTTACTTGACGGTTCATGTTAAAACATTGAGCAGCGGCGATGGAGTGCTCTCCTCTCCTACCTGGTCCTTGTTCCTTTTGTTGATCTCCTGTATCTGTGCTGTTTGCTCCTGTCTTTCTCTCTGTGTGGCTATTGTTCTCATTTCCTGCTCTTCTCTCTCCCTGTTTGTCTCTTCTTCTTTTTCTTCTCTTTACCTATTGCTTGCTTCTTTCAAAGTGGAAGGTACTGTATAACAAGCTCATCCTCAACCATCTCAGAAATCTCACCAAGTCATGTGCCATATTTTCCTATTCATCCCTCCTGTGAAGGTTTAAATAGGTATATCCACATGTGTTGTGGAAGGATTCTTTATCTGAAACCAAACTTGCAAAAAGACAGGTGTGGAAGTTATCTGAATTTTTTTTTTAGGAATTGGAATAGTACTCAGATTTGTGAGAACAGAGGCAGTAATGGAAAAAATCATAAACTGTGGGAACTTCTTCAAGATGCACAAACAACTTGACAATGACCTTAAGCACAGTGCAGGTGAACTGAGAAGAACTGCTGCTGCTGCTGCTGCTTTATAGTTATTGTAGGTTACAGTGCTTTTTTTCTTTGCCAAAAATCTGTTATTATGCTCATTTTAAAAGCTTTCTCTATTTAGGTTCAGTGCCAAAAAAACATTTGCACACTAACATAATGCTATTTTTTAGATAGAGGTTTTTATTTGAAAGAGAAAAGTAATTATGTTACCAGAGTTACGAATTAAGCTTCCCTCAGGTGAATATAATACATTTTTTGATTGAGTTCAACCCAATTCAGTAATCATATATGGACAACACTGATTGGATTCAAAACACTCAACATTAACCCTGAAGTTCTGGCTCGTCTGCTCTGAACAATCCCCCTGTGGAGCAAGAGATGCCGCCTGTGGTCTGATACAAGATCAGGGAGGTTGTTGGATACACTCTGCCACCGTGTGGCTGAACTGAGCATGTGCATAAAGGATCACATGAAGGATGTCATGCTGTAACATCTGAAAATCTGAAAATAATCTGAAGCATCCATTCATCAACCCCTCTGCGACATTCTTCTTCACATATCATAATGTATTGCTGTATCTTTGCTCCTGATGAAATGTATGTTCTTTTTGGATTCTGCATGATGTCAAAGATACAGAATATAACAGTAAGAGCTCTGATGAAGCCAGTTGACTCAAAGGACTAGTTTACCTAGATTATAAAAACACATGGCATATGTTTTCTCTTCTATCTCTAGTTGTCTGCACCGAGCTACTCATTTGTGTTTTGGTCTTCTGCCACCTTCTCTGAATAATCCACAGAACACACTGCCAACAGTTTTTATTTTTTAATGAGAGGTGATATGTGTATGTAAACTGTCTCATTAATTGTCAAAACAATATATATATTGTTAGGATACAGCACATATACATCATACATTGTCATACTCTCACATGTGGGATGGGTTAGAGGACTGAAGCAGCCACTCCTTGGATGGTGTGTGAGGCTTATTCAACTTAATGTATTGCATCATATTTGGTCCTCAGTGAACTTGAGTTCAGGATCTTGCTCAATGTATTTTCACTTTCTAAAAACTCCTCTACAGTAGGAACAGACTTTGTTGTAGTTTGATGACATTATTGTTACACAAAGGTTAACTAGCTGATGTTCTACAGCGGCTCTGTATGTAATTCTACTTCATTTCCAGTGTGACTGAAGGTTTTGCAATTTTTTTATTTGCATTCCTTCCTTTAAATCCTTTTTGAACATTATCATACTGACATATTCACTTTCATTATGCAAAGTTAAAGTTTCATGGATCCAGCATTCATCAGTTCATCAGTCCTTTGGTTGTTTTTCTCAAGTATTCTTCTGAGCCTACAAAAAATCTGGAAATTGGGTGAAAAATCACAATTTCAATCTTGTACTCAGGAAACTAATACTTGAGAAATAAGGGCATATGGCTAATGTCATGATGTCATGTTAATATGTTATCTTTTACAAACCAATAACTTTTCATCAACATTATAACCAATATATATATATATATATATATATATATATACACTGCTCAAAACAATTAAGGGAACACTTAATTGTCACAGTATAACACCAAGTCAGTAAATCTTCAGGGATATCAATCTATTCATTTAGGAAGCAAAAGTGATTGTGAATCAGTTTCTCCTGCTTTGGTGCAAATTAAAGTGACAACAGCTGCAATGGAGAGGCAAAATCAAGACAACCCCCAAAAAGAGAATGGTTTTACATGTGCTGGCCACAGACAGCTGCTCTCTCCTTATCCTTGCTGACTGATTCCTCTCTAGTTTTGTCTTCTACTAGTGTTCTTGTCACTACTGGCAGCATAAGGTGGTATCTGCAGCGCGATCAGTTATCTAGGTTACAAAGTGCCTTCAAAATACATGGTAAAAAAATAAATAAAAATAACACTGTGGCTAAATCTGACTGGCCACTGACTTGTACGGCACTCCTCTGAAAGCCATTTGGCCCGCTCAGTAGATCAGGCATCTTTACCTCTATGCTTTTTCAAATTAAACACCTGCTGTCATAAGCAGCAGTGTCAAAAGCAGTGCCATTTAAGAAACTACATCAAATGTAGTTGCAAGTAAATCTACGAGGAAGGCACATCCATACGTGCAGTTCCAAGGTTTGCTGTGTCTCCCAGCACAGTGTCAAGAGCATGGAGGAGATACCAGGAGGCCAGCAGTTACACGAGGAGAGCTACTGGTGTGCATGTTTCTGACCAAACTGTCAAACAGACTCCATGAAGGTGGCATGAGTGCCTGACGTCCTCTAGTTGGACCTCAGTAAAGATTTCTAACTTGAATGATTAGTTCACCAAGATCTGATTCATGATTTAACTGTTCCTTTCTTTTTGAGCAGTGTAAATATATATATATATATAAGGGCTGTTGAAAGTTACCCTCCTTTATCATGTGTGTAACTGTCTCTGTGTACTGTTCATCCTCCAGACATCTGCCAACAGAAAGCAGGTGGAAAACATGGCCAAGAAAAAGCTTGATAACCTGATGAAGGAGTCAAAGATTCGAGACAGAGAAGACCCAGACAGCTTCACCATCACAGCTCTCCCTCCAGCTGGGAAGCCCTCAGAGAAGACTGGCTCTAAGGTAAACACAAGTTCAAGTTAAAAGCACACAGCATGGAGACGAAGTGAGGAATGACAGAATTTGATAGAATTGTAGCTGGAGGAAAAAAAAACGTGCTTTAATTCAAAGCAACTGCAAAAAAGCAAAAACAAATTTAAAATATATTTCAGGTCGGACTGCTGCAGGGGGTAAAAGTCAGCCAGGCACTGAAGTGTCTCTTTCCTCATTGAAACAAACTTTCGCCTGAAATCAAGTGTGAGGCAGAAACAGGGTCTCCACCAGACAGTTCAAATCCCCGAGCTAGCTGTGACACTGACTGATGGATTAGTTACACTCTCTCGACCATAAAAAGTAAAATAACTCCAGAAGTCTTCACTTGACAGCTCTGCTTCTCTCTTCACCCAAGTGTCCAAAGCGTTTGGCTGCAAGTCTCATGATCCGACTGTAGAGTCACTTATCCATCTCAGGCCTGGTTTGTTTTTTGTACCAACCACACCATGCTCAAACACCATGTTTGTTTTGGCCATTCCATGCCTGGCTTCTCATCATCTTGAAGTGATGATATATACACTGATCCCCATACTGCTGGCAGTGTGTGAATGGTGGTTATATAAATGCATTTCAAACATTCGCACAGGTTCAGATCAGACAGACCTGTTCCTCCCAGTCAAGCCCTCCAGGCTTCTCCCTTGCTGCCTGTGAGGCATTAAAGCGAACCAGGAGAACTCAGATGATCCGATTGAGACTTCACCCTCGGCCCGTCAGTGTCACACATGGTTACAGTGAAAAGTGGAGCTGCTATTATCTAATGCAGCCTTTCATGGTGCAGTTTCATACCTTCAGGCTGGGTTATCCTCTATGAAATCATATTAAAGCCACACCAGAAAAACAGACCAGTATAATGTTTCAATGGGTATATGAGAAGAGTCCAAGACATTAATGATAATAACATATATTATTTTAACCAGGCAGGGTGCAGCTTGTGTTAGGGCTGGGCTATGTGACTTGAAATCAATATCACGATTATTTCAAGCTTTTACCTTGATTAA
This sequence comes from Paralichthys olivaceus, assembly GCF_024713975.1. Lineage (NCBI taxonomy): Eukaryota > Metazoa > Chordata > Actinopteri > Pleuronectiformes > Paralichthyidae > Paralichthys > Paralichthys olivaceus. The sequence continues at coordinate 2,978,277 of NC_091098.1, forward strand.
GATTAATGAACAATTATTTTATGCCACCCCCACCCTCTGATCGAAATATTGTGGAAAGTATTAACCAAATTAAACGACATGAGCAAGATTAAATCGATGAGATTAAATGTCGGTTGCTTTACATTTTAGCTTGTATCTTCTGAGCTTTCTCTGCTCCTCGATCAGTGAGAAATGAGGAAACCTTCAGGGGATGCAATTCAACCCTCTGTACTGCCCAGGGCGGACTGGAAAATAATCAGAACAGACTGCAAACAGTTTTCATTTGAATTATTTTTGAATCAGAGGTGATATGGGTAAACTGCATCAGTAAAGCTCTCGTCATAGCACTGAAACAGATCTTTTAAGAGTTTTTAAAGATCTGATTTGAACTGTTGATTCAGGAGACTATGCCATCTTGGTGCTCTTAGACCTGACGGCTACCTGTCATGTTGGAAAATTGTGTTGGAATTGAAGGCGCAGCACTGAGGTGTTTCAGTTTTACCTAACAGATAGGAGTTTCTACGTCCACCTGGTTGATTACTCCTCCGGGACAGCCCCACTTACATGTAGTGTCCCTCAAGGTTCCGCCGTAGGCCCCATCCTATTCTCCTTATATATGCTGCCCGAGCATAATTTTTTGAGAAGTATGTCTCTTTCCACTGCCTTACAGGTGATGATCAAATATACTTGCCCTTGAATCTTATAACTAAGAGTTCACTGCAGCCCCTGTTTGACTGCCTAAATAACGTTAAATCAGGGATGAACTTAAACTTCCTCAAACCAAATGAAAACAAGACTGAGGTTATTGTGTTTGGACACCCTGAGCTGCTGGACGTGGGCACCCTTGGTCTTCTAGCCCCTGATATTCACACCTCTGTGAAGAGTCTTGGTGTTCATTTTGACAGTGTTTTTAAATTCAACAAGCATATTTCCTCTGTAATTAGTTCTAGCTTCTTTCAGTTGAGACTTATAGCCAAGGGAAAGGCCTGTCTCCCACTTGAAGAGCTAGAGAGGGGGATCCATGCCTTCTAACTTGCAGTACGTCCAAAATGCTGCTGCCTGCTGCCTGACAAAGAGGGACACTATTACACCTGTGTTGTGCTCCCTCCACTGGCTTCCTGTTCTTCACAGCATCAATTTAAAAATGTTATTGTTAACTTAGCTGCTCTGTCGGTAATACTTCTTCATTTCCAGTGTGACTGAGGGTTTTTCACATTTAATGCATTCCTTCCTTTAAATACTTTTTGAACATTATCATACTGACACGTTCACTGTCATTATTTAAAGTTAACATTTCATGGACCTCTTATTCGTCAGTTCATCAGTCTTGGTCATTTTTCTCAAGCCTTCATTGTACATACATACTGTATGTAGAAAGTGGAAAGTGAATTCAGCCCTGGATCTGCAGGTATGGGGGGACATAACGTGATTTGTTTTCATGTTGTATTAACATGAAAACATCTTGTTGTAACAAACCTTTCACAGTATTACTGACCCACTGACCAATTGTTCTTCTGGCATGGCAGCGTGACTTTAGGAAATACGTTTTTAGTTTGCAGTAGTTTCACTCGTTTACTCACCTGAGTTTTAACCCTTTATATACAGTCTATGGTTTTAACTCATGATCAGATATTTAAGCGAAGCACACTGACTGGTATCTGAAACGTTCACAGAAATTGACCAAGAGAGCTTTTTATATTTACATGAATACCTCTCTTATTGTTAGAACATATACCTGGAACCAACTCTTCTCCAGTATTTAGAGAGAGGAAGTCAAACCTCACAGCCGAGGATTTGTTCTGATTTCTACCTCCCCCATCCCATGTCCGTCCCCTTCCACAGCTTTTATTTGGACACAGAGTTGAAATACAGATCATCTATTACTGTTTGACTGCATGGTTCAAATATCATGTTGTTTTGTGAGCAGCTGAAAAATAAGTGTCGATACAAAGAACACTGCACAGATAAAGATATTAGCTTAGCTCAACCAGTCAGTGCAGTGTCCAGTGCCACTTGTCATTCTGGTGTTGTTCTATATGTGAGGTGGGGCATCAATAGAATGACAGAGGAGTATTTCCTTAGATTAATATATTACACCTAGTGAAGTTTCTAACCATTGTCAGTCCTCAACCTTTTAGAAAAGTATCTCATGCTGAAATTGTTGACATACAAGTACAACCCTAAATCAGAAAAAGTTGGGACGGTATGTTACATTTAAAATTTAAACTGAGAACCGTGATGAAGTGCTGCAGGTGTCATTTTCATCTTTGGTCCGGAGCACATGACGTCCATTTCTCTCAAAAAAGACCTGAAACACTGACTCATCCGACAACAATACACGTTTCCACTGTGTTATGGTTCATCCCAGATGCCTTCGAGCCCGGAGAAGTTGATGGTGCTTCTGGACACAGTTAAAATAAGGTTTTCTTTTGGCACAGTAAAGTTCTGGCATTTGTGGATGTAGCTGCGTATTGTAGTGTTTGACAAAAGTTTGCCAAAGTAATCCTGAGCCCATGTGGTTATATCTTATAGATGAATGACGGTTCTTGATGCAGTGTCGTCTGAGGGATTGGAGAACACAGTTAGTCAGTTCAGGCTTGTGCTCCTGCCCTTTATGCACTGAAATCCAGATTCCTTGAATCTTTTAATAATGTTATGCAGCATAGAGGGTGAAATATCCAAATCCCTTCCTATCTTTCTTTGAGGAACACTGTTTTTAAACATTTCAATAATTTCCTCATGCATTTTTTGGCACACTGATGATCCTCAGCCCATCTGTGCTCCTAAAGGACTAGGCCTTTCATGGATGCTGTTTTTATACAGAATCATGATTACAATCATCTGTTGACATCAACTATTTCAAAACACTTTATATTTTAATCATTCTACATCATTACTAGCGCTAAATTGCCCCCGTCCTAACTTTTTTTGGAATGTGTTGCAGGCCTGAATGGCAGGAATGGATGTTTATTTACAAATTAAATAAAGTTGACAAGACAAAACGTAAAATACCTTATGTTCATACTGTCTGCAATGAAATACAAGTCAAATTCAATTTAGAAATCACTGCTGTCTGTTTTTTATTTGTATTTTCCGTACCGTCCAAACTTTTTCTGAGTTGGTACTGTAGAATCATTTCTACTGTTGCTTCAGTGTTTTTTGAAATTCTTGTTTTCATGTTTGTGATGACTACTGACTGTCTTGTCTTTACGTTCACGTTAAGTGGTGAAGCAAAGACAAGAGTTTCAGAACACTTGGACTGATTTCTTTCTCAGAGCAACCAGTTTGAATTCAGTAGATCTAATCATCCCAAACAAGTCTTAGTTTAGTAGAATAAGTGCAAGAAATGTGGCATAATCTTAATCTTTTTTTTCCCATTTTCAGTTACTATTCTTAAAAATGTTTCCTTACACATCATGCTAAGGTTATCCTCTGCTGTCAGGGTAAAAGTGAGGATGGGACGGACACAGCGGACGAGGCTAATCCCAGCAGCAACAAGCATTCAAGCCGTTCCTTCATCGGGAGCTTTTCAAAACGCAAGGTTGGTCTTTTTTTTTTTTGAACTTCTCCTTTCTCTGATTTGCTCTGTTTTCTGCATTATCCTCCTCCTGTATATCTCCTCAATCCTCCGTCTTCTGCGATGTGAAGAAACTGAAGACAGCAAAAACTTTCCATTATAAGGTGCTTGTCATTCATTTGGGTAAAAAAAGAGCAGACATCTTGATTATTGATGATGTGTTTTACCTTGACACAGTATGTTGTTGTGTTACTATGGCATTCAGCCATAAAACTGGATAAAAAAACATCAATTGAAAGAGATTGGCAGGTAAAACTAAAGAACGGTAATAACCTCAGTTCATTTAAACATCAATATTACAAAGAAATGAAATAATTAAATTTGCAGACCAAGAAAACCTCTTAAGCTGCTTTGTTAAGATCCCATTAATCAGATGCATGAGGTGTTTTATTTCAAATATCATTTTGAGTCTGGTAAAAGCACAAGGCTATGGAGGGAACTGTCATGAATATTGATTGGTGTTTGTAGGAGCTAATAGAACTGATGACAGCTTGCTCTCTGCTGTCAAGGACTCCATGCCACCACCTTCACCTACGCCTGTGGATTTAACCCCTGAATCAGGCAGCAGGTCTCTGTGCACCAGTTGCTATTGGATGCAGAATGAATCAACGCCCCTGAGTGTCAGATGAGGCAATAAAGTGTTTTACAGGGAGTGAAACGACTCAGATTTAAAAACACTGATATTTATATCAAGAGATTTGAGACATTTGAAGTATGGCAAGTGAGACTATACATTTTTCAATGTGCATGTGACACATTTACTGACGATTACGAACAGCGGAGTATGAATAGTGCAGCTGTGTTCAGCCCTCTCTTTTGTTAGGTAGCACTTGACCAGATTACTGAGCAGCTGTCAGTATGAGACAGAGTTATGACTTTCCCCATTGTCGTATAGTTATTTTATTCATGTTCCTCTAAACAAAGCCCAGTATAGCACAACAAGGCCTGAAAAGCAAGGATGTAGCCTCTCTAATGCACAAACAAGTGGAAGTGGGACCTAGGCTTTAACAGCAGCATCCTCCTTTGCTCAGGACAAATCTATAAAAGTACAGATTCCCAGTCCTCTCCAGAGGGGCAGCAAACTGCTTCCACATGTGTTTTTTCCATATCCCGCTGCTATTCTGGAATTTCGTTTATGTACATTGTCAAACTTCTCACACTGTGAGAATAAAGGCAAAAAAGCAATTAGGGGCCAGGGAGGAAAGCGGAGACCAGGGGGAGGACAGCAGAGGGCTGCAGGAGCTGGATGTGTAGTGCCAGGGCTTGGTTAGGTTTGGCAGATTTGGTGGTTGTGTGTGTGTGTTCCAAATTCACAGTGCAGTAAGTAGAATCACACTCATGTATACAGATATTGTGTATTATATCTAATAATTCTTATTCCTCTGAAAAACTTCCCCTGGACAGTTTCCAGTTTACCCTCATTGACTCGCTCTGTAGATGTGGAATAAGTGAGTCTCCCTGTTATTTGACACATTTATATGTTCAGAAAACAATGATAAATTCATCTAAAATCACATTTACTTATTAAATTATTAAAATGATTTACTAAAAACATGAATCAAAGGCTTTAAATTAAGTTTTGTGTCAAGGATTTTTAGGCCTTTGGTGTTTATTTGATAGAGACAGTGAAAGAGGGAAAGGAAACAGTGCAAGAGAGCATGGAAATGACATTCAGTGAAATGTCCAGCCAGCTGGTAGCCAAACTAGGGATCTGCACCTTAAGGCATATGCATCCCCACATGGGATCCACCCCTATACATTGACAGCTTTAAACTTTAACCATCACTTATAATCAAAGCCTGATACACATGGCAGAAGGGACTCGCCAATTTTCTTTGGTTTTCCCTCATTTCGTTTAACGCTCCCTTTTTGTTTCGGCAGAAAAAAACGACCAAGCTGAAGAAGACATCTAGCTTTGAAGACACAGATACGGATCAGGAGAGCACAAGTAGTGCCTCCCGTGCCCCCCTGCACCACAGCAAGTATGCTACACACACACACACACACACACACACACACACACACACACACACACACACACACACACACACACACCTGACTCTAGAGGGTTTTCTGAAGAACTGACAGACTTTTACATTTACCGAAACAAACATTAGTAGAATGACATTAGTCTTACTTAAATTAGCCTCTACACACAAATGTTACATCCGATCCAAACGACTTAAACAACATAAGTGAGGTCTCATCAGCTTTGATATAAATATTTCTACTCATCCATCCAGGTCTGGGATTCTGTGGCATATTAATTATGGGCCTTTAGGCAAAGCCCATAATGCTACTAGCCTACTAGCTGTGTGTGTATGCTCTTCTGTAATTTTTAACCTTTGTTTCTCTCACAGAAAGAAGAAGACCATGAAGTTATCCAGAGCTCTGTCTGATCTGGTCAAATACACGAGGTCTGTGGGTCTCTATGACATTGAGGCACAAGGTGAGCAGCTCTCTTCTCTCTGTACAGTTGTTCACTTTAGTAACTTAAATAGATTCGCTCTACTAAACCTGATGCTCACTACCTAGTAGGGAGAGTGACATTAATTTCGCATGCTAGTCTTTTAGCAGTTGCAAACTTTATAATCGAATCATATTAAATTCCTGTTTATTGAATCCTATGTTGAATGGAATGGAAATCTAGAAACAAAAGATGTCTTTGTGGTCCTGGCAGCCAACTGCAGCTGGCAGGTGTCGTCTCTCAGTGAGACCAAAGCCCATCAGGTGATGCAGCAGAAAGCTACGTCCTTCATCAACTTCAACCAGCGGCAGCTCTCCCGCATCTACCCCTCCTCTTATCGCGTGGACTCCTCCAACTTCAACCCTCAGCCCTTCTGGAACGCAGGCTGCCAGCTCGGTATGAGCTTAACCCCACTCACCATGTGCACCATGTTTCCAAAATTCAAACACTGCTGCAACTGTTAGAAATTCAGGCTGTTTGTCAAGACTTTGGTGAACAGTCGTTTTCTGTTGAGCAGCTGCTGTGCTAAGAGCAGGGTCACCCACAATGCAGCTGCTCAACAGAAAATGACTGTTAGCCTGCACATGGAAGTAAAATACCCAAACTGCTGACAATAAAACAAAAACTACTTTAATTTCAGTTGCACTCAATTACCAGTCAGAGGGCCGGGTCCTGCAGCTCAACAGAGCCAAGTTTTATAGCAACGGCAACTGTGGCTACATCCTAAAGCCTCTCTGCATGTGTGAAGGTCAGTACATAAAATATAGACCTATAATTATATATATCATCTTTGCACTGCTCATTTTGGTTATATGTGAGCATTAGAAGAGCATTAGTTATTTGTATAATACAACAGTCAGTGTTGTCATAATGAATCATAAGTAGAGACTTAGTCTGAATACATACACCATGCTGTGGGCACATATAATCTGTAGTTTATAGCTCAGACAAAAACACAATTATGTTGACAAACTGTTTTCATGATTTGTGTTTAGAATTGGTTAAAAATTGTCTTTATTCTTTAACATTTGTTCCAAAGGCCATTTCAGTGAATCATTTCTGGTTCTATAGGATTTGTCAATGTAAATGTTACAATAAAAATGGTTATTTTTGGAATAACCTGTTAAATTGTGTAAGTGATAGAAATAACTTGTGTACTTTTTTCCCACGCTCTGCAGGTGCCTTTAACCCCAACCTGGAGGACCCACTGCCAGGTCAGATGAAGAAACAGCTGGTGTTGAAGATCATCAGTGGACAACAACTGCCCAAACCCAAAGACTCTATGTTAGGGGACAGGGGAGAGGTAGGACACTGTATTTTTCCTGTTAAGGAATGTTTTTATTTTATCACTGTGGTTACATAAGTAACACCACCAATGTACAGTACAGCTTTGTGCACCACTACTGATTTATTAAATGCATTCTGCATTGTACGAAGTAGTCGTGCAAATTCGTCCTCTCAATTCCTGGAATTTTGTGCTGACGGGGAGAGCAAGGGAATTTAAAGTGAAGCATTTCATATTTATGAAAAAAAATCAATGACCAAAGCTTTGTGAAGGCAGCAATGTCAGAGTCGGTGGTGGTTGGACCTAAAGACTACAACAGAGAAGAGTAAAAAATACATGGTGATGTGGCGTTAGAAGGAAATCAGCTCACCTGACCAGATCTGCTGCACGATACACTCACTGCTCAAACGTTCCTCTTTTTCTCTACTTTTTTAAATGTCAGTTGTGAGTTAGACAGTGTTAGAAGAGTGTGGTGATAACTCAGGTGAGTACTCTCTCCAGGGAAAACTTACTTGACAGGCCAGATGGCTTGTTATACAGAACCATCTGTGAACATTTCTTTAGAAACCGATTGTATAAGGCACTTATTTGGTGTGATAGGATGAACTTACTTTTTATCACCACGTATCGCGGCTGTCAAAGTCGGTCAAGGAGAAGAGCGAGAACATCTTGTGAAATATGTTAAGTGTCATTCTTCTTTCAATGAAGCAAGAACCTCCAGGTCTGATATAACTGATGCTACAGCAGCAACGATGCTAACATCTTATAGGAGACATTGATAAACTATCTGTTCTCATCATCACACCTAACACATGCCTGTCTCTGCCATTAGTTCCTCCCTCATAGGACGATAATTGGTCCGAACCCCCAATGGTTTGGCCACAAGCAAACAGCCGTGAGTCTGGAAAGATGAATTCTTGCCTGTGATAAATAGGGTTAGGTATTGTTTCGGTTTAAATGGTGCCAGAACCAATATTTTTTTCTTAAAAATGTAACACATTACTGTTAACTGTTTTAAGTATACATAACTTAAATATACAAATATAAATGAGTGGACATTTCTACACACTTTTACATAACAAAATTCTTATAATAAATAAATGTTACCCAACTACAGGAACACTGAATATTGGTTTCAGTACTTCACACAGTGAAATACTCCGGCTCCAAACCCACGCTGCCGGCTGATGAGACTGGCACGAGGCCACCTAAGCGATCAAACACGAAGCATCCCCTCTGATTTCAAATGTATCTCTTATCCTGTGCCAGGTCCCAGCTCTCGGCTCCCCACTCTTCATTGCTCAGACATGTGCTTCACAGCCTGGTGCGTGAAACACAGCCCCATGTTTGACCATTTAGCTTGAGGCATTTTGTTGTCAGGATGCCTCGAGTTTGAGGTAGTGACTAGCTTACTGTATGGGCAAACATGCTGCCACCGCCAGTTAGATATAATATTACTAGGCCCACGTGCTGATGTTTATGTTGCCTGTAAGCTGGGCAATTTTAGTACATGACTCAAGCACCGAAATGAGACCCTGAAATCTGCATTGTGATTGTTGTCTGGTAGGTAAGGGTCGTGTTAGAACGTTGTGGATCCCAACCCTATAAATCCAGCTGCCTGACAAGCTGAAGAGAAAGCAGTACTTGGTAGTTTTACAAAGGAATTTAACAGGAACATAACAGTTGTGTAAAAAAAACACTGAAGGGATTAGAACACTTACTGTACACAAACCAGTGGTATCTACCAGCCTTGAAGCCAAAAGGAGGGTGTAACTGCTATTAAAACCAAACCTCCCTAGCAGAGGTAATGATTCTAATTTTACTTTCAGTGTCAATCAGATTACTGCCAGAACCAAGAAGTTATTGTTTGGTCATTAGACGTCTTGGAACTTGCTCTGAAACCTAATCCTGTGAAACGTCTTTCTGTCAGATCATTGATCCCTTCGTGGAGGTGGAGATCATTGGCCTTCCAGCGGACTGCTGCAAGGAGCAGACCAGAGTGGTGGATGATAACGGTGAGTAGATGAACAGTTGAATTTTTCTGGTTCATCCATCTTTACAAACTATTTGATACTTATACTATATATATACATTTTTGAACTTGTGATGTTCCTATATGATTTTATATGTAAGTCTACAATAATCTAAAGCTAAACCCAGTGTGCTCAAATGCAGCTTGGACCACACCACTGCTTCTCTGCATGTAACAGTACAAACTCAAAAGCAGCAGAATAATAAATAATACAATTTAGACACAATGAAAGAAAACAAAACTTAGGGTAAGTTATAAGGTAAGTAATAATATTTTATATTGAGATATCCATGATTAACATCTTTATTGTGTCATTCTATTTAATCATACAACTTAATGGCTAATTCGTACTAGTCAAGCTATTATTAAATAGATCTTAAAATAAATATTGGACTGGTCATACAGGTAGCATGGATATCAATAATGATGTTATGATTTCATTAAATGTTGAAAGGATTTCTGACCAGCTAAAATCTTGAATTGTTACCTTTAATGGCTGGAGTGGAACTGCCGATATCTTGAATTATTCCGACTTTTCAGCAAAATAACAATCACAGTTGTTGGGTAAACCCTAATAAATGTTGGCAAAACATTTCTGACCACACTTGCCAGAGGCTAAACAATGGTGAAGTTTTGAACCAGAGGGCAGTGAAACATTGCCTTCCTCCTGTTGTTAAGTTATTCTGTGAAACTGTGGAATATAGACCAAAATCAACTCATCTTTGCAAACAGGGTTGTTTATTTGCATTTAGAGTGGGGGATTCTATCACGAGTGGCCTGTCTGATCGGGTTGAATATGTATATTGCAGTGCGAACAGGATGCACATTTGAACTTTCTCTGTTATTAATGTCTTTCTTCATCATATATCTGTGATGTAAAAACATCAGATTTCCACACAGTCAGACAAAATCCTGCACAGCGTCACTCCTGCAGCTTCACAAGCTGATGCAGGAGTTTAATGTGTTGTTGAATTGAAAAAAAGGAACAACTTGACAGCAATAATGAACATTTACCAACAAAATACCTGCATACTAGTCTCAGGAGGTGTCTTATATTCACCCTGGCTGTGACATATTAGTCTATTTAATTATTTTTCTTTTGATGCAGAAAGTAATATTAATTGCTGTCCTGATCTTTTTCTTCTTATCTGAGTTGCTTTTCTGTACATTCATTGTATCACAAGCTCGATTAGATTGCCTTGCCGGCCAGATACGACTCAGAGGCTGGTTCCCTAACCCTTGGATAAATAGTACAAGATAAGATCTTTACTGCTGACCAGTTTGCTGTGGATGCTCTGTTCTCCAACTGCTGAGTGCTTGTTAATGCTGGGATTTGTGAACCACGCCACACATGATGTCCTGGTGTTTGTTTGAGGGGATCTGTGGTTTGGTGAAGTATACCTTTGTCATACGATTAGTGTTAGTGTATGTGCTGTTTGAGCTGTCTCAATGCCTTCTGATCTATAATTGATTAGCTCAGCAAGAGTGGAGATATGCACAGCCAGCACCTCTCTGTCAGCACAAACACACACACACTGAATAATTGATGAGTGCTGAGCTCGCTCTCTAACTTTGTCCTGAACCATCCATTCTCTCCGTCCTCCATCACTATTACTTTTTCTCTTCTTTTTTTATTTGCTCACATTCTTTCATTGTCCTGTCTCTTTTTTTTCTCCTATCGTTTCCATTCCCCTCCACCCCTCCATCGTCCTCCTGCACCCCTGCTTCCTCGGGGCGGTCTCCTGAAGGGTTCAACCCGATGTGGGAGGAGACTCTGGTGTTTACAGTCAACATGCCAGAGCTGGCCCTGGTGCGTTTCCTTGTGTGGGATCATGACCCCATCGGCCAGGACTTCATCGGCCAGCGCACCATCGCCTTCAACAGCATGATGCCAGGTAAGACATGATGCAGCACCTCCTTTAAGATGGAACTGCTCATGCAGATCATGTTTCTATGGTGACCTCTAAAAGCTTTGATCTAGTTTTTGTTTCTCATGTTTACACAGAAATTCAGTTTCATGAAAGAAATGAGCCAGAAGGGTAAAGATTTGAAAACCAGGCATGAGCATGGCTGCTCTCTCATATCATAAAATATTGAAATAATACATTTATTTGAAATGATCAGTGCTACTCTGGTCTTTTGGACTGATTCTGGCAATTGCTGTTTGGTACACTATGTTATTTAGAATCACTTTAGCAGAGTTTATTAGCAGAATAGATTGACATTTTGGAAAATGTGTGAATTTACACTGCTGGAGAAGGAATGTGGGTAGGCTAGCTTTCATGAAAGCAAGAAGACTAGAGGCTAGCTGGCTAAGTCAAAGGCTGGAAAATACACAAAACCACTGACGATAAAGTGTTTCTTTTTTCAAATTCAAGAGATGTCCCATGCCAACTCAACTGATAATCATTGCACAGATTACATTAACTTAAAGGCACCATAGGCAGCTGTGCCACATGGGTTAATACATATCCTCAATTGGTGGCATACTTGCAAATAGTCAATATTAAGGAACTGAAACTTTGGCCAGCAAACCCAGGATGTCCCTAATTTATAAACAGAACGATTAAAGTAAAAGTAAATATTCATTGAGGGCCAGGGCCCTTTAGGAGCTGAAGCTGAAGGAGATCAACACTTTATAAATCTGCCCGGCACTCTTTTGTAGCATCTCCAACTATAGAAGGGGTTGCCATCTACTTCTTGTTGAAGAGTGCAGCCAAAAGCTGTGATCACGTCAGGAACTGGCTCACTGATGTGATGCCACAAAATCCTTTACTGATCAAATACATTGATAGCATATATCAACCTCTTTTTTTTTTCTTTTGTCATACAGCTTTTTACAGCTAGAAGACAAGACTAAACAGTAGGTTTAGTTGTAGACCTTATCAGAATGATTGGAAACAGAGAGCTCAGTGTCATCTAGGTACTGCTCTGGTCAAGAAGTGACTCTGCACCTCCGATGTTTTCCTATCGCTCACACTTAGAACTGATCTTTATGAAATCCTGCTGAATTCATTTTTATGTTCCTGGATAAACGGGGTGTCGCTTCTTCTGCAACAATGAAGTTAAAACATTCCCCTGCGTCATAATCTGCAGGAAGAGCGTGGCGCTGTTCTCATTGGTTGTTCATGTTGTCTGTCAAAACATGGATGGGATGAGTTCTATCAACGTTATATTGACTTGTCTTAAATTTCTTTTGAGGAAAACCTACATATATATTGTTTTCTTGCCCAGCCTTAGGTGGAACTTAATGCTGGAAGTAGCAAATTTGACCATCCAGCAGAGGCATATAAACAGAATGGTATTGGGCCAAGTTTCAATTCTTGAGGGACACCATACTTAAAGTATTGTTGTTATTGAGTTTGATAGATAGGATCTATACCACTTATATACTATGTTATGGCCTCCCAAAATAGTTTAAATATTTGGTGATCCAGTAAAATGATCTGATAATGATGCTAGTGAGGACCATGTGTTTGACTCACTGATAATGTGCCTGTTTCTCTGACCTGTCTGTATGAAGGTTATCGCCATGTGTACTTGGAAGGTATGGAGGAGGCGTCAATCTTTGTTCATGTAGCCGTGAATGACATCACTGGTAAGGTAAGTAGTACAATGAAAACCGGCTGAAAACAATAAAACATGTGTTACATTGACTCAGCTCCAATTTGTGAGACTCCCTGTGTAAGAGTTTATTGCAGAAAGTTAATCACTCTTCGATTTTTGTTACACTTTTGCGATAGTGTCCAATTTTATCAATATTTTATGTTCAGATGTAGAATATTTCAGCCAATAAACATTTTTAACTTAACAACAACACCTTATTCAGCATCTCACAACTCACAAGAACAATGTAAGGGAACTTAAGGATGATGATATCAATAATTCAGAATTGTTGAAGAATGATCAACAGAACAGTTGTACAGTGTGCGTGACTTGTTCACCTGTTGCTGCAGGGCTATTAATTGATCTTCAGAGCAATGGTGGCCATACTTTAAGATCATTTTTCCCCTGCTGCTATATGTTTAAACACATTTGTGTTTTTGCAATATTTAGAGAGCTTTTATTTCAACAAGTTTGAGATTTTAAGAAACTATATGATCAAAGATTATGCAGAACACAGATCTCAACAAGTCTTTAATAGCAGCTATGCTGGGTTTAAAAAAACTTTATTGGTGTGTCTCCTTTTACTTTGAAAAGATATGATTAACAGTAACATTAAGGTCAAACTGTATTGCTGGCTGAAAATAGATTAACCTTATTTAGAAAAAAGCTATGTGAGGCAAAGTAAAAACAACCCCAGACATTGTGAACACCCAGCACCACTGACGTCATACATGGTGTGCTGGACCTACATGAAAATATTGTTATTTTTCTGATTTACCTGCCCAAAAAAATGTTCCCCCTTTGCTCTTACGCACGTGTCTGGGTCTGTTTTTTTCTGCTCCTTACATCCAGTGAAAGGAGCTCTTTCACACAGCTAGCATACAGTGATATTTTAGACCATAGTTTCCTGTCATCTTTGGCTCAATATTTATTTTATTTTTTTCTGTTGAACGCAAAGCCTGCTCCATAAAAATGGTTTTCCCACTCTACTGTGGATGACCTTAAACCCCATCCAAAAGCTTCAAGATGCAAAGGAGCACCAACTATGTGACCTTACTGCCTCACATTATATGGTAGTTTTCAGCCTGCAGTCTCCAGTATATTCATGCAGTTAAAACACCCGGAGGCCTAAAGCTTTATCGGAAAATAATCATAACCTGAACTTCACCTCTACATAAATTTCAGATGAACCATCTACTTTCATGTGCTATGGCAGTTTCTGGTCATATGAATATTACCCTGTATTTAGTGTTAGTCTTCTGTTATAGATAATGTAGTTGTTACTATCTCCTGATATCCCTTTAGTTTCACTGCACCCCGCCGCGTCTCCAGACATGTTGTAAATGACCTCTCTGTTGTTCATTGTCCTTGCTTTGAACTTCCTCTTTCTCAGCTGTTGCCATGTGTCTCCTGTTGTGATTTCTCTCTTATCCCCCCACCCGTTATTTTCTTTCTTTCATCCTCCCTGTCTCTGATTTTCACTCTCTTCTTGTGTCTGTTTGTGATTCCAGTGGACCCCTCTTTTTCCAAATGCTCCATTTAGCGGCAAGACATTTTTAGGAGCCCTGAAGCTGCCTCTCAAAACTCAGGTGTAGTGAGACCCAGTCAGCATCTTGCATGAGCCGCACTCCACCCTCTTGCCACCTATGTGACACCCCCGTTCACAACCCCCCTTTTATCAGCTAACTGTAAGCATTAAAAATATGAGGCCAACTCATGTCTCACATGAGTTATGATGGCTTGACCTGCCTGCATCTTCATTGACCCCCAAGTAGATCCAATGTCATTAAGCTGCCCGGTTAAAAGGCTGGGTAGAGAAGCGAGAGATGTGAGTCAGGGAATCTGCCAGGCTGCAGTGACTTCTCTGTGGTGTGTTTTGCAGAGAGCCTTTTTCCTCTTAACTCAGGGGTTTTTCAGTGTGGTGCACTGCAGTGGTATACAGTTCCATTGCCTTTGAGGACACTTCTCTTTTGTAATTGTATACAATAACTATCTTTGTTTATAACTCACATTTTTAGTATTTCATAGAATGATCTTGTTCTCAAAGCCTACTGGGATGCAATTTTTCAACTGCACTCTTAGGCCATTTTCAGAGTTGGGTCTGGACTTTCTCCGCAGTTTTCCCTTTACACATGTACAACTCAGTGAGGCGTTCTGTGCTCAGAGGCATTCATAACAGCTACAAATCCTCAGCAGGATGCAGGTGAGGGCTGGTGCAGCAGACAGAAGCAGGATGACACACCAGCGTCTGCTCTTATCAGTTCAAACTCTTGATATCTCTGTCTGTGTGTACGTGTGGCATCGCTTTTTCACACACAGATATTTGTTTTCTTTTTTAAATTTTTTTTTCTTTTTGTATGTGTTAGTAGAGTAATCAACGTCCCCACTCACTCACAGTCAACCCAGCTGGGGATCCCTTGCTGTGACTTCAGCAGACTTTTTACTACGGGAAGGACCAGAGAATGTCTGGTTGTTTTCACTGACCTTTGCGTTCACACATACACTTCCTCCGGACAAACTGCGGAGAATCTCTTGAGTTCTACAAATACTGTAGATGTGTTATTGGTGGATGATAGATATTTGCTTGGAAATAGCTCTGAAACCCCAAGATGACTGTGACTGTCTGGACTTATCTCAGTCCTAAATGAACATTGGTATAATAACAATTACAATCACATCCTGTTACTGTAATTTATATATATATATATATATATGGAAAGATTTTGTCTCCTGGTAGCTAGTTAATCATCATGTGCAGCTCAGTCTACATTTCCTGTTTTTCACTCAGCCAAAAGCTCTTTTCTATATTGTCTCGTCTTTTTGTCTTGTCTGTCGCTTTCCTTTTGACAGATGTTCAGTAATTCTTTCACCTGTAGTCAGACTATTTGGATCTACTTCTTTCACATTGTCCAAACTTTTTTTATAAGCCAAACAATAACAACTGTGGGTTATATACCACAATAACTGTGTCTTATCCCTCTACTGCTCCATTTTCCTCATTTCTGTCAGTGATTTTAACATGTCATGTTTTCATTGTTTGTATGATTTGACTCCCCGTCATTGTGGCTTCTGACCAGTGTTGTGCAGAACAAAATTTTAAATTATGTGTTATCTCAAGTAAAGAAAACAGGAAAATAACCTGAAGGCAGGTTTTGCTTCTGAGTATTTTCACTTAGATCTTTTGATTGATTGTACACAATATAATTATTTTACGAATCAGAATTTTCACCCTGTGATAAATGCACTTTCATGAGTGTTTTTAATTGTTCAGTGTATTAGATTAGTTTAATTTGTATATAGAAAAAATAAGGTGGCCTACATGAACATAGTAGCAGTCTATGTATCAGCTGCTAACACATGACTGCAGTATTGTATTTTTCAGATGCATCCACAGTGTCTTTGTGGTCCCACTACTGAATCCCAGCACACAGTAGTTTCACATCACCCTATTTAGTTGTAGAGGTAAACACGGCTTGAGGTGCACTGTGTGTTTAAGTTTGACTGGTAGTTTCAAGAAAGTGTTTGTCTACTAATATTTATTTATTATATTTAGACAGATGTGTGGTGCTCAAAATGTAACAGCCTAACACTTTGAATCTTAGTGGAATTCAAAGCTAGTCAGCATGGATTGCATCTGAATGATCATATTAAAAACTGTTAGTGATCATTCAAAATAGTTTTACAGAGTATATTGATTCCTTTTTATAAGCATGCTCACTGTACTATCCATGTGCTTTTGAAATAATGCAGCGTGGACCAGTGCCACCTGCATTAAAACAAATGTTTTCTTGCACGACCTCTCTGTGATTTAATGTAAACTTTCTTGTTTGTTTGACAATAATATTTCATTTTGTTTTTGTCAGGCCAGAGCAGCCACCGGCATAAAAGGGCTGTTTCACAGAAACCCAAAGCAAGCTTCCCTGGACAGCCATGCTGTTGCACAGCACAGCCGTAAGCACCCGTTTGGTGCCCACCTCCTGCGCCGCACTGCCAGTGCACCCACCAAAGGCCAGCCCAAAATCAAGAAGGGCTACCCAGAGATCACCATCGACACCAAAGACTACAGCTCAGAGGGCGCTAGTGAGGATCGAGAGTCTGAAGACCGGGACAAGGCCTCGGCTGCCGCCTCTCACCAGCCCACACCACCACAACACCAGACTGGGGATTCACTGGCATCTCACCAAGCCACCAAGGCGCCCAGGGACCATCCTGACACCAATGGGGCTTTTCACCCTGAGGAGGGTAAAGGTAAGCGCCCACCTTTTGCAAGGCGACGACCCATGAGTGAGCCTCTGAAACGAGCCAGTCGGCTCCGCCTTCATGACTCACCGGACATGAAGCCAGGGGTGTTTGCGCGTGTTGCACTTAACAGCTCAGGCCGGGTGGGGGTGTCGTCCAACTGCATCACATGCGTTATAGGCTCCAAGGAGAGTCCAGAGGCTGAAAGAAAGGGTCAGGTCGAGGAAAGGCAGAGATGCGAATCCAAAATGGCTGCAGGGGAGAGACAGGAGAGAAGTAATTGCTCTTCTTCAATCAAGAGACAGGTTAAGCCAGAGCCTGTAGCCAATCCCCAGACCCTAGCTGCTCAGCCAGAGTTACAGCAGTTATCTCCCACACTCAAGTCCTGCATGGATCCCCAGTTTCAATACTTGCCCCAGGCTCTCCTCCAACCTGTCCCCTTTCCCAAGTCCAAAGCCAGGCAGACTCTGGGTACTCAGCACATCCGTACTCAGCCTCTCTCATCACAGAGGAACACCCGGTCCTGCAGTGTTCCCCGTAGACACCCTGCCAACACTGTAACACCCGCGCCAAGCCTCACACCAGACTGCAGGACCAATCTCCGTTGGCAGCAGGCAACACCCCCCAGCTATGGCGCGGTTTGTCGCTCAATGCTCATCCCATTTCCTGCAAATGAAGCTCTCTTGCTCAGTGACAGTAGCAGCTGTGACAGCTTGCACAGTCAGAGCAGCTTGGAGTCGCCTCCGATGCTTCCTTCGTGTTCGGTTCTCGACGGCCGCAAGAGGGCTGTAGGCACCCTGCAGCGTGAGATGAATGCCCTTTTTGCTCTGAAAATGGAAGAGTTGCGCCATAAGTCCCCCATGTTCTTTGCTGGTAAGATGTCTCTGAGGCAGTCTTGGTAATAACCCAGTAGCTCCAGTGTAGTGGCTGTAGTGGACCTTTTACATACTGTAGACTCTATAGTGCAATGTAGACCTTCGGTTAGCCTCCATACGTACCGAGAGCATAAATGTTCTGTATATTATGATGTTAGAAACCTGTTCCAAACCTCTGCTGTGTAGCTGTAGGTAAGACACACCTTGATATCCCATGTGTTCCTGATAGTTTAAAGACAACTATAAATCCCGTTGCACTTTTTTACAATTTAGAGTTGATTCTTCAATTTTCACTGAATTATATTTTGGCTGATTAATTCCAATTTTGCCCCTTTTTTGCCTTAAAATACTTCCCCTGATACTACCCACCTGCTTGGCAGATGAGAAAAGTGGTAAGTTACAGATTAAAATGAATGGAGCTGTTCGATCTAGTGACTTTAGCTCAAAGCACACCCCCTCATATGTCCCTCCCTTTTAGTCCTGTTCATCAGGCTGCAGCTGACTGCCCCTCCTCATGATGCAACAGTGTTCCAAACATTTTTGTACATGCTGTTTTGATTTAGAATAACACATTTATTCAAGCCAGATCTTAGCTTGTGTTTGTATATTCAAAGGTGTGAGGTCCACATGGAACGTTGATGGTTGTTAAGATAATTATGATTTTAATCATCATGGCTCTCTATAAACTCCTTATTGATTTTAATCATTGTGGACCTGGTGGAGTAAGTATGTGTGTCACTACAGAGCTGAATACTTGAGTACTGGCTGCACAAATGCACATATATAACCTAATTTACCTGACCTACAGGTGCTGCCATCTTGTGTTGGTAACATTAGTTGGAGCCAGAGTCTGCACAGTAGTGATCTTAACATGGAGCACCAGTATCAAGCTCCTGCTGATACATGCACCTGACTAATTGCTAGTCAGTCTCACCCGTCTATCATGACGTCCCAGCCAGTCTTTATAGCATCGAATTACTAATCAAAGCTTGACATTTTAAATTTTTAACCGAGGAGTACATGAAAGATGAAAGATTTAGGGGGCATCAAAAACTTTAAGGGGAGCAATTAAAATGTATCGAACAATTTGTTTTTCTTTAATAATTTGAAATGAGGAGAAAATCAAAATGATTTCATTTGAACAGAAAAAGTTCAGTTTGTATTGCTGCTTCAAACTGTTTATAACTGATGTCCTTATCAGCTTGTTACTGTAACACAGGTTCGAACACTTGTAATCTGTGTTCTACTCAAATATCATTTACATATATAGTCTCTTTTTAAAGTATGTTGACAGAAGCAAAACTAAAACCTTTCAACATAATGCAGTCTAATCCACCATTACAAATCAGTTATATCTACAAGTGTAGGGGTTTACCATCAGGTTGAATCTTAGAAAGGCACATTGTTTGTCCTACTACAACTGCCTTAGCTCTGGAAGTCACGAGTTACTGATGTCATGGGTGCGTCCAGCTGAAACCCCCTCGTCCTCTGTCACGTAACATATTTCAGGGGAGTTCAGTTCCTGCTAAACACCAGCTGGTTTATACAAGCCCACTCCTAAGGAGTTAGATTTATGGCCTTCTGACAATGGCAGATGTTGGCTTTCAAGTGTTAATCATGTCGCCGACTAATGCTACACTTTTTATCAACTCGTGATGAGTTTCTCTCCACAGCTTTACCTCCTCTTTCTTTCCAGTGCAAAACAAAAGCTGTTTGGTTATTGATGGATTGATCTGCGATAACATCTCTTGTTAAGATGCTTTCTCTGTCCTGTGAACTGTTTCTGTGCCTCCATTTTCCCCTCTCTTCTTTCCAGTTTTGCTAAACCCTTTTTCCTCTCTGTCCCTTTTGCACGCTCTCTCTGTTCCTAGTGCAGAATTGAGGGGATGACCAGAGCCAGGTAAACTGCTGATTGCATGCAGCCTTTAAATACAACCTTCACTTCACCCATCACTCTCTCTGTCTCACCAGCCTGCTTCGTCACACCTCTTGGGGTTGTTTTGGTTTTGAAATCCATTTTTTGCTTTATTTTCACATATTTTTGAAATGCACAAACTGAAAAAGATATCAATGGGTAGTAATGGGAGCACTGTGCAAGCTTTGTTTTCAGATGAGGTCACTAGGGGTGCATGTCCAGACAGAGACTCTCACTGGAAAACGCCATTCATTCAACTGAAGTTTGCACAGAATCACTTTTCAGTGTTCAATGTATTCAGGCATTTATTTGATTTATTACAACTTATGCCTTACAATCCAGTCAGTAAGTATTTCAAAAGTTCCACTTTTTTTTCTTCTCAGGCTCGACACATTCGTTTTTAATTTGAATAATGGACACTATTTTAAAATGCTAAGTCTCAGCTTTAATTTGATGAGTTTTAGATCTAGGACTTCTAATGGTGGATTAAAATAAAGAGCCCATCGGAAAACAACGTCCAAGACCACAAAAGCTGGTCGATTGGCTGGAATAGTGTTGTGTGGTTCAATCTGAGACGTTTCCTATTTACAACACACGGTACAGACAGCTAGTTGACCATGAGGAGATAATCCATCAAAAGTGTCTCGAAATAGAAAAGCTTACATGGTGCCCAAATGACAAGGGTTCAAAAGTAAATGGACGATAAACATAAAGTCAAACAGTTTAGATTTAATGTTTGGTGGCTCATCCTTTGTAATCACGGACTTCTTGAAAGTGTTGGACATGAGCAGAAGCTTTATATCTTCCTCTTGGTTCAACGTTATTATAAGACACAAATTGTAGTTTGTGATTATTTTCTGAGGCCTCGGTCAGCAGATGTAGTGAACTTGAAAACAGAGCACAACTGGCCATGGCATGCAGTTAAAAGCTTGGGTGAAGGAAAACAATTGAACCTCAAGTTTACTTTGTCAAGTTTTGGAATTAGAAGTGGCTCCATAAGTACAACTCCAACTTTAAATTCTCCAAGGTTCTCTCTGTAGAACTGATTCTAATTTGCCAAAGGTAAATTAAGCAACGCATTTCACATATGCACCACACAGATGTGTAATGCCTTAATGAATAAATGAAAGAATGAGGTATATTTATTTACTTTATTGCAGCAGATCTTTCTCAGTTTAAAATATCCTGCAACACCTTTGATCCATTGTGCACCTTTATTTTTTGCCATTGACCAATAATAAAATATACAGTAATATACTGTATATGACCAAGTGTGTATGTGTTCCCATACCATACATTTTGTCCTGAGTTCACATTTTTGGTATTTTCTCTTGCTTTTTGTTTAACAAAGTGAATGTTCATTCTTAAATTAAATACCAACCTGTTACATTTTGACTGTTATTGACCCCTAAAAGTTAGTGCTGTATACACCTGATTTAGAAGTAATAGGACTTCCACTATCATCGATAGCGAAGCACATCAACAACAGCTACAATGCAGTTCAACTTCAAGCATTTAAATTTGCTCAAAGAAAAATAGTAACTAGGTGAATTGTTCACGTTTTGCAGATATTATTTAGGTCAGTATCAGGGCTGATACCAAACCATCAGATTAGTTCATTCCTGGATTTCAAGCACATACATACAAAGGTCATTGATGGAGTTTTTTGTTGTTTTTCTCTCCACAGTCTGTCCTACAGTGCAGAGACCAGCTCCCCCGCTTCCATTTCCTGTGCTGAACTCTGAAGACCCCAGGAACACACAATCCAACTGTTCTCCAAAAGAGAGGCTTGTATCACATTATGCTTCATCCAGACTACTGCACTCAGCATCCAAGGCAATAAATGCAGACTCCCCATTGGCTGTAGCTTCAAATGGGCTGATGGACAGCCCCATCAAGATGAGTGACAACGCAACGTTTCCTACCCTTTCCAGAACCCTGTCACTCTCTATGACAAAGCCTGCTGAGAATACTGTCCTGACCCAGTGCAGTCAAGACACCCAGACCAACAGAAGTAATTATTCACTCAACCAAGAAACTGTAACAGAGAAGACAGATGATAGGGCAGAATTCATGTCTGACCACAGAGCAAAGGCTCCTGCTGCCGCAGTGTTCAATGGAACCCCTGCAGTCCCAGCACCTCAGAAAGCCCAGGCCAGGAGAGCCCTTTTTAATAGTCTGCCATCACACACACCTGTAAGAAGAACAAAAAGCGAGGGTCATGTTCGGGTGGTTGTAGCTGCAGCTGGACAAGCCCAGTCAGCCATACCAGAGGTCTGCACTGATGCTACCATGAATGACCGCCTTTGGAGAAAGCTGGAACCTAGCAGCCACCGAGACAGCATGTCCTCCTCCTCTAGCATTTCTTCCAGCGACACAGTCATTGACCTGTCCCTGCCTAACCTGGCCAGGAAAAGCCTCACCAGCCTGCCCACAGCCAGTAGCACCTGCAGCCCACCCTGGGTCAACTGCCGTCATTCAGCATTACTCTCCTATGATACCCTGCGAGTCAGCAAGAGCAAGTCAAACCCCAATCTTCAGCAAAGTCACAGCTCCGTAGATGAGCTTAATCCCCGACCCCTGCAGCCCCCACAGGAGGCTTGTATGGACTCACCAAGCAGACTGACTCAAAGGAGGCACACCTGGAGTCGGCTATACATGGAAGGGCTCAAGCAGTCATCAGCCAACAGGTCTTCCTCTGCAACTACAACCCCAACAGCTACAGCTTCCATGTCCAAAAGCCTTGGGGATCTGACCTCTGACGACATTTCCTGTAACTTTGAAAGCAAGTACCGCAGCATCAGCCGCAGCTTTATTGTTAGGCCAACCAGGGACCAGATGCGCAAGGGCAGCCCACAGAAGTCTCGTCCATCCAACAACCTGACAGAGCAACTACGGAAATTGACTGATGTGGAGCCACTGACTGCAAGTGACTTTGCCTCAGAAAACAGGCCTAGAGAGTCACACGAGGAGACTGTGGATGAGACCTTGGTGCGAAGGACCTCCTCAAGGAGCCAAAGCAGAGTGCGGTACATTGCAAACAGGGCCAAGAAGGCCCAGGAAAGGCAGAGGCTCCAGGGCCTGGTCCAGGGCCGAAGTGCAAGTTTTAGCTTTGCTGGTAACATTGGCAGTGGAAGTAGTGCTAGCCCCATTGAGGAGCGGGGAAACCCAGAAGGGGCGTGTTGTGTGGCCCGCAGTCCCTGCACCAGCCTGGACCTGCTGAGTCAACTGACACCCCTAGGGTCGCCCTCTTCAAGACAGCCCGAGTCCTCCCCAGACCCCGAACACAGTGAAGTCTTTTTTATGCTCAAACTCTAAGAACTGGCTGACTTGGAACTGAGTGAGAGACCCCGTTAGAAACTTGTTTGGAATACAGTCCAGTTTTTCTCATTTTAATATCTTTTTTTTTTTTTTTAAGTTGCGTATCTTGCAGAAAACTGGTTAATGCAGATCATTTCAGCATCTCACAGAAAAATGGAATCCCCTATATAAGTGACCCATCAATCCCTCACCTTGACTTTGTGCATCTTCTTTTTTTAACCTGTGCAAATTCACTGTCTTGAAGATAGTGGGGGGTTCATTTAAAGCAACTACTGCAGCTCTGTCATCTGTTTGCACCAAATGTTAGATAATTGTCAGAATGTATTAAGTGAAAAACTACCAGAGGTTTTTGTGTGGCTGTTTATGTTTACTGCGATATACTGTCATGTTTGAGATTTTTTTTTACATGAGTATCCCGTACCAACAGATCATTATCAGAGGAGACAATTTTAAATGATCCTTTTTTGATTTACTCGAATGGTATGAAATACTATAAGCTAAAGATTAATAGTTGATGTCAGAGAGTTTGTTATCAGCCCATGCATCCACTTGCAATATTTTAAAAATAATGGCATGGTATCATATTTAAGAGATAATGTACAGTTCAATGCTAAAAGCTGAGGCTTGTCTCATGACTTAGTAAGGAATCATTCCTACAATGCAGGACATAAGGTCTTAATTTTAAGTATTCTTTGTGTAGTAGTTACATTGTGAATTGACTCAGCTGCCAATATTTTGCTAACTTTTCTGAACTGTGGCATGTCACAGCACTGAGCTCCTGTGCTTTAAAGCAGTGGTAGACACAGTTTAGCCTTTTTAGTTGACTGCATGTCTTTTATGCACTGTAACATTTATCTTAAGGCCGTGCTTTATTTTACAACATTTTTTTTAAAGATTTGGTAATATTCCAAACTCCTTTGTTTTGATGGTATGATGGTGGTCACAAGAACATCATGTCCAAAACCCTCTGTTCTCATCATGTAGCACTAAAACAAGATGGAAACGATCTGTATAAAGCATGTTTATTTGTCGACCTGCTGTATTGTTTGCACTGCCATGACAGTTCTTTGTGCAAAATTTTAGGGATAATATTTAATTCAAACAATTGTGTAATTAAGACCCAAATAAATCTCAAATGAATATTATCGAAAGTTTCACAGCTCATTTGTTTCATTTACTCTTAAACTATCAACAGCTGCCTCTGTTCAGAGACAAAGACAAGTCATTAACAGACCAGTTAAATTGAGCCTCATACAAGCTGACATATAAAGCCTTTGTCCTTGGTTTTGGCAGCGTCTGATGCTGCTCTAATTATGGACTTTGCTTGGTTCTGTGTTTACCAGACCTCACCTCTCTCACCCTCCCTGGCAAAAACCCGCAGACCCCCTGTGGGAAGGGAGAATGTTCCAGAACAAAGACTTGAGGCTGCACAAGAGACTACAAGCCCAACCAGTCATCACAGGAGAGAAAAACATCTTTTTAGTATCACTTGCCAAACATGTTCAGATTTTGTTTAGGCTACAAATCTATTACCCAGACTTTCTTTCACCCACAAATGTGACGCTGATGATAATAAAATGTATTTAGACCCTGACTGTATGCAGGAAATGGATAGATTCTCTACCTTTGCTGACGCAAAAGAAAACCTGTTATTATCCATTTACTTTGACAACCTCTGGGATACTGGTCAATATTGAAATACACATTTTAATGTGGACAATTATGACTGGCTGAATTTGACCTAAACTTAAAAGTGCTTTGGGTTTGAAAACCATATCATATCTGAGAATCTGTGCAGCCCCTCCATGGACACTGATTTTTCACTCAAAGGTTTGTCCACTGTCAAGTCTGGTTTCCAAAGCTGTCAGCCACCTCTGGCGAGCTGTCAGACTCTGCCAGGCCTCTTCCTCAGCTCTGTCAGACTTTGTGAAGCGCGACATGCTCGTTTTAGGGCCACAGACTGCACTTCAGCCAGCACACAAACACAAAAGAACATCAAGGCCTGGATGACCCAAAACTTCTTACTTCGAAATTCAGACAAAGCTGAGGTCATTGTAATCGGCCCTAAACATCTTAGAGAATCACTGTCTGAACAGATAGTCACCTTGGATGGTACCCACACATAAAACAAGTCTCTAGGACAGCTTTCTTCCACATGCGCAATATTAAGAACATTAGAAACATCCTGTCTCAGAAGGATGCTGAAAAACTAGTCCACGCATTCGTTACCTCTAGACTAGATTACTGTAATTCTTTATTATCAGGATGCTCCAGGAAATCTATAAAAAGTCTCCAGTTGGTCCAAAATGCAGCAGCACGAGTGCTGACAGGAACTAGCAGCAGAGATCATATTACTCCTGTCTTAACTTCTCTACATTGGCTCCCAGAATTCAGAATAGATTTCAAAATCCTGCTCCTCACATTTAAAGCCCTTAACAATCAAGCCCCCTCATATATAAAAGAGTTCATAACACCATATTATCCAAACAGATCACTTCGTTCACAAAACACAGGCTCTCCGTGGTTCCAAGAGTCTGTAAGAGTAGAACAGGAGGTAGAGCATTCAGCTACCAGGCTCCTCTCCTGTGGAACCAGCTCCCACTCTGGGTTCAGGAGGCAGACACCATCTCTGCATTTAAAGTTAAACTTAAAACGTTCCTCTTTGATAAAGCCTATAGTTAGTTCTGGATCAGGTGAGTCCTGAACCATCACTTAGTTATGCTGCTATAGGTCTAGACTGCTGGGGGAACTCCCATCATGCACTGAGGACCTCTCCACTTCTCTCTGACCCCGGAACCTCAGGACAACAACTTTACCATTATTACTATTATTAATAACAATATCTCAGTAATTCATTATGATATGAATTGTGTCTGTTATCAATAATAATTAAATGTCTTTACACTGTTGTTTACATTTCAACTAGTCAGATCTAATACCTGATGGTGCTCAAGTGTTCCCGGTCTTTTATCGCTCCCCTACTTCCCCCTCCCCACTATCACGCTCTCTTCTCTCCCCTCTTTTCCACCCATCTCTCCTCTCCTCCCCCCTTTTTCTTTGCTCACCCCAACCGGTCGAGGCAGATGACCGCCCACATTGAGCCTGGTTCTTCTAGAGGTTTCTCTCTGTTAATGAGGGAGTTTTTCCTCCACAGTCACCAAAGTGCTGCTCATTGTGGGAACTGTTGGGTTTCTCTATATTAATACGATTTTAAGGTCTTGACCTTCTATATAAAGTGCCTTGAGATAATGTATATTATGATTTGGCGCTATACAATTAAAATTGAATTGATTATATGTATATATATATAAGACTGCAGGCTTCAACAATGTCCCATTGAAAGTGAGGAGCAGCTTAAAAGGATAAAGGGAGAAGGTCAGAGCAACAGGAGAGAGGATGAAGGAGAGTTAGGGGTTCTGAGTTGTTGGGACCTGTTATCGGTGAACCATAGTTGGGCCTACATGTGTAGGCAAAAGCCTGACTGCATGTCTCCTTTGCTCTGGAGACAAAGGAGAGCTTCCAGAACTCAGTCTCCCAGGGTGCTTCATCTTCACACATAGGTGGTAAAACTGCTCCTGAAGACAACTCTCAACCACTATTGGTCACTGTGTGCCCCATGACCCATGAGGTCACAAGGCCAATATAAAACGAGTTTCCCCTCTCCTGGCTCTCTTCTCTCTTCTGCCTCTTCCCCTGCTGACCGCTCCTGGAGGAGTAGGTTCTGGCCCTGCTCTCCCAGCCAGGGAGACTTCCTCCCTACACAAGCTCCTCAACTTCAAGCAGGCCTGCCTGGAGCAGACTGCTAAAACCTTCCAAAGGCAGTGACACGAGAGCCTGCCTAAGAACTTCAGCACAACTGGCCACGACACAAGGTCTTACCAGCAGATGATCAACAGGAGCCACAAACCAACAAGACCACTTCACTGGACTTCAAACAGCACATCCAAAAAGGATCTTTCCCCCTTTTTCATGGACGGGTTAGAAGTTTGACTTGTGTTGTTGTGATATTTGGTAATTTGTTATTTGAAAGTTATTGTTCGTTCTGTTAGGCTTTTCATTTTCTTTGCATGCATTTTACTACTTTCTTTAACCTGGCACCAACACCTCACACACTCACCTCCACAAACTTAACACATACATGTGATCTCAGCCACATGGTCTCACCACTCCGGGGGGCCTTTTGTCTTCATAGTGGCCAGCTGCTATTTTGAATCTCAGTCACACACACACACACACACACACACACACACACACATCTGTATATGGTAGTTACACTTTTTTGTTAGTTTGTGTGTTTATACTTTTATTTTTTCATAATAAATGTTGCATAAGTGTGAATTTTGCCAACCTCTATACTGTCAAGAAAGAGAAGAGATACTTTATTGATCCCTCAAGGGTAAATTCTTTTTACACTCGTTTTTTTAGATGCACTTTTTTTTAACCCTGAAACACAATCCCACACAAAAAGGGCTCATAGACATGCACATTTGGTAATTCTGATTATAGTTATTTATTTAATTATTAATCAGAGTTCCAAATTTGTAGTCAGTAATTTCATGAGACTTATTCAATAATCTTTTCCCTTCCTTTGAAGGGTGGTGCCCCTATTTATCTTTTATCAATCCAATTATTGTTTAATATTAATATTTTTAATATTAATATTTAATATTTCTCTGATAGGCACATTTATTGAATGCCCAAAAGCACAACTGTGGAGGTGAAGGGGCTGGGAGAGCACCGTCACCTGCACCACAGAGGATCAGTCAGCACAGGTGAGAGCTGTTAGCTGATTGATCCTCATGCTTGAAAAGGCAGCAGCAGAGCTGCCTCGTGGAACACACTGGGGAAGAGACTGGGCGAAGCTAAAGGTCCAGCAGAAAGTGCTGGACCCTTTAAGTTAAGTGTTCTGTCAGTTCTCTTTGTATTAAATAAAAAGATGTTGCTGAGCACCCAATGGTTGGACTGGTTCGTCTCTGGCTGTCGTGGTGGGTACCCCGTGGCATGGTCGACTGCCACAACACCATTTAATGGTGCCACGTTTAATGAGTACATAGTCACAACAGTGATTAAGTGCAAGTGTTTGTTTTCCTGGTTCTTTTAAAGAGCTGGAAAAATCGTTTCAGCAAAGATGGCTTCTTTGATTTGCTCTCTATCACCTTCTCCTCCATTGCCTCCAGAGCTTGCTTAGTGGTGTTGAGAGCCACCTGAAGTGTGGACATTTCCGACTGCCACTGGAGTCTTTCCTTCCTTCCTCCTTCCTGTTCCTGTAGCAGAGCTGCCTTGAGCCTGGAGGTTTCCTGACTATGTGTAGCCAAGATTTGGGACTTCTCATGCTCCCAAAGGCATCTTGACTTTTCCAGTTGGTCATGGGCTTGAACCAGGGAGGTTTGGATTTTGGATGTTTCCTCAATCTCTCTGGCGAGGCATGTCTCTTCCTCCATTGTTTTCTCTCTTTCAGTTTGGACAGCTCTCTCAAGGTCGCTGACCTTTTGGTTTCCACTTGACTGAAGCAACCTCAGTCGTGAAACTTCCTTCCCTAGACCCACTTTAGTGGCATAAATATATACAATTTCTTGCTCTATATCCTTTGCCTTTCTGACGAGGTCTTCATTTTCCTGTACCTGAGCAGTCCTTTTCATGTGCTTCTCATGCAGGAGCTGATTTAAGAGTTCAGAGTAGGCATGTGTAGTCAAATCAACCCCACTGCCAGATTCAAACTCAGGGACAGATGCAGACACAAATGCAGATGCCTCTGTGTGTGCAGAAACATCAGCTGTCCCAGCAAACTGTGTTCCTGTGGACTGAGAAGTCCATGCCTCTGCCTGTGGAGATGGAGGCTGAAACACTTTTGCCTCTTCCTCCATCCCCAGGACAGTCCTGTCTTCAATTGTCTCTTTCCTCAGGACAGTCTGGTCTTCATTTGTCTCTGTTGTCTCTTTCCTCAGGATAGTCTGGTCTTCAATTGACTCTGCTGACTCTGTCCTCGGGATAATCTTTTCTTCATATATCTCTTCTGACTTTATACTCAGGACAATCTCGTCCTTATTCATCTCTGCTGAGTCCACCCTCAGGACAGGAATGTTTGTTGCCTTTGTTTCCTGACATGCTGGAAATGGAAGGCAATATACAACTTCCTTTTTTTTCTTTGGGGGAGACTGCACTTTCCTTTTCACTTCAAATGCACATGCTTCTGTGTGTGAAGAAACATCAGCTGTCCCAGCAAACTGAGTTCCTGTGGACTGAGAAGTCCATGCCTCTGCCTGTGGAGATGGAGGCTGAAACTCTTTTGCTTCTTCCTCCATCCCCAGGACAGTCTGGTCTTCAATTGTCTCTTTCGTCAGGACAGTCTGGTCTTCAATTGTCTCTTTCGTCAGGACAGTCTGGTCTTCAATTGTCTTTGTTGTCTCTTTCCTCAGGACAATCTCGTCCTTATTCATCTCTGCTGAGTCCACCCTCAGGACAGGCATGTTTGTTGCCTTTGTTTCCTGACATGCTGGAAATGAACGGTGATATACATGTCCCTTTTTTTTCTTTCGGGGAGACTGCACTTTCCTTCTCACTTCAGGTCTTAAGACGGGAATTCCATATACAACTTTTTCTATTATGTTCTTCTCCTTCTTTTTAGATGTAGTTGGCTTATTATTCTCCCCAATTCCACTTCTGTCTGGTTTATAGATCTCTCTTTGTAGTGGTGGGAAATTAATATCATACATTGATTGATTGAACGTTAGAAGCGGTCCATTGCTTTCGGTCACTTTATTCCAATTCATGCTGAGATTTCTACTCGATCCTCTTCACTGAAATGTCTCTTAGTAAATATTAATGATAAAACAATGTGAGGCATTACACCTACTATGGGGAAAATAATGCTTTGTAAACCCTAACATCAAAGCACATTGAAGGCACAAAAGAAGAATGCCTTTACATCAAAATCAAAGCCCCAGAGAATGGTGTCCTTTGCATCAAACTCAAAGGATGGAATATTGATAGAACAAAAGATCCTAGATGTTTGTAATAAAGACATCTGTCCATAATTGGCCTCTTACATCATTATGTGCGCAACTGTGATCTGATTTCCTGTTGAAGTTGACAAGTTGTTAATAGTAGCACAAAGAGAAAAGAATTGGTTGCCTGGCTGAGAAAACTGAGATGTGTGGCCTGTTGACTGCACCTCTTCATCTAACAGCTCACTAGGGTTGCTCCTGACTGTTCCATTTCTCCCTGCAATATCTCTAACTAATCCCTTGTCGAAAAAATACCCCAAATAACTGTTACCTTGGTTTGTAAACATGTTACATAGAATAATGCAAATGTTAATAGTAGTGAAACAGAAAAACTCCAGGCCTTTTTATCGTTTGCGTGTTGGACGTAGTGTGCACAGCTTTTTATTAACAGTCTAGGATGTAGTGTTACGTTTTCATTCATCCTACCTGGTTTATCTGCATAAAGATTTTATATTCAATATTTACATGAGATGAAACAGAATATGCTTATTTACTGTTCACGTGTGTGGCTTTGAATAGGTTTGAATGATGTTATTTTTACATACATAACACTGCGGCTATTTCAGGTCTGTTAAGCCATTGACACAACCTTCAGGCCATATTTCACAGCTTTTTGAAATTCAAACATCAAACTGCATCAAAACAAAAACATTAAGCTTTGAGGGCAAATTGATAAACAGGAAGTGATTCTGTGAATATACAGTGTCACAAAGAAATGCAATATGTCACCTTGTACTTTACATATACATTACATATATACATGCCAGCCACAAAATGTTGCCTTTTTAACTCTGTGTTCAAGTGAAAAATAAAATAGAGTAAAATCCATAAAATAAATGTTATTATTATTAAACTATTATTAATTATTATTAAATAATTATTCAACTGAATCTCCTCTCTCTCACTTCTGTCCTGTTTGGAGATGCCTTTAGGAAGTGATGCGAAATTCATTTCATCCACCTTCGGCAAGGATTCAACCTCTGCTTGGAAATGCATTGTCTTCTGAGGGTTGACTGTTGGCAGCTCAGTTTATTTTAGTTTGAAGAAATGACACCACGACTTGAAACAATACAATTGATGATCAAATATAATCTATTTAATGTGAATGTGGACAGCAGTGACATCATAGAAATCCTTTTTTTAATTGGCTGGTGTGTACGTCCTCATGAGTGAAAATGCAAGGATTTGTTTAGTGAATTTGTTTTTGCTGCACTTGTTAGATTGGCATAGAGACTTCCAAAAATTAATTTACAGAGCCTGATAAATTATGTGACACACAAAAACAAGATCCTCTAAACAACTGACAGAGGATCTGAAAATGAATCAATTTAATGCTACAAAGCAGGGGAGAATATAATAATAATAATAATAATAATAACTGCATTTGTATCGCACTTATCTAAACAAAGCTACAAAGTGCTTCACAGGAAAAATTATAAAATCCATGGCTAGAAGAAGAATACATTTAAATTTAAAAAAAGTAATTCAGTCAAATTTTTTGAGCCACAGAACAGGTTGTTGTAATGAAAATAATAACTTAAATTGTACCTTGGTGTAATCAAGTATTCCAGCCTATTAATCTGAATAGCGTTGAGAAAGGCTAAAAGTAAATCTGACTGGCTACTGGCTTTTATGGCAGTGCTGTGAAAGCCATGTGGCCCACTCAGTAGATCAGATGTCATTACCTCAGTGCCTTTTTTATTCTCTTTATGTATTCATTTGTTTTTAAACTAAATTGAACTAAATACCTACTCTCATAGGTTGCAGAGTCAGAAGCTGCCATAATAACCCAACAGTTCCCACAATGAGCAAGCCCTTTGGCGACTGTGGAGCTGAAAAACTCCCTCTTTAACTGGGAGAAACCTCTGGCAGAACCAGACTCAATGTGGGCGGCCATCTGCCTCGACCGGTTGGGGTGAGTGAAGATAAATGGGGAAAGAGTGTCAAGCACACGACTCGGAGGAAGGATCTGGATGCAGAGTTAGGGAAAAAACAGCTGATGCAGCTGTTGTGTTTATTTTCACAAAAAAACAAAGACTGAAAAAACAGAGGGCGCCTCGATAAAGATGGGATGATTACAAAACGTACAACTCAAATATCCTACCTTCCGTGAAGGGACAAGGGAAAGAAAAAGAAACAACACTTAACTAAGGTCAGATCTAAAGGGGGGAAAAAGGCTATGAAAATTAGTTACTAAATCAAATCACCTCCTGCGAGGGAATTCACTATAAACATTAACAAAAAATCAAAACTCCTACAATGAGGGACAATACTTCTTATATAACTATGAACAAAAAACTCCTTCGAAGTGGGACACGCTATGAACTAAAATAAAACTCCTACCACGAGGGAAAATACTTCTAATATAAAGATAAACAAAACTCTCCTCCGAAGAGGGACAAGATCTAACAATAACTAAACTACACAAGCAAAAGAAGCTTTGAAAACTTAAAGGCAAACGGCAACAAAACACTCTTTACGAGGCAACCGACTATAACTATGGTTCTTTGACTTAAGGCTGGTGAGACTCGAAAAAGGACAAGACACACTGGCACAGGACAAAGGGAAGACGCAGACTATAAGCAAACTGTGTGATTACTTAGTTAGTAACGGTTTGTTGAACAAATTCCGGTCAGGATTTAGAATCCATCACAGCACAGAGACAGCACTATTGAAAGACCTTTTTAAGGCATCAGATGATGGACTTGTCTCTGTACTCGTCCTGTTGGATCTTAGTGCAGCATTTGACACCATAGATCATAAGATCCTGTTATAGAGACTAGAACAACATATAGGGATCAGAGGAACTGCACTAGACTGGTTTAAATCATATTTATCAGATAGATTTCAATCTGCTAATGTCAACAATGACCCCTCCATGCACATGCAAGTTAGTCATGGAGTTCCACAAGGTTCTGTCCTTGGACCGATATTCTTCACCTTATATATGCTCCCCTTAGGCAACATCGTGAGAAAGCACCACATACACTACCATTGTTACGCAGATGACACCCAGCTGTACATCTATCTGAAGCATGATGAATCTAATCACTTAGTTCAACTTCAGGAATGTCTCAAGAACATCGAGGCCTGGATGACCCAAAACTTCTAACAGGACAGCTTTCTTCCACCTGCGCAATATTAACAAAATCAGAAACATCCTGTCTCAGAAGGATGCTTCAAAAAACTAGTCCACGCGTTCGTTACCTCTAGACTAGATGACTGTAATCAGTAATGCCCCAGGAAGACTGTAAAGTCTCCAGTTGTTCCAAAATGCCACAGCACGAGTGCTGACAGGAGCTCTAAGGAGAGATCAAATTACTCCTGTCTTAGCTTCTCTACATTGGCTCCCTGTAAATTTCAAAATAGTTTTCAAAATCCTGCTCCTCACATTTAAAGCCCTTAACAATCAAGCCCATTCATATATAAAAGAGTTCATAACACCGTATTATCCAAATAGATCACTTCGTTCACAAAACACAGGCTCTCTGTGGTTCCAAGAGTCTGTAAGAGTAGAACAGGAGGTAGAGCATTCAGCTACCAGGCTCCTCTCCTGTGGAACCAGCTCCCACTCTGGGTTCAGGAGGCAGACACCATCTCTGCATTTAAAGTTAAACTTAAAACGTTGCTCTTTGATAAAGCCTATAGTTAGTTCTGGATCAGGTGAGTCCTGAACCATCACTTAGTTATGCTGCTATAGGTCTAGACTGCTGGGGGAACTCCCATCATGCACTGAGGACCTCTCCACTTCTCTCTGTCTCTCTGCCCCCCCATATTCATTCATTTATTTATTTTAATACATGTCAATGACTTGTTCACTTTGTACTCCCATAGTCTCTCTCTCTCTTTCTCTCTCTCATTTCAGATATCTCTGACCCCGGAACCTCAGGACAACAACTTTACCATTATTACTATTATTAATTACAATACCTCAGTAATTCATTATGATATGAATTGTGTCTGTTATCAATAATAATTAAATGTCTTTACACTGTTGTTTACTTTTTAACTAGTCAGATCTAATACCTGATGGTGCTCAAGTGTTCCCGGTCTTTTATCGCTCCCCTACTTCCCCCTCCCCACTATCACGCTCTCTTCTCTCCCCTCTTTTCCACCCATCTCTCCTCTCCTCCCCCCTTTTTCTTTGCTCACCCCAACCGGTCGAAGCAGATGACCGCCCACATTGAGCCTGGTTCTTCTAGAGGTTTCTCTCTGTTAATGAGGGAGTTTTTCCTCCACAGTCACCAAAGTGCTGCTCATTGTGGGAACTGTTGGGTTTCTCTATATTAATACGATTTTAAGGTCTTGACCTTTTATATAAAGTGCCTTGAGATAATGTATATTATGATTTGGCACTATACAAATAAAATTGAATTGAATATATGTATATGTATATATATGACTGCAGGCTTCAACAATGTCCCATTGAAAGTGAGGAGCAGCTTAAAAGGATAAAGGGAGAAGGTCAGAGCAACAGAAGAGAGGATGAAGGAGAGTTAGGGGTTCTGAGTTGTTGGGACCTGGTATCGGTGAACCATAGTTGGGCCTACATGTGTAGGCAAAAGCCTGACTGCATGTCTCCTTTGCTCTGGAGACAAAGGAGAGCTTCCAGAACTCAGTCTCCCAGGGTGCTTCATCTTCACACATAGGTGGTAAAACTGCTCCTGAAGACAACTCTCAACCACTATTGGTCACTGTGTGCCCCATGACCCATGATGTCACAAGGCCAATATAAAACGAGTTTCCCTTCTCCTGGCTCTCTTCTCTCTTCTGCCTCTTCCCCTGCTGACCGCTCCTGGAGGAGTAGGTTCTGGCCCTGCTCTCCCAGCCAGGGAGACTTCCTCCCTACACAAGCTCCTCAACTTCAAGCAGGCCTGCCTGGAGCAGACTGCTAAAACCTTCCAAAGGCAGTGACACGAGAGCCTGCCTAAGAACTTCAGCACAACTGGCCACGACACAAGGTCTTACCAGCAGATGATCAACAGGAGCCACAAACCAACAAGACCACTTCACTGGACTTCAAACAGCACATCCAAAAAGGATCTTTCCCCCTTTTTCATGGACGGGTTAGAAGTTTGACTTGTGTTGTTGTGATATTTGGTAATTTGTTATTTGAAAGTTATTGTTCGTTCTGTTAGGCTTTTCATTTTCTTTGCATGCATTTTACTACTTTCTTTAACCTGGCACCAACACCTCACACACTCACCTCCACAAACTTAACACATACATGTGATCTCAGCCACATGGTCTCACCACTCCGGGGGGCCTTTTGTCTTCATAGTGGCCAGCTGCTATTTTGAATCTCAGTCACACACACACATCTGTATATGGTAGTTACACTTTTTTGTTAGTTTGTGTGTTTATACTTTTATTTTTTTATAATAAATGTTGCATAAGTGTGAATTTTGCCAACCTCTATACTGTCAAGAAAGAGAAGAGATACTTTATTGATCCCTCAAGGGTAAATTCTTTTTACACTCGTTTTTTTAGATGCACTTTTTTTTAACCCTGAAACACAATCCCACACAAAAAGGGCTCATAGACATGCACATTTGGTAATTCTGATTATAGTTATTTATTTAATTATTAATCAGAGTTCCAAATTTGTAGTCAGTAATTTCATGAGACTTATTCAATAATCTTTTCCCTTCCTTTGAAGGGTGGTGCCCCTATTTATCTTTTATCAATCCAATTATTGTTTAATATTAATATTTTTAATATTAATATTTAATATTTCTCTGATAGCCACATTTATTGAATGCCCAAAAGCACAACTGTGGAGGTGAAGGGGCTGGGAGAGCACCGTCACCTGCACCACAGAGGATCAGTCAGCACAGGTGAGAGCTGTTAGCTGATTGATCCTCATGCTTGAAAAGGCAGCAGCAGAGCTGCCTCGTGGAACACACTGGGGAAGAGACTGGGCGAAGCTAAAGGTCCAGCAGAAAGTGCTGGACCCTTTAAGTTAAGTGTTCTGTCAGTTCTCTTTGTATTAAATAAAAAGATGTTGCTGAGCACCCAATGGTTGGACTGGTTCGTCTCTGGCTGTCGTGGTGGGTACCCCGTGGCATGGTCGACTGCCACAACACCATTTAATGGTGCCACGTTTAATGAGTACATAGTCACAACAGTGATTAAGTGCAAGTGTTTGTTTTCCTGGTTCTTTTAAAGAGCTGGAAAAATCGTTTCAGCAAAGATGGCTTCTTTGATTTGCTCTCTATCACCTTCTCCTCCATTGCCTCCAGAGCTTGCTTAGTGGTGTTGAGAGCCACCTGAAGTGTGGACATTTCCGACTGCCACTGGAGTCTTTCCTTCCTTCCTCCTTCCTGTTCCTGTAGCAGAGCTGCCTTGAGCCTGGAGGTTTCCTGACTATGTGTAGCCAAGATTTGGGACTTCTCATGCTCCCAAAGGCATCTTGACTTTTCCAGTTGGTCTTGGGCTTGAACCAGGGAGGTTTGGATTTTGGATGTTTCCTCAATCTCTCTGGCGAGGCATGTCTCTTCGTCCATTGTTTTCTCTCTTTCAGTTTGGACAGCTCTCTCAAGGTCGCTGACCTTTTGGTTTCCACTTGACTGAAGCAACCTCAGTCGTGAAACTTCCTTCCCTAGACCCACTTTAGTTGCATAAATATATACAATTTCTTGCTCTATATCCTTTGCCTTTCTGACGAGGTCTTCATTTTCCTGTACCTGAGCAGTCCTTTTCATGTGCTTCTCATGCAGGAGCTGATTTAAGAGTTCAGAGTAGGCATGTGTGGTCAAATCAACCCCACTGCCAGATTCAAACTCAGGGACAGATGCAGACACAAATGCAGATGCCTCTGTGTGTGCAGAAACATCAGCTGTCCCATCAAACTGTGTTCCTGTGGACTGAGAAGTCCATGCCTCTGCCTGTGGAGATGGAGGCTGAAACACTTTTGCCTCTTCCTCCATCCCCAGGACAGTCCTGTCTTCAATTGTCTCTTTCCTCAGGACAGTCTGGTCTTCATTTGTCTCTGTTGTCTCTTCCCTCAGGACAGTCTGGTCTTCAATTGACTCTGCTGACTCTGTCCTCGGGATAATCTTTTCTTCATATATCTCTTCTGACTTTATACTCAGGACAATCTCGTCCTTATTCATCTCTGCTGAGTCCACCCTCAGGACAGGAATGTTTGTTGCCTTTGTTTCCTGACATGCTGGAAATGGAAGGCAATATACAACTTCCTTTTTTTTCTTTGGGGGAGACTGCACTTTCCTTTTCACTTCAAATGCACATGCTTCTGTGTGTGAAGAAACATCAGCTGTCCCAGCAAACTGAGTTCCTGTGGACTGAGAAGTCCATGCCTCTGCCTGTGGAGATGGAGGCTGAAACTCTTTTGCTTCTTCCTCCATCCCCAGGACAGTCTGGTCTTCAATTGTCTCTTTCGTCAGGACAGTCTGGTCTTCAATTGTCTCTTTCGTCAGGACAGTCTGGTCTTCAATTGTCTTTGTTGTCTCTTTCCTCAGGACAATCTCGTCCTTATTCATCTCTGCTGAGTCCACCCTCAGGACAGGCATGTTTGTTGCCTTTGTTTCCTGACATGCTGGAAATGAACGGTGATATACATGTCCCTTTTTTTTCTTTCGGGGAGACTGCACTTTCCTTCTCACTTCAGGTCTTAAGACGGGAATTCCATATACAACTTTTTCTATTATGTTCTTCTTCTCCTTCTTTTTAGATGTAGTTGGCTTATTATTCTCCCCAATTCCACTTCTGTCTGGTTTATAGATCTCTCTTTGTAGTGGTGGGAAATTAATATCATACATTGATTGATTGAACGTTAGAAGCGGTCCATTGCTTTCGGTCACTTTATTCCAATTCATGCTGAGATTTCTACTCGATCCTCTTCACTGAAATGTCTCTAAGTAAATATTAATGATAAAACAATGTGAGGCATTATACCTACTATGGGGAAAATGATGCTTTGTAAACCCTAACATCAAAGCACATTGAAGGCACAAAAGAAGAATGCCTTTACATCAAAATCAAAGCCCCAGAGAATGGTGTCCTTTGCATCAAACTCAAAGGATGGAATATTGATAGAACAAAAGATCCTAGATGTTTGTAATAAAGACATCTGTCCATAATTGGCCTCTTACATCATTATGTGCGCAACTGTGATCTGATTTCCTGTTGAAGTTGACAAGTCTGTTAATAGTAGCACAAAGAGAAAAGAATTGGTTGCCTGGCTGAGAAAACGAGATGTGTGGCCTGTTGACTGCACCTCTTCATCTAACAGCTCACTAGGGTTGCTCCTGACTGTTCCATTTCTCCCTGCAATATCTCTAACTAATCCCTTGTCGAAAAAATACCCCAAATAACTGTTACCTTGGTTTGTAAACATGTTACATAGAATAATGCAAATGTTAATAGTAGTGAAACAGAAAAACTCCAGGCCTTTTTATCGTTTGCGTGTTGGACGTAGTGTGCACAGCTTTTTATTAACAGTCTAGGATGTAGTGTTACGTTTTCATTCATCCTACCTGGTTTATCTGCATAAAGATTTTATATTCAATATTTACATGAGATGAAACAGAATATGCTTATTTACTGTTCACGTGTGTGGCTTTGAATAGGTTTGAATGATGTTATTTTTACATACATAACACTGCGGCTATTTCAGGTCTGTTAAGCCATTGACACAACCTTCAGGCCATAGTTCACAGCTTTTTGAAATTCAAACATCAAACTGCATCAAAACAAAAACATTAAGCTTTGAGGGCAAATTGATAAACAGGAAGTGATTCTGTGAATATACAGTGTCACAAAGAAATGCAATATGTCACCTTGTACTTTACATATACATTACATATATACATGCCAGCCACAAAATGTTGCCTTTTTAACTCTGTGTTCAAGTGAAAAATAAAAGAGTAAAATCCATAAAATAAATGTTGTTATTATTAAACTGTTATTAATTATTATTAAATAATTATTAAACTGAATCTCCTCTCTCTCACTTCTGTCCTGTTTGGAGATGCCTTTAGGAAGTGATGCGAAATTCATTTCATCCACCTTCGGCAAGGATTCAACCTCTGCTTGGAAATGCATTGTCTTCTGAGGGTTGACTGTTGGCAGCT
Organism: Paralichthys olivaceus; assembly: GCF_024713975.1. Lineage (NCBI taxonomy): Eukaryota > Metazoa > Chordata > Actinopteri > Pleuronectiformes > Paralichthyidae > Paralichthys > Paralichthys olivaceus. The sequence continues at coordinate 3,017,672 of NC_091098.1, forward strand.
CAGTTTATTTTAGTTTGAAGAAATGACACCACGACTTGAAACAATACAATTGATGATCAAATATAATCTATTTAATGTGAATGTGGACAGCAGTGACATCATAGAAATCCTTTTTTTAATTGGCTGGTGTGTACGTCCTCATGAGTGAAAATGCAAGGATTTGTTTAGTGAATTTGTTTTTGCTGCACTTGTTAGATTGGCATAGAGACTTCCAAAAATTAATTTACAGAGCCTGATAAATTATGTGACACACAAAAACAAGATCCTCTAAACAACTGACAGAGGATCTGAAAATGAATCAATTTAATGCTACAAAGCAGGGGAGAATATAATAATAATAATAATAACTGCATTTGTATCGCACTTATCTAAACAAAGCTACAAAGTGCTTCACAGGAAAAATTATAAAATCCATGGCTAGAAGAAGAATACATTTAAATTTTAAAAAAGTAATTCAGTCAAATTTTTTGAGCCACAGAACAGGTTGTTGTAATGAAAATAATAACTTAAATTGTACCTTGGTGTAATCAAGTATTCCAGCCTATTAATCTGAATAGCGTTGAGAAAGGCTAAAAGTAAATCTGACTGGCTACTGGCTTGTATGGCAGTGCTGTGAAAGCCATGTGGCCCACTCAGTAGATCAGATGTCATTACCTCAGTGCCTTTTTTATTCTCTTTATGTATTCATTTGTTTTTAAACTAAATTGAACTAAATACCTACTCTCATAGGTTGCAGAGTCAGAAGCTGCCATAATAACCCAACAGTTCCCACAATGAGCAAGCCCTTTGGCGACTGTGGAGCTGAAAAACTCCCTCTTTAACTGGGAGAAACCTCTGGCAGAACCAGACTCAATGTGGGCGGCCATCTGCCTCGACCGGTTGGGGTGAGTGAAGAGAAATGGGGAAAGAGTGTCAAGCACACGACTCGGAGGAAGGATCTGGATGCAGAGTTAGGGAAAAAACAGCTGATGCAGCTGTTGTGTTTATTTTCACAAAAAAACAAAGACTGAAAAAACAGAGGGCGCCTCGATAAAGATGGGATGATTACAAAACGTACAACTCAAATATCCTACCTTCCGTGAAGGGACAAGGGAAAGAAAAAGAAACAACACTTAACTAAGGTCAGATCTAAAGGGGGGAAAAAGGCTATGAAAATTAGTTACTAAATCAAATCACCTCCTGCGAGGGAATTCACTATAAACATTAACAAAAAATCAAAACTCCTACAATGAGGGACAATACTTCTTATATAACTATGAACAAAAAACTCCTTCGAAGTGGGACACGCTATGAACTAAAATAAAACTCCTACCACGAGGGAAAATACTTCTAATATAAAGATAAACAAAACTCTCCTCCGAAGAGGGACAAGATCTAACAATAACTAAACTACACAAGCAAAAGAAGCTTTGAAAACTTAAAGGCAAACGGCAACAAAACACTCTTTACGAGGCAACCGACTATAACTATGGTTCTTTGACTTAAGGCTGGTGAGACTCGAAAAAGGACAAGACACACTGGCACAGGACAAAGGGAAGACGCAGACTATAAGCAAACTGTGTGATTACTTAGTTAGTAACGGTTTGTTGAACAAATTCCGGTCAGGATTTAGAATCCATCACAGCACAGAGACAGCACTATTGAAAGACCTTTTTAAGGCATCAGATGATGGACTTGTCTCTGTACTCGTCCTGTTGGATCTTAGTGCAGCATTTGACACCATAGATCATAAGATCCTGTTATAGAGACTAGAACAACATATAGGGATCAGAGGAACTGCACTAGACTGGTTTAAATCATATTTATCAGATAGATTTCAATCTGCTAATGTCAACAATGACCCCTCCATGCACATGCAAGTTAGTCATGGAGTTCCACAAGGTTCTGTCCTTGGACCGATATTCTTCACCTTATATATGCTCCCCTTAGGCAACATCGTGAGAAAGCACCACATACACTACCATTGTTACGCAGATGACACCCAGCTGTACATCTATCTGAAGCATGATGAATCTAATCACTTAGTTCAACTTCAGGAATGTCTCAAGAACATCGAGGCCTGGATGACCCAAAACTTCTAACAGGACAGCTTTCTTCCACCTGCGCAATATTAACAAAATCAGAAACATCCTGTCTCAGAAGGATGCTTCAAAAAACTAGTCCATGCGTTCGTTACCTCTAGACTAGATGACTGTAATCAGTAATGCCCCAGGAAGACTGTAAAGTCTCCAGTTGTTCCAAAATGCCACAGCACGAGTGCTGACAGGAGCTCTAAGGAGAGATCAAATTACTCCTGTCTTAGCTTCTCTACATTGGCTCCCTGTAAATTTCAAAATAGTTTTCAAAATCCTGCTCCTCACATTTAAAGCCCTTAACAATCAAGCCCATTCATATATAAAAGAGTTCATAACACCGTATTATCCAAATAGATCACTTCGTTCACAAAACACAGGCTCTCTTGTGGTTCCAAGAGTCTGTAAGAGTAGAACAGGAGGTAGAGCATTCAGCTACCAGGCTCCTCTCCTGTGGAACCAGCTCCCACTCTGGGTTCAGGAGGCAGACACCATCTCAGCATTTAAAGTTAAACTTAAAACGTTCCTCTTTGACAAAGCCTATAGTTAGTTCTGGATCAGGTGAGTCCTGAACCATCACTTAGTTATGCTGCTATAGGTCTAGACTGCTGGGGGAACTCCCATCATGCACTGAGGACCTCTCCACTTCTCTCTGTCTCTCTGCCCCCCCATATTCATTCATTTATTTATTTTAATACATGTCAATGACTTGTTCACTTTGTACTCCCATAGTCTCTCTCTCTCTTTCTCTCTCTCATTTCAGATATCTCTGACCCCGGAACCTCAGGACAACAACTTTACCATTATTACTATTATTAATTACAATACCTCAGTAATTCATTATGATATGAATTGTGTCTGTTATCAATAATAATTAAATGTCTTTACACTGTTGTTTACTTTTTAACTAGTCAGATCTAATACCTGATGGTGCTCAAGTGTTCCCGGTCTTTTATCGCTCCCCTACTTCCCCCTCCCCACTATCACGCTCTCTTCTCTCCCCTCTTTTCCACCCATCTCTCCTCTCCTCCCCCCTTTTTCTTTGCTCACCCCAACCGGTCGAAGCAGATGACCGCCCACATTGAGCCTGGTTCTTCTAGAGGTTTCTCTCTGTTAATGAGGGAGTTTTTCCTCCACAGTCACCAAAGTGCTGCTCATTGTGGGAACTGTTGGGTTTCTCTATATTAATACGATTTTAAGGTCTTGACCTTTTATATAAAGTGCCTTGAGATAATGTATATTATGATTTGGCACTATACAAATAAAATTGAATTGAATATATGTATATGTATATATATGACTGCAGGCTTCAACAATGTCCCATTGAAAGTGAGGAGCAGCTTAAAAGGATAAAGGGAGAAGGTCAGAGCAACAGGAGAGAGGATGAAGGAGAGTTAGGGGTTCTGAGTTGTTGGGACCTGGTATCGGTGAACCATAGTTGGGCCTACATGTGTAGGCAAAAGCCTGACTGCATGTCTCCTTTGCTCTGGAGACAAAGGAGAGCTTCCAGAACTCAGTCTCCCAGGGTGCTTCATCTTCACACATAGGTGGTAAAACTGCTCCTGAAGACAACTCTCAACCACTATTGGTCACTGTGTGCCCCATGACCCATGATGTCACAAGGCCAATATAAAACGAGTTTCCCTTCTCCTGGCTCTCTTCTCTCTTCTGCCTCTTCCCCTGCTGACCGCTCCTGGAGGAGTAGGTTCTGGCCCTGCTCTCCCAGCCAGGGAGACTTCCTCCCTACACAAGCTCCTCAACTTCAAGCAGGCCTGCCTGGAGCAGACTGCTAAAACCTTCCAAAGGCAGTGACACGAGAGCCTGCCTAAGAACTTCAGCACAACTGGCCACGACACAAGGTCTTACCAGCAGATGATCAACAGGAGCCACAAACCAACAAGACCACTTCACTGGACTTCAAACAGCACATCCAAAAAGGATCTTTCCCCCTTTTTCATGGACGGGTTAGAAGTTTGACTTGTGTTGTTGTGATATTTGGTAATTTGTTATTTGAAAGTTATTGTTCGTTCTGTTAGGCTTTTCATTTTCTTTGCATGCATTTTACTACTTTCTTTAACCTGGCACCAACACCTCACACACTCACCTCCACAAACTTAACACATACATGTGATCTCAGCCACATGGTCTCACCACTCCGGGGGGCCTTTTGTCTTCATAGTGGCCAGCTGCTATTTTGAATCTCAGTCACACACACACATCTGTATATGGTAGTTACACTTTTTTGTTAGTTTGTGTGTTTATACTTTTATTTTTTTATAATAAATGTTGCATAAGTGTGAATTTTGCCAACCTCTATACTGTCAAGAAAGAGAAGAGATACTTTATTGATCCCTCAAGGGTAAATTCTTTTTACACTCGTTTTTTTAGATGCACTTTTTTTTAACCCTGAAACACAATCCCACACAAAAAGGGCTCATAGACATGCACATTTGGTAATTCTGATTATAGTTATTTATTTAATTATTAATCAGAGTTCCAAATTTGTAGTCAGTAATTTCATGAGACTTATTCAATAATCTTTTCCCTTCCTTTGAAGGGTGGTGCCCCTATTTATCTTTTATCAATCCAATTATTGTTTAATATTAATATTTTTAATATTAATATTTAATATTTCTCTGATAGCCACATTTATTGAATGCCCAAAAGCACAACTGTGGAGGTGAAGGGGCTGGGAGAGCACCGTCACCTGCACCACAGAGGATCAGTCAGCACAGGTGAGAGCTGTTAGCTGATTGATCCTCATGCTTGAAAAGGCAGCAGCAGAGCTGCCTCGTGGAACACACTGGGGAAGAGACTGGGCGAAGCTAAAGGTCCAGCAGAAAGTGCTGGACCCTTTAAGTTAAGTGTTCTGTCAGTTCTCTTTGTATTAAATAAAAAGATGTTG